>NC_091285.1:271757911-272069543 GCF_032444005.1 Ranitomeya imitator | reverse complement strand
GTGCAGTGGGTCCCTGGACTTTTACCGAGGTTATTTTGTGTGCCATGCTAACTATGCTTATATACATTACTCATGTTTATAAATGTTTGTATACCTGATATACTGTGTCTGGCAGTATTATGTCCTTAGCACTATTGCTACCTAACACCTTTTGCTTATTAGCACATTTACTTAATAGTTTTGATGACTTGACTACTTAATGCTGCTATACTTATGTTTTTTTCCAATACTGTGAAAATTATGGTTCTTTATGCTTGAATTAATAATTTTTTATATACACTGATTGTACATGTAAACAATATTTGCATATTAGGGGCATAAAGGATTTTATAATTAACCTGACACACAAACCTATTGATTATAATGTGTGTATATCCAGGCATACCCACTATCTGCCTTATCTGTGGTTTCTCACTTTTTATGTGTCTATTTAGGTTTTATATTTATGTAGTTAATAAAAATCAATTGTTTTATAAGTGGCCTTGTTTAAAGCGTTCTTTTTTTAAGTTCATCATCTATCTGGTGATCAGACAACCCATTTACAGTGGTCAAAGAAAGTTTATAAACCCTTCATATTTTTTTCAAATCTTTGTATAAACTTCACATAAAACTACATCAGGATTTCACACAAGCACTGAAAGTAGGTAAAGAGAACTAAATCAAGCAAATAAATAAAAAATATTAGAATTTGTCATTTTTTTATAACTGAGGAAAATGTTCCAATATCACATCTGTGAGTGGCAAAAGTATGCGAACCCTTGCTTTCAATTATTGTGTGACCCCCTTGTGCAGTAATAACTGCATATACAGTAGGTGTTTCCTGTAATTGTTAATTATTCCTGCAAATCGACTTGAGGAATTTTATCTAATTCCTCCCAACAAAAGAGCTTCATCTCTGTTATGTTGTTGGGTTTTCTCCCATAAACTGTTTGCTTCACGTCCTTCTACAATATTTCTGTAGGATTAAGGTCAGGACTTTCATTTGATAATTCCAAAACGTATACTTTATTTTTCTGTAACCGCTTATAGAATACTGACTTGTGTGAATTTGGATGCAGCTCATGGACAGGTGGTATCCTGATATTTTTCTTTGGATTTTACTGCTATAATTGAATTCATTGTTCCATCAATGATGACAAGCCATCCTAGCCAAGATGCAGCAAAACAGGTCCAAACCATGATACTAGCACTACCATGTTTCACAGATGGTATGAGGTTTTATGCTGTAGTGCAGTGCAGTGTTTCTTCTCTTTCCAAGCCTAAATTTTCTCCATTAAAGGGGTTGGCGGTCACTGGGTTGCAAACTAGATATGTCTTGTAGCTCTGTTTGTAACTCACATATGTAACTTGGAAGAGGGTCATGGAAAAAAAATACCTCACACCTGATGCCTCAGGCAGCCTTACTGCTCGCCACCCGTGACACGGTCCTCTTCTTTCCGTCATATGGCTAACGTCTGGCACCATCGCTTCTGCTTTCAAACATGCCATGATCACACCTATCTTAAAGAAACAATCTCTTGGCCCGACCTCTACATCTAGCTATCGCCCCATATTGTTCTCATTTGCCTAGAAACTCCTCGAACATCATGATAACGCTGAATTTCCACCCATCTCTCATCTATCCCATTCTTTGACAACCTACAATCCAGCTTCCGTCCCCACCATTCCATCAACACTTCCCTGACCAAAATTAAAAAGGGGCAGCAGGATTTAACTGCCCAGGTCTCAGAACTAATTCACTCTCTGGATGCAGCAATCTCATATAGTAAAGATGGCGGCAACACAGGTACAAAATACTGATAAGACTACCACTCATAGCCTGCCAATTCATGGAGGGGGTGACTGCTTAAAATTAAATTGCACAAAAGCATCTTGTATACGGCGCTGGTCACACACAGATAATGCACAGAATCTGGCTTACAGCCTATTAGTGACCCCATACTATTAGATTAGGCGGACTGCTCAGCACTATCTAAATGTATCCCATGAGAACAGACATCCTAGTTTACAAGGCCAAAAATGCTGGGCCTGGCTGCAGCCTGAAAAATAAAGTGCAAAAAAATATATATATACGGCTCTGGCAAAAATTAAGAGACCATTGCAAAATGTTCAGTTTGTCTGATTTTTCTCTTTATAGGTATATTTTTGAGTAAAATGTAAATTGTTCTTTTAGTCTATAAACTTCTGACAGCATGTCTCTGAATTTCCAAGTAATAAATTTTGTATTTTTTTCTAAAAAGGAGAAATGGTCAAAAATTTAAAAAAAACTCAGTGCTTTCAGATTTCAGATAATGCAAAGAAAACAAGTTCATAATCATTTAGAAACAACAATACTAATGTTTTAATTCAGGAAGAGTTCAGATATCAATATTTTGTGGAACAACCATGATTTTTAAGCACAGCTTTCGTGCATCTTGGCAGGCTTTCCACCAGTCTTTCACACTGCTTCTAGCGCAAAAATTTAAGCAGTTCTTCTTTGTTTGATGGCTTGTTACTATCCATCATCCTCTTGAATACATTCCAGAGGTTTTCAATGGGGTTCAGGTCTGGAGATTGGGCTGCCCAATAGGGTTTTGATGTGGTAGTCTCTTAATTTTTGCCAGAGCTGTATATAATATATGAGGTATTGGTTGATATTTTGGCCAAGATATGCAACCTGAGTCAAAGGTCCTCACACCTGCCAGTTCTTACCCCTAACTTAAAAGCAAAGCCACAAAAAAAGAATAAAAATCTTCCAAAAATTCAAGAATTAATACAGCAAAAAGGGACAGCCAAATCTAACATTTCTCTGTACTCCTCCTCAGCCCTCGGTGCCCTTAAAGGATTTTCCACTTTTGTAATTGTTATACATTCCCATAGTAGTCGGCACAAATTATTTCCTGTATCTATCCTTCCAATATTAGAACAAATGCTCTGGAAACAATAGTAGGGACCAGAGAACTCCAAAGGTACATGAGTAACAACCGGTGAAAACACACACCAGAAAACGGAGTATAATCCACAATATAATTTTATTAGAATATAAACAGTAGCAAATACACCAAAACTGTTAAAAGGACCACTGGAAAACCAATAATGGGACACAACATTACCAACATACACATAGATACCTATAGATGTATATATACCCTGTAAGAATGAATACTCCCAAAATTAACCTATCAGATGCAATATCCCAGTATGTCACAATGCTAAAATAGCTAAATGCATAGGGCAGTGCAAATAGGTACACAGTACAAACGGAAAATATTGGTTTAACCAAGACCTAACAAAAAGGTATGCATGGAGGAGACATGGTATACTTACTGAATAGCAGAGGCAGTGTGCCGGTAAGAGGTCGGTCCCTGCCGCCCCAACGCACGTTTCGTCGAGACTTCCTCAGGAGGCGTGCATTGGGGAGGGGGGTTCCGACTATTTAAGCAATACCTGGCCAATGGGAACAACAACAAACCTTCCTAATTAAAAAAATCCTGCGCCAATGCAATCACTACCGCCCGCCCTGACGTCCAGCTACATCCGGTATTCATGGCGCATGCGCCACCGCCACGGCAACCCAGGAACCATCACAAGAGCGGCGGTGGAACGCAAGCAGGCAGAGCCGTCAGGGAGACGGAATCTGCATGCCGCACGCCAGGTGCCGCCCACGCAATGGTCCGGAGCCACAGAGGCGGCGCATGCGCTCACCAGATCAGCGCACATAAACCCTACGGAGACCAGTGGCGGCTGATAGGAGAAATATATGGAACAATAAGTAAAACCAATAATCTAATGGTCATAGAAATACAAAGAATATACACAGAGGAAAGGAACAAGTGCAAAGAAAAGGGAATGACATAAATATAAATATATGAACAATATAAATCTGTATATATATAATAATACAAAAAAGGGGATGCATAACATTATGAATACAAAATATGCTAAAATAGAAAAAAATGCATACCAAACAACCCACAAGAAATGTGGATAAAGTGACTAAGTGCAATGCTGTCAAGGGATATTTAAAAAAAGGACAGCAAAGAAGGGTAATAAAGTCAAAAAATGACACCCTGAGTGAAAACAAGATTGATTACAGATCCAATATTGGATCCAACCAGCAGCACAATATAAATGGTTATATAAGATGTACAAAGTTAGCCATAAGTGATACAGAGATGTGTAAGTATACCCGTTGAATATAATATGACCATGTATATAACATTAAACATAAACAGCACAACAATAATAAATATGAATTGACAAAAAATAATAATATAATGCCAACAAGAAATGGTGACGATTGATGAAAAAAGGTTCCGCAGCAAATATAAAGCTTCCTTCAGAAAATGAATGGCAGGATACTCGTCAGGAACAGCAATGTATGTTCTGATACAGGACAAGATGCAGATAAGGTATAAGGCCAGGACTAGGATATAAAAGTACAAATTAGTACAAAGATATAAACATATATATACAAAAACAAAACAATATGAAAAGATAAGAATAAAAACAACCCCCCACCCCCTAAAAAACGTGAATGATGTCCATTACAAGAAAGAACCAAAGCCAAATCCTTCATTGAGACCCCCTGGAGTAACCGTATTAAGACGATAAATCCAACGGCTTTCTGCTCTAGCCAACGCCTTGAATAGATCTCCACCCCGTGGGCCAAGGGATATTTGGTCAATAGCTTTAATTTTAAGCTGACTGGCATTGCAATCATGGAACAAGAAAAAATGGCGAGGCAAAGTTTTTAAGGAACTAATGTCATTAGATGTTTTAGCCTTCTCTATATCACGCACATGCTCTCTTGTCCTAACCTTAAGCTCACGGGTAGTCATCCCGATGTACACCTTGTTGCATGGGCACTGCGCATGATAAATTACCCCCTTTGAGGCGCAAGTAAGTCTATGTCGTATTTGAAAGCTGCGACCTTCCTGGGGGTTGGAGAACTCTTTGCTTTTCACATGGTTCTGACACCCTTTGCAAAAGGTACATGGAAAAAAGCCATGTAGACGGTCATCTCCTCTCTTCCGTTTATCCTCAGACGGAGAATAATGACTACGGACAAGTAAGTCTCGGAGGTTGTCTGATCTCTTAGCAGTAATTGATGGTCTATCAGGTAGGATAGTTTTTAAAATTGGATCAGACTGCAAGATTCCCCAATACTTATTAACAATTTCGACAAGATCTTTCCACTGACTATTAAACGGGGTTATAAGTCTCACCTGTGTATCATCCTTATTATTTATCATGCGCAGTGCCCATGCAACAAGGTGTACATCGGGATGACTACCCGTGAGCTTAAGGTTAGGACAAGAGAGCATGTGCGTGATATAGAGAAGGCTAAAACATCTAATGACATTAGTTCCTTAAAAACTTTGCCTCGCCATTTTTTCTTGTTCCATGATTGCAATGCCAGTCAGCTTAAAATTAAAGCGCCTCAAAGGGGGTAATTTATCATGCGCAGTGCCCATGCAACAAGGTGTACATCGGGATGACTACCCGTGAGCTTAAGGTTAGGACAAGAGAGCATGTGCGTGATATAGAGAAGGCTAAAACATCTAATGACATTAGTTCCTTAAAAACTTTGCCTCGCCATTTTTTCTTGTTCCATGATTGCAATGCCAGTCAGCTTAAAATTAAAGCTATTGACCAAATATCCCTTGGCCCACGGGGTGGAGATCTATTCAAGGCGTTGGCTAGAGCAGAAAGCCGTTGGATTTATCGTCTTAATACGGTTACTCCAGGGGGTCTCAATGAAGGATTTGGCTTTGGTTCTTTCTTGTAATGGACATCATTCACGTTTTTTAGGGGGTGGGGGGTTGTTTTTATTCTTATCTTTTCATATTGTTTTGTTTTTGTATATATATACAGTGGGGCAAAAAAGTATTTAGTCAGTCAGCAATAGTGCAAGTTCCACCACTTAAAAAGATGAGAGGCGTCTGTAATTTACATCATAGGTAGACCTCAACTATGGGAGACAAACTGAGAAAAAAAAATCCAGAAAATCACATTGTCTGTTTTTTTAACATTTTATTTGCATATTATGGTGGAAAATAAGTATTTGGTCAGAAACAAAATTTCATCAATACTTTGTAATATATCCTTTGTTGGCAATGACAGAGGTCAAACGTTTTCTGTAAGTCTTCACAAGGTTGCCACACACTGTTGTTGGTATGTTGGCCCATTCCTCCATGCAGATCTCCTCTAGAGCAGTGATGTTTTTGGCTTTTCGCTTGGCAACATGGACTTTCAACTCCCTCCAAAGGTTTTCTATAGGGTTGAGATCTGGAGACTGGCTAGGCCACTCCAGGACCTTGAAATGCTTCTTACGAAGCCACTCCTTCGTTGCCCTGGCGGTGTGCTTTCGATCATTGTCATGTTGAAAGACCCAGCCACGTTTCATCTTCAATGCCCTTGCTGATGGAAGGAGGTTTGGACTCAAAATCTCACGATACATGGCCCCATTCATTCTTTCATGTACCCGGATCAGTCGTCCTGGCCCCTTTGCAGAGAAACAGCCCCAAAGCATGATGTTTCCACCACCATGCTTTACAGCAGGTATGGTGTTTGATGGATGCAACTCAGTATTCTTTTTCCTCCAAACACGACAAGTTGTGTTTCTACCAAACAGTTCCAGTTTGGTTTCATCAGACCATAGGACATTCTCCCAAAACTCCTCTGGATCATCCAAATGCTCTCTAGCAAACTTCAGACGGGCCCAGACATGTACTGGCTTAAGCATTGGGACATGTCTGGCACTGCAGGATCTGAGTCCATGGTGGCGTAGTGTGTTACTTATGGTAGGCCTTGTTACATTGGTCCCAGCTCTCTGCAGTTCATTCACTAGGTCCCCCCGCGTGGTTCTGGGATTTTTGCTCACCGTTCTTGTGATAATTCTGACCCCACGGGGTGGGATTTTGCATGGAGCCCCAGATCGAGGGAGATTATCAGTGGTCTTGTATGTCTTCCATTTTCTAATTATTGCTCCCACTGTTGATTTCTTCACTCCAAGCTGGTTGGCTATTGCAGATTCAGTCTTCCCAGCCTGGTGCAGGGCTACAATTTTGTTTCTGGTGTCCTTTGACAGCTCTTTGGTCTTCACCATAGTGGAGTTTGGAGTCAGACTGTTTGAGGGTGTGCACAGGTGTCTTTTTATACTGATAACAAGTTTAAACAGGTGCCATTACTACAGGTAATGAGTGGAGGAAAGAGGAGACTCTTAAAGAAGAAGTTACAGGTCTGTGAGAGCCAGAAATCTTGATTGTTTGTTTCTGACCAAATACTTATTTTCCACCATAATATGCAAATAAATTGTTAAAAAAACAGACAATGTGATTTTCTGGATTTTTTTTTCTCAGTTTGTCTCCCATAGTTGAGGTCTACCTATGATGTAAATTACAGACGCCTCTCATCTTTTTAAGTGGTGGAACTTGCACTATTGCTGACTGACTAAATACTTTTTTGCCCCACTGTATATGTTTATATCTTTGTACTAATTTGTACTTTTATATCCTAGTCCTGGCCTTATACCTTATCTGCATCTTGTCCTGTATCAGAACATACATTGCTGTTCCTGACGAGTATCCTGCCATTCATTTTCTGAAGGAAGCTTTATATTTGCTGCGGAACCTTTTTTCATCAATCGTCACCATTTCTTGTTGGCTTTATATTATTATTTTTTGTCAATTCATATTTATTATTGTTGTGCTGTTTATGTTTAATGTTATATACATGGTCATATTATATTCAACGGGTATACTTACACATCTCTGTATCACTTATGGCTAACTTTGTACATCTTATATAACCATTTATATTGTGCTGCTGGTTGGATCCAATATTGGATCTGTAGTCAATCTTGTTTTCGCTCAGGGTGTCATTTTTTGACTTTATTGCCCTTCTTTGCTGTCCTTTTTTTAAATATCCCTTGACAGCATTGCACTTAGTCACTTTATCCACATTTCTTGTGGGTTGTTTGGTATGCATTTTTTTCTATTTTAGCATATTTTGTATTCATAGTGTTATGCATCCCCTTTTTTGTATTATTATATATATACAGATTTATATTGTTCATATATTTATATTTATGTCATTCCCTTTTCTTTGCACTTGTTCCTTTCCTCTGTGTATATTCTTTGTATTTCTATGACCATTAGATTATTGGTTTTACTTATTGTTCCATATATTTCTCCTATCAGCCGCCACTGGTCTCCGTAGGGTTTATGTGCGCTGATCTGGTGAGCGCATGCGCCGCCTCTGTGGCTCCGGACCATTGCGTGGGCGGCACCTGGCGCGCAGCATGCAGATCCCGTCTCCCTGACGGCTCTGCCTGCTTGCGTTCCACCGCCGCTCTTGTGATGGTTCCTGGGTTGCCGTGGCGGCGGCGCATGCGCCGTGAATACCGGATGTAGCTGGACGTCAGGGCGGGCGGTAGTGATTGCATTGGCGCAGGATTTTTTTAATTAGGAAGGTTTGTTGTTGTTCCCATTGGCCAGGTATTGCTTAAATAGTCGGAACCCCCCTCCCCAATGCACGCCTCCTGAGGAAGTCTCGACGAAACGTGCGTTGGGGCGGCAGGGACCGACCTCTTACCGGCACACTGCCTCTGCTATTCAGTAAGTATACCATGTCTCCTCCATGCATACCTTTTTGTTAGGTCTTGGTTAAACCAATATTTTCCGTTTGTACTGTGTACCTATTTGCACTGCCCTATGCATTTAGCTATTTTAGCATTGTGACATACTGGGATATTGCATCTGATAGGTTAATTTTGGGAGTATTCATTCTTACAGGGTATATATACATCTATAGGTATCTATGTGTATGTTGGTAATGTTGTGTCCCATTATTGGTTTTCCAGTGGTCCTTTTAACAGTTTTGGTGTATTTGCTACTGTTTTTATTCTAATAAAATTATATTGTGGATTATACTCCGTTTTCTGTATCTATCCTTATTGCATCTTAGTACGATTAGATGGTTACTCCTCTGTCTCATAAACAGCTCATATAATGGGTGTGCGTTATTGTTCATTATCATCAAACATTTCTTCAGAGTTCGTTTCTCCACTATCTCCTCAAAAGTGTCAAGATGGTGGCCAACAGCCAAGCTTAGCTTCTTGATAAGCTTATTTAGCTCATTAGCATCAGACACCCACACACTACATCCCCAACATATGATTCTGAAAAAGATGGCATTTGCCACTACGGACCAGTAGAACATTTCTAACATTTTGCTGCACACATTAAACAACCTTAGTTTCTTCAGGAAGGACAGTATATTCATAACCGTCTTGTAAACCTAATCTGTATGGCACCTCCAAGTGGACCCTCAAATATTTATAACTCTCACCCTGCTCTAATTCCTGACTAGCAATAGTGACAGGTAAACATTCCATCTTTCTCTGGATCTAGTTCACACCCAACTCCTTAGTTTTCTTTATGTTTAGTTTTAACTAGTTAGCCCTCATCTCGCCCTCTTTCTGCTGGTGTCCCACAAACTCTTTTGTGGGACCCCTACTCTTTTTAATCTATACCTTTGTCCTGGGACAACTTATAATGTCCCATGGCTTACAGTTCCATCTATACGTTGATGATACTCAGATCTACCTCTCTGCCCCAGACATCATCTCTCTGCTGCTCAAAATCCCAGAGTGTCTATCAACCATATCCTCCATTTTCTCATCACACTTCCTAAAGCTGAATGTGGACAAAATCAAACTCATCCTCTTTCCTCCTCATCCAACTTCCCTACCTGATCTATCATAATAAATTATATCACGCTTTCCTCTGTACCGAGTGTCCTTTGTCTCGGAGTAACCCTCAACTCTGCCCTGACCTTCAAACTGTACATCCAAGCTCTCTCCACCTCTTGCCGCCTCCAACTCAAATATTTACAGAATCCGTCCTTAACTCAAGTCTGAATATACTAAAGTGTTAGTGCGTGCCCTCATCATCTCTCGCCTCAACTACTGCAATATCCTCCTCTGTGGCCTCCCTGCTAACACTCTCGCACTTCTCCAGTCTGTCCTTAAATGGGTTTTCCCACAAAAAAACCCCAAAAGTTAATTTTAATCAATGGATCTTGGAATACTAAGTTCCCCAATTGGATGTGTTTTAAAAAAAATGTTTCTGTGCTGAGATAATCTAAAAAATGTTCCCCTGTTGTGTGCTGTGTAATGGCTGTGTCTGACCGTACAGGGACATGGTCTGATCATGCCACATCTCCTGGGGGGGAGCAAAAGAATCTACAGACATTACAGCCGGGATTGCAGCTTTTTGTAAGGCAAAATATTTCTCTGCCTGTGTTTAAACAATATTTTACTTCAAAGAAGGCACCGGCTGTTATTCCCTCTTTTGCTTCCTTCCCTGTCCAGGAGTTGTGGTACGATCAGACCATATTCCTGCACCGTCAGACACAGCCATTACACAGTACACAGCAGGGACACATTTATAAGAATATCTCAGCACAGGAACATTTGCATTTAAACACATCCAATTTTGGAAGTTATTATTCAAAGATGTACTGATTCAAATGAAACTTTGTTTGTGACAATACCCTTTAACTCTGCTGCACAACTAATCCACCTGTCACCTCGCTATTCCTCTGCTTCTCCTATCTGCAAGTCTCTTCAATGGCTCCCAGTTCCCCAACGTATCTAATTCAAACTATTAACATTGACCTATGCAAATTGCTTCTTCAGAAAGGAAGAGGACTAGAAGACCTCATTCTCCTCAAGGAGAAAATTTACCCCTTGGATAACATTGACCTACAGAAGCCTTCCTTAATATGTCTCCTCCTTATATCTCCAAACTAATCTCCCATTACATTCTAACATGTAATCTCTAGTTCTCTCAAGACCTTTTTCTCTTTTCCACAATGATACATTGCTCAACCAACCACCTCCAAGACTTCTCAGTAACATCCCAGATACTCTGAAATTCCGTGATCAAACACTCCGGATTATCCACCAGTTTAGGAACTTTCAGATGAAACTTGAAAATGCAAGAAAGCTTACGGCCTAATAACCCCTGTGCCACCTCACCACCACTGAAGCTGCCGCAACCTCCCCAACTTACTGTCTCTTTCCCTGGGAGAATGTAAGCCCGCAAGGTCAGGGCCTTCTCCCCCTCTGTACCAGTCTGTCATTGTAGCTTGTTCACAGTAATTTCTTTTTGTATTTTGTATGTAACCTTCTCATGTACAGAACCAGGGAATCAATGGTGATCTAAAAATAAATAATAATAAGTCGAATGTTCGTAAATGCGGGACTCCATGTACTTCTACCACTGGACAAGTGATATTGAATTAATTTCCTTAACAAGAATAATATTACAAACAATAGTCAAAACAATAGAGTTTGGTTATTTTTATCTACTTTTAAGCTCTTTATCCACTTTAAAGCACCAGCACCACTGTAAACTGGCCATACACATTATATATCTATCTTTTTCTGACTCCCAAATACAGGGGAATGCTCAACTCTGTCCAAGTGTTTCTGTATTTTCTATGAAACAACTGTTGCCATAATCATTTGCCAGTGATTAGTCTCTTGCATCAAAATGATCTGGTGATTGAATTCCAACCTCATGAAACCTATGTTCCTCCATATAATCTTTTGGATGCACATACAGTACAATTTAGAAAGTCTGGACATCCTGCTAAAATATGTGGGTCCAGCCGACTTTAACATGACGAGGGGCCTTTATAGGGAAAAGCGTATAGAGATTGCTCTACAATAAGACAACGAAGTGGTATCAAGTAAGGGAAAAGTTTAGAAATATTACCAAATATATCTTTCGGCATGAGCCACTGTGATAAATTTTGAGCATCTCATCTAATTCTAAGCTGTCTATATTTAAGTCAGTATTAATAAATCTGGCCCACAGTTCTTATTCATAGTTTTCTTTTTCCGAGTGAGAGAAAATGCTTTCGATTGTGTCAGAAATCGTGCTCTGTGTTCTAAATATAGATTATTTCTGAACCCCTCTAACATTTTGCCAGATTGCAATAGTATGCATATATATCTAAATGCTTGACTGTTCAGAAGGGACGTTCGTTAGGGATGCGAGGAGAATTTAGCACCATTACAATTTATGAGCCTTCTAATTATTCCAGTGACGTTCTCTTTTTGGCTGACTCGGAGAACTTCTTGTTAAAATAATATTCTGTTCCGTTTTGTCCATTACCTTTTGGAGTGCCCCTCATAGAGAAGAAGTTACTGTTGTAATGTTGTTAAGTGGCAATTGGCAAATATAACCTTTCTGATTATTTACACAATAGACAAATTATCCTAAGGAAAGAACTATTGTTGTCGTGCTTGCTATGACTTTATTAGCCATATTTACTAATGCAACGCTGTCTATACTAATCACTCGTCTTCACTTCGAAGTCTGCTCGTTTTTTCTTTAATAATGGTTTCTGCTCCAGGAAAGAGCTTTTTTCTGCTTTTGTCATTTTTTTGTTGTAAGATTCTATGTTCAATTTAAAGATTATCAATATGAGATTGGTGGGCGTCTGAGACCCGCCACGCTTATTGATCTGCTGCAAGCAGCTTCCGCAGCGGCCAGTTGGAAACATTGAGCTGAGCTCTGTAGCTTCGTTCAATGTCTAGCCGTCATTGCCCGGTACCGCTAACCAGTTTCTTTTCTAGAAAATATTTGCTTATTGCAGTACTCGCTAACAAGGAAAAAACAACAAAAAACACATACCATAAGATACGACCTTCCCAAAACCCTGTCTGATAACAAATGCACATCTGGCAGGATGCAGCAGGCCTCCACTAATAAAGGCAAGGGGCAGCACAGGTGCAAACTACTGATAAAAACAGCCTCCCCCACACCTACCAGATTATGGAGGGGCTACCTAGTAGAAAAATTGCACATTGATATGGCTTGCATAGGACGCCAGTCACACAAGTAAGTGTGATGCACGGTGTCTGGTTTGCAGCCTATCAATGACGCTGTATTGCAGTACTTGACAGCAGCTGCTACACATTGAATGGAGCTGAACAGTGCAACTCCATTCAGTATTACATGAAGGGTCGGACTGGGGTGCCTGGGGCCCACCAGTGTAATTGACTCTTGGATCCCACACTATAGCTACCATAAACGGCTTTATTACTTGTTCATTTTTCTGCCTTGCTCACTAAAGCGTGTGCCTCATAGCAAACTAAATCTGGTGGTGAGCTGGCAAAAACAGCTGGACTTCAAACCTCAGCATGCTGCGATTTCCGGTCTCTGACTAGTCTCCTATCATAGTCAATGGAAGCATCTGGCTGCATCAGGAAAGTGCTGGATACTGTGAAATCCGTCCAGCTCTTCCCACACAGAAGAGCCTGCCAGATTTCGCAACGCAAGTAAAAAAGTAGCCTTATATTGTGGATGACTTTTGATGCAACACCTGTCCCCACATCATCACTGCAGTAACAAAACTACAACTCCCAGCTGGCCATGAAGGTTCGGATCTGACAGGGCATGCTAGGAGGTGTAATTTTCAAAGGTGAAAGCATTAAAATTATTATCCATTTATTTTAGCATTAAATGCCAGACTTTAGAGAGAGTATCTCTCAGTATGGGGGCAGTCTGGCTTGTCTGAAGCACGTCCCTCTCTCCTCCGCCGGAAACACACCCACAGAGAAAGCCTGTTGCCGTTCTCTATAGACTGGGGGTGGGCCACAGGGATCCTCACTGTCTGCCTCGTGCCATGCACACAAGAAGCAGGGAGAGGAGAAAGTAGACATCAGGAGGCTAGTCACACTGTTAACTGTGCAGGATTCCCAGTTCAGCAGGCCCACGCCAGACTGGGGCACAAAAGCACTCCTGCCACAGTGCCACACAAATCACACATACTGAAACACACCCCACCCCACGATCAATTCATTTTGCTTTACTTTGTCATACCCCTCATCACTCTCTTAAAGGAGATATTTGAAGAGCCACATGTGAATGGCGCCACAATGCGTATGATTGACCACAGCTCTATTTACATGGTGTTTTTTAGAGTTCTGGTTCTCAGGATCGTGGTGGTCCCAGCGTTCGGATCCCTAGCAATTGGAAAGTTATTCCTTATCCATAGGATAGGATGTAACTTGAGATAACCCATTTAAACAGATTGACTTATTTTTATTTGCCCATAGGAATATAGAAAATTATAAACCCTCCAAACTTCAATGCCGCCTCTCTGCGATAACAGGACAGGAGGGGTGGTACTGTGCAGTGCATATATACAGAATAATACAGATACTGAGAATTACACCCAGTACAGTGCACGTCTGACTTTTTGCTCAGACCAAGTGACCATGTATGATTTGCCTCTGATAAACGGATGTCACCCGTCCATTCATGTCTATGGGTCCATGGAAAACATAAGAACTAGGGTTGAGCGACTTTTACTTTTATAGGATCGGGTCGGGTTTCACGAAACCCGACTTTTTCAAAAGTCGGGTCGAGTGAAATCGGCCGATCCTATAAAAAAGTCGGGGTCGGCCAAAACACGAAACCCAATGCAGTGCATTGGGTTTCCAATGGTTCCCAGGGTCTGAAGGAGAGCAAACTCTCCTTCAGGCCCTTGGATCCATATTTAAGTGTAAAATAAAGAATTAAAATAAAAAATATTGCTATACTCACCCTCTGACGCGCCCTGGAACTAACCGGCATCCTTCCTTCCTTAGAATCAGCGCGTGAAGGGCCTTAGATGACATCGCGGCTTGTGATTGGTCGCGCGACCACCCATGTGACTGCTCGCGTGACCAATCATAAGCCACAACGTCATCAAAGGCCCTTCACGCGCTGATTCTAAGGAAGGAAGGCTGCCGGTTAGTTCCAGGGCGCGTCAGAGGGTGAGTATAGCAATATTTTTTATTTTAATTCTTTATTTTACACTTAAATATGGATTCCGATACCGATTTCCGATATTGCAAACATATCGGAACTCGGTATCGGAATTCCGATACCAGATTCAGAAGATCGCCGACCTCATGGCCGACCCCACACAGGGGTCAGGTCGGGTTTCATGAAACCCGACTTTGCCAAAAGTTGGTGACTTCTGAAAATGGCCGACCCGTTTCGCTCAACCCTAATCAGAACACATTCAGATGACAATAATGCTACGAGGGGAAGGTACCCACTGCTACAACATGCAATGCTACATACTCTAGTTATATTCCCTGAAATGTTTTGCTCGTTATCTATTATAAAAATAAATTTGGACACAATATTGTAAAAGAAAGGACTCTGCACACTTTCCCAACATACTTAGATGTTTGGCCCGAACTCCACAGTTCTCGGTGTATTTAGACCAGGGAATTAGCATACAGACATTGTGCCAAATGCAAATCTTTAGGGACCGTGCACCACACAGGGTCTGGAGTTAGCCTATAAATGGGAATATGGATATACTGGCTAAGATTCATATCATTTAAAATCTGATTACATTAATAGATAAAAGATTCAGAAATGGTACTGTCTGTTATGTTTGCTAATGACAGGTGTTATGAAGGCAATCCAGAAACACAGTGTGCTTAGCGATCAGAGCGCACACAGTGATCTGACAAATACCCAAAAATACAAGAACGAGCTCTGAGACGTGGAAACTCTGTAGACTGCACACCTGATCCTTTCCTAAACACAACTAAAAGCGGCTGTGGATTGCGCCTAACAACTACCTAGGCAACTCGGCACAGCCTAAGAAACTAGCTAGCCTGAAGATAGAAAAATAGGCCTGACTTGCCCCAGAGAAATTCCCCAAAGGAAAAGGCAGCCCCCCACATATAATGACTGTGAGTAAGATGAAAAGACAAAACGTAGGGATGAAATAGATTCAGCAAAGTGGGGCCCGATATTCTAGGACAGAGCGAGGACAGTAAAGCGAACTTTGCAGTCTACAAAAAACCCTAAAGCAAAACCACGCAAAGGGGGCAAAAAAAACCCACCGTGCCGTACTAACGGCACGGCGGTACACCCTTTGCGTCTCAGAGCTTCCAGCAAAACAAAAGACAAGCTGGACAGAAAAAAAGCGACAAAAAAGCAAAAAGCACTTAGCTATACAGAGCAGCAGGTCACAGGAACAGCAGGTCACAGGAACAATCAGGAGAAGCTCAGATCCAACACTGAAACATTGACAAGGAGCAAGGATAGCAGCATCAGGCGGAGTTAAGTAATGAAGCAGTTAACGAGCTCACCAGAACACCTGAGGGAGGAAGCTCAGAAGCTGCAGTACCACTTGTGACCACAGGAGTGAATTCAGCCACAGAATTCACAACAGTACCCCCCCCTTGAGGAGGGGTCACCGAACCCTCACCAGAGCCCCCAGGCCGACCAGGATGAGCCGCATGAAAGGCACGAACAAGATCGGAAGCATGAACATCAGAGGCAAAAACCCAGGAATTATCTTCCTGAGCATAACCCTTCCATTTAACCAGATACTGGAGTTTCCGTCTAGAAACACGAGAATCCAAAATCTTCTCCACAATATACTCCAATTCCCCCTCCACCAAAACCGGGGCAGGAGACTCAACAGATGGAACCATAGGTGCCACGTATCTCCGCAACAACGACCTATGGAATACATTATGTATGGAAAAGGAGTCTGGGAGGGTCAAACGAAAAGACACAGGATTGAGAACCTCAGAAATCCTATACAGACCAATAAAACGAGGTTTAAATTTAGGAGAGGAAACCTTCATAGGAATATGACGAGAAGATAACCAAACCAGATCCCCAACACGAAGTCGGGGACCCACACGGCGTCTGCGATTAGCGAA
The DNA here is from genome assembly GCF_032444005.1 of Ranitomeya imitator. Classification (NCBI taxonomy): domain Eukaryota; kingdom Metazoa; phylum Chordata; class Amphibia; order Anura; family Dendrobatidae; genus Ranitomeya; species Ranitomeya imitator. Next base: position 272,052,799 of record NC_091285.1, on the reverse strand, counting down.
AAGTTGAGCTTTCTCCTGGGACAAGATCAAATTGTCCACTACCTGAGTCCAGATCTGCTGCAACCTATCCACCACAGAATCCACACCAGGACAGTCCGAAGACTCAACCTGTCCTGAAGAGAAACGAGGATGGAACCCAGAATTGCAAAAAAATGGAGAAACCAAGGTAGCCGAGCTGGCCCGATTATTAAGGGCGAACTCAGCCAACGGCAAAAAGGACACCCAATCATCCTGGTCTGCAGAAACAAAACATCTCAGATATGTTTCCAAGGTCTGATTGGTTCGTTCGGTCTGGCCATTAGTCTGAGGATGGAAAGCCGAGGAAAAGGATAGGCCAATGCCCATCCTACCACAAAAGGCTCGCCAAAACCTTGAAACAAACTGGGAACCTCTGTCAGAAACAATATTCTCAGGAATGCCATGCAACCGAACCACATGCTGAAAGAACAAAGGTACCAAATCAGAGGAGGAAGGCAATTTAGCCAAGGGCACCAGATGGACCATTTTAGAAAAGCGATCACAGACCACCCAAATGACTGACATCTTTTGAGAAACGGGAAGGTCAGAAATGAAATCCATCGAAATATGTGTCCAAGGCCTCTTTGGGACCGGCAAGGGCAAAAGCAACCCACTGGCACGAGAACAGCAGGGCTTAGCCCTAGCACAAATCCCACAGGACTGCACAAAAGTACGTACATCCCGTGACAGAGATGGCCACCAGAAGGATCTAGCCACTAACTCTCTGGTACCAAAGATTCCAGGATGACCAGCCAACACCGAACAATGAAGTTCAGAGATAAGTTTATTAGTCCACCTATCAGGGACGAACAGTTTCTCTGCTGGACAACGATCAGGTTTATTCGCCTGAAATTTTTGCAGCACCCGCCGCAAATCAGGGGAGATGGCAGACACAATGACTCCTTCCTTGAGGATACCCGCTGGCTCAGATAAACCCGGAGAGTCGGGCACAAAACTCCTAGACAGAGCATCCGCCTTCACATTTTTAGAGCCCGGAAGGTACGAAATCACAAAGTCAAAGCGGGCAAAAAATAACGACCAACGGGCCTGTCTAGGATTCAAGCGCTTGGCAGACTCGAGATAAGTCAAGTTCTTATGATCAGTCAATACCACCACGCGATGCTTAGCTCCTTCAAGCCAATGACGCCACTCCTCGAATGCCCACTTCATGGCCAGCAACTCTCGATTGCCCACATCATAATTACGCTCAGCGGGCGAAAACTTCCTGGAAAAGAAAGCACATGGTTTCATCACTGAGCAATCAGAACCTCTCTGTGACAAAACCGCCCCTGCTCCAATCTCAGAAGCATCAACCTCGACCTGGAACGGAAGAGAAACATCTGGCTGACACAACACAGGGGCAGAACAAAAACGACGCTTCAACTCCTGAAAAGCTTCCACAGCAGCAGAAGACCAATTAACCAAATCAGCACCCTTCTTGGTCAAATCGGTCAATGGTTTGGCAATGCTAGAAAAATTACAGATGAAGCGACGATAAAAATTAGCAAAGCCCAGGAACTTTTGCAGACTTTTCAGAGATGTCGGCTGAATCCAATCCTGGATGGCTTGGACCTTAACTGGATCCATCTCGATAGTAGAAGGGGTAAAGATGAACCCCAAAAATGAATCTTTCTGCACACCGAAGAGACACTTTGATCCCTTCACAAACAAAGAGTTAGCACGCAGGACCTGAAAAACCATTCTGACCTGCTTCACATGAGACTCCCAATCATCTGAGAAGATCAAAATGTCATCCAAGTAAACAATCAGGAATTTATCCAGATACTCACGGAAGATGTCATGCATAAAAGACTGAAACACAGATGGAGCATTGGCAAGTCCGAACGGCATCACTAGATACTCAAAATGACCCTCGGGCGTATTGAATGCAGTTTTCCATTCATCTCCTTGCCTGATTCTCACCAGATTATACGCACCACGAAGATCTATCTTAGTGAACCAACTAGCCCCCTTAATCCGAGCAAACAAGTCAGATAACAATGGCAAGGGATACTGAAATTTAACAGTGATCTTATTAAGAAGGCGGTAATCAATACACGGTCTCAGCGAACCATCCTTCTTGGCTACAAAGAAGAACCCTGCTCCCAGTGGTGATGACGATGGGCGAATATGTCCCTTCTCCAGGGATTCCTTCACATAACTGCGCATAGCGGCGTGTTCGGGCACGGATAAATTAAATAATCGACCTTTAGGGAATTTACTACCAGGAATCAAATTGATAGCACAATCACAATCCCTATGCGGAGGTAGAGCATCGGACTTGGGCTCTTCAAATACATCCTGATAGTCAGACAAGAACTCTGGGACCTCAGAAGGGGTGGATGACGAAATCGACAAAAATGGAACATCACCATGTACCCCCTGACAACCCCAGCTGGATACCGACATGGAATTCCAATCCAATACTGGATTATGGGTTTGTAGCCATGGCAACCCCAACACGACCACATCATGCAGATTATGCAACACCAGAAAGCGAATAACTTCCTGATGTGCAGGAGCCATGCACATGGTCAGCTGGGCCCAGTATTGAGGTTTATTCTTGGCCAAAGGTGTAGCATCAATTCCTCTCAATGGAATAGGACACCGCAAAGGCTCCAAGAAAAACCCACAACGTTTAGCATAATCCAAATCCATCAGATTCAGGGCAGCGCCCGAATCCACAAACGCCATGACAGAAAACGACGACAAAGAGCATATCAAGGTAATGGACAGAAGGAATTTGGACTGTACAGTACCAATGACGGCAGACCTAGCGGACCGCTTAGTGCGCTTAGGACAATCAGAAATAGCATGAGTGGAATCACCACAGTAGAAACACAGACCATTCAGACGTCTGTATTCCTGCCGTTCAACTCTAGTCATAGTCCTATCGCACTGCATAGGCTCAGGTTTAACCTCAGGCAGTACCGCCAAATGGTGCACAGATTTACGCTCGCGCAAGCGTCGACCGATCTGAATGGCCAAAGACAAAGACTCATTCAAACCAGCAGGCATAGGAAATCCCACCATGACATCCTTAAGAGCCTCAGAGAGACCCTTTCTGAACAAAGCTGCCAGCGCAGATTCATTCCACTGAGTGAGTACTGACCATTTCCTAAATTTCTGACAATATACTTCTATATCATCCTGACCCTGGCACAAAGCCAGCAAATTTTTCTCAGCCTGATCCACTGAATTAGGCTCATCGTACAGCAATCCGAGCGCCAGGAAGAACGCATCGACACTACTCAATGCAGGGTCTCCTGGCGCAAGAGAAAATGCCCAGTCTTGAGGGTCGCCGCGCAAAAAAGAAATAATAATCAAAACCTGTTGAATAGGATTACCAGAAGAATGAGGTTTCAAGGCCAGAAATAGCTTACAATTATTTTTGAAACTTAGAAACTTAGTTCTATCTCCAAAAAACAAATCAGGAATAGGAATTCTTGGTTCTAACATAGATTTCTGATCAATAGTATCTTGAATTTTTTGTACATTTATAACGAGATTATCCATTGAAGAGCACAGACCCTGAATATCCATGTCCACACCTGTGTCCAGAATCACCCAAATGTCTAGGGGAAAAAAAAAAAGTGAACACAGAGCAGGAAAAAAAAAAAAAAAAAATGATGTCAGAACTTTTTCTTTCCCTCTATTGAGAATCATTAGTTTGGCTCCTTGTACTGTTATGTTTGCTAATGACAGGTGTTATGAAGGCAATCCAGAAACACAGTGTGCTTAGCGATCAGAGCGCACACAGTGATCTGACAAATACCCAAAAATACAAGAACGAGCTCTGAGACGTGGAAACTCTGTAGACTGCACACCTGATCCTATCCTAAACACAACTAAAAGCGGCTGTGGATTGCGCCTAACAACTACCTAGGCAACTCGGCACAGCCTAAGAAACTAGCTAGCCTGAAGATAGAAAAATAGGCCTGACTTGCCCCAGAGAAATTCCCCAAAGGAAAAGGCAGCCCCCCACATATAATGACTGTGAGTAAGATGAAAAGACAAAACGTAGGGATGAAATAGATTCAGCAAAGTGGGGCCCGATATTCTAGGACAGAGTGAGGACAGTAAAGCGAACTTTGCAGTCTACAAAAAACCCTAAAGCAAAACCACGCAAAGGGGGCAAAAAAAACCCACCGTGCCGAACTAACGGCACGGCGGTACACCCTTTGCGTCTCAGAGCTTCCAGCAAAACAAAAGACAAGCTGGACAGAAAAAAAGCGACAAAAAAGCAAAAAGCACTTAGCTATACAGAGCAGCAGGTCACAGGAACAATCAGGAGAAGCTCAGATCCAACACTGAAACATTGACAAGGAGCAAGGATAGCAGCATCAGGCGGAGTTAAGTAATGAAGCAGTTAACGAGCTCACCAGAACACCTGAGGGAGGAAGCTCAGAAGCTGCAGTACCACTTGTGACCACAGGAGTGAATTCAGCCACAGAATTCACAACAACTGTCCATTGAAATTTTAAGGCATCAGAAACTGAATGACCCCATTATTTAGAAACCAAGTGTATTTGTTTCCATTTTCAGTAACTGTATGATGTCACATTCTGTAAGGATGCAGATATTGGTCCGGGGGGTCCAGTGCTAATCCATGTCACGTTTTTAATTATGTGAATTATTGAAAAGTTACTGATTGTCACTTTCTTATACTGTCAGAGTTCCATATATCAGTAATTAGCTGTCTGTCCCGCCGTAGTGACCTTCTCACTGTATATGCTCATCTACATTACTGCACATCAATAAGTCATGATGATTAATAATATATCTGACATTAACTGGTCACATATAAGAGTCATACCCTGTGGGGCGTAATACACATATACTCCCAAGCTATTGGTGAGATGTTACCAGCTACATGACCATCATATACACTATAGCATGACAAGGCATTGGAGTTTTATGATTTCATCTGTAGTTAGGTTTAGTATTGTCCATGTGCCTGTACAATTTGTATCTTTTTCGTACAGAGCATTTTATACTCCAGCAGCTTTGCGTCATTCACCTTTGTAGAATCGGTAAATTATCTGTTGCTACAGTTACGCCATTCCACGTCTGCGGACAATTTAATATCCTCCATATCTAATTAGTACAAAGAGAAAACAACGCAGACACAAACAGCTTCCTACATCTGCTGTCAGGGAAAGAGCCCTTAGATTGATCCAGCTTTTGGTTTTTTGTTTTTAACCTAATGTTTTGTTTCATAAAGAGCTAAATATTCTGTATACCATTCTTTGTCAGCTTTTTAGGATTTTTACATTTTTTCCTAATTTTTGTTTTAGAATAATAGTCAATTTTAATTTTTATTTCATAAATCAATAGTGCACTTGAAAATAAGAAACTTTGTTATATATCTTATTGGAAAACTCTGCTTCTTTCTCATTTTGAACTGATCATTCTCAAAATTCTCAATTCACAGGTAAAATCTGTCTCCAGTTAAGAAATATTTTACCCATGAATAGAGAGTGAAATGTCATTCAAGGTGATAAAAGAAACAATTTTATTTTGTAAAATATATTACAAATCATATTAGTATTATTCCTCATGAAAACACACATGACAGTTGATTATGAAAAGTTACCCGAAAGTGCAATTATACTGTAGACCTCATTCATATGTTAGTATTTTGCATCAAGGTTTGTCTGCCGACACCAGGAGTGGAACTTGCACTAAGACTGAAAAACTATAATTGCAAGATTGACATATGTAACCCTCCTGGTTCTGGCATACAATACTGATGAAAATTACTGATGTGTGAGTGAGACCTCAAAGTTATGAGCATCCAAAGATGGCACACCGAAGTGTAGATATACATGGTCACTGTTCCGAGTAACATCTATGTGCAGGTGTTGGGTGGGCTGCATTATGGTACATTAGTAGTGAATGATATTGTAGATTGTAGGTTGCAGCCTTCAAAAACAAGGATTGGTAAATTAATAACTAGCATGGCTTTGATATTGTGTTATTGCTCTCAGCAAATGATTTGTAAACTAATTTGTGAACCTTATACGGAATTTATGAATACAATTAACCCTCCCAAGCGCATATAGGGGTGGCTTGTGAAAATATTCACCCCTTTAGCTTTTTACCTATTTTGTAACATTACAACCTCTTTAAAGGGAACCTGTCAGCAGGATGGATTGTGCACAGTAACCTACAGACAGTGTCAGGTCGACGCCATTATACTGATTACAATGATACCTTGGGTGATGAAATCTGTCTTGCGGTTGTTGCTTAATCTTAATTTTCAGTTTTGAGTTGATGAGATGCCCGTGCTCCGGGGCGGGGCTGTGTGGGGGTCTTCATGTGGTGCTATGATTAGGTATTCATCAGTATGGCTTCTGACAGGTCACTGATCCCTTAGAAAAAAATAAATTACCCCTGACATAAAGAGTACCAGAAGTTTAGGATCTTCTGCTGGTTCCAGGCTATTTCACAAAACAAGACCTCAAAAAGTCCGGAGACAACCATATTTAGAGCTGACTTTCGAGCCAGTGGCCTAATTATAGTGTGCGCTGATTGTAATCTTTGAGATAAACAGTTATCACATGTAATTAACCAGCCTACATAGATTATTCATTATTATATCATTTATTTGTATCGTTAGGTGTTTAGCATTACCTTCTTGCAGCCACATCTAGCAGGATGTTTATGGCTCTGTTCTCTGCATTAAATGATCATATATATTACCTTTCAGTGGCAATTCATTCTCACATCACTGCCATGGCAAATCAATTGTAATTATATATCCATTACACAAATGATATTTCAAAGATGCTTGTGATCGTGTTTCACCTCATTCTTATGTAATTTGTAATGCATTGAAGCGTAGTTGCCAATACACAGTCTTTTATATAGGGAAAATATAGTTTTATTCCATTTACATAAATAGCGTAAGAGAACCCCCTGGGCAAGCCTAATACTGTGATATACCCAGTGCAGGGCCAGGGGAGGGGGAGACGGGGCTGTGCTTCATGGCACAAGAACCCTAACAAGCCATACCCCTTCAGGCCCTGCACCAGGCAGAACACCGCGCACCATATTGTCCAGATGCATTCAGTTAATTCCTTATTTTAACATGTCTGAGATGTTGCTTTTGGCTTGATCAGTTTATGTAGTTGTAATTCTTTAAAATATATCATTCTTTTTTTTTTTTTTTGTAAATCTGTTTATGAAATTTTTCCATATTACAAGACAAGCAAATGGCATTAACAAAATGGAATAGAAAACTCAATCCCATCCCCTTCCCTCCCCCACCCAAATTCCCTTTCCCTGCATGCGTATAACCATCAAAGCATGTTACGGAATTGGTGTATTGCCGCCTATCCACTGTAATAAGTACCATTGGGTGTTTTCAAATTGCGCTCTCAGCTTTTCCCTAGTCTCCAGAGGAAGAGACGGAATAAGAGTAGACCATGTAGACAAAAATCTGCCCGACATTTTCTCCTTATTGGTCCAAGCATCCATCCATTCCATCCTAAATGTAAATTGAATCTTTGTACGAATAAGAGAGAGCGATGGGATTGCCGAACTCAACCATTGATGCAATATGCTTTTCCTAGTCGCCGAGGCCCATATCATGAGTGTTGCTTTAATATGTCTAGATAATTTGTGGTGTGCCTCATCTAGGATGTTAAAAATAGCCCATTGTGGGGTGAGCGTGAAACTGATTTCACACATTTTCTGCAGCTCAGCATGAACAACACCCCATAGCTCCTGAACTTTCGTGCAACTCCACAAATGGTGGTATATATCAGTGTTGCGGGATTTGCACTTAGAACACAAATAAACGGAGGAAGGAGACATCCTGGACTGCAAATATGGCGTGATGTAGGCTCTATGTAATATTAATAGTGCCATGTCGGTGTAACTGCTATATGATAGTGTTTTCCTTTGCGCTAGTGTGGCGTCAAGAAGATCCTCCACCTTAAGGCTGGGGTCACATTGCGTTTTGGTCAGAGCGCTAACGGACAGCGTTGCACGGCGAAATTAACGCCATGCAACGCGTCCGTTAGCGCTCCCATTGCCCGCAATGTACCAGCGCATTGCTAGCGCGTGTCATTTTCGGCACGCGCTAGCGACGCGCCGGTCTTTTGTAGCGCGCCTCGGACGCTGCTTGCAGCGTCCGCGGCGCGCCCGAGGTCCGTTCCCCGCTCTCGCAGATCGGGGATCTGCGAGAGCGGGGACGTTAACGCGACCCCGAAACGCGACCCTTTAAAAACATTGCGTTAGCGCAATCCGCTAGCGCTAAACGGATTGCACTAACGCAATGTGACCCTAGCCTAAGGCTTGGGAGATCCCTTAACCACCCAGCCACTCCCGTGGTTTTCCCCTCCCATGTCCATTTTTTGCGTATTATCGAGTATATGCTACTTATAGACGCTGGTTGGGATTTTGCATTTCTGATAAACCCATCCAGGTTAATCCTCCTCTCCCCCACCTCTCCGGTCAACTGACACTCCTGTGCTAAGCTACGCACCTGAAGAAATTGGAAAGGACTATTGCTAAATAGTGGGAAACGCTGCGATGCTGATTTGAAGGTTAACACTGAGAAATTAAGATCCAGCAGATCAATTGCTTGAATACAGCCCTGGGAGGCCAGATGTTTACAGAAAGATGGTGCAGTGCCCCTTAAGAACCCCGGATTATCAAGGAAAGGTTGATATGGGGACAAACCAGCCCTTAGTTTACAGATTTTTCTACAGCGTCTCCAAGTCATTATTGTTCGCCACAGTGTCGGGTGTTCCTGTATTTCCACTGGAAGCACCCCCCCTTTTAAATGTAGCAAAGCCGACAATGAGATATGTGGGTAGAATTGTTGATCTAGGCCAACATTGGCGAAATGAGAGATACCTCTTATCCAATCAATGGCATATCTAAAATTAGCTGCCAGATAAATATATCATTCTTAACATGAATAGTTCAAAATATTTTTGGTTTGTTTCCATCTATTATTTTTATAGCATTGTTTTTAACAATTAAAAAAAATTCGAACTGAGCAGACAAAACACTTAATTACAGTAGTGTTCAAATAATAGCAGTGTGTTCAAAAACATGAGTTAGTCACAAAATCTTTACCCTAGTTTTTATTTCCATGCATTGGGAACATTGCACACTTTTTTCTAATTCTTAACATGAAGAGATGTGTATATGATTTTTAACTACTTTACAGAAAATAACAAAAAATTAACATTGGGCTGTTCTAAAAAATAGCAGTGTCTGCATTTGTCTTTACAAACTCACAATATGTACTATTTTTTATGACGATTGTTTATGACGATTTAGCATTCCTGTGAATCACTAACCTAATATTTAGTTGTACACCCAAATTTTTCTAGAACTTCACATCTATGCTGCACAGAGTCACCCAACTTCTGCCCCCTGTCAACTGTTATTCCAGCCCAGGATGCTTTGACAACATCCCACAATTTCTTGGCATTTGTTGGCTTTGCTTCAGAAATTGTATTTTTGATGTCATCCCACAAGTGTTCTATCAGATTAAGGTGCGGGGATTGGGCTGGCTGTTATGACCTAGTGGTTAGGAGCACCCGGAATGATCTGATAGTTAAACCTCATACAGGACGAGCTCTGGGATGTGGGAACTCTGCTGACCGCAAGCCCTAATCCTATCACACACACTAAAAATAGCCGTGGAGCGCTCCTGACCAGACCTAGGCGCCTCGTCACAGCCTAAGAACTATCTAGCCCTAGAGATGGAAAATAAAGCCTACCTTGCCTCATAGAAATTCCCCAAAGGTAAAGGAAGCCCCCCACATATATTGACTGTGAGTAAAGATGAAAGTCACAAATGCAGAAATAAAACAGGGTTCAGCAAAGGGAGGCCAGACTTACTAAATAGACAGAGGATAGGAAAGGTAGCTTTGCGATCAGCACAAAAACCTACAAAAGATCACGCAGAGTGTGCAAAAAAGACCTCCGCACCGACTCACGGTGCGGCGGGGCCACTCTGCATTCTAGAGCTTCCAGCTAGCAAGACAAAATCATGATAACCAGCTGGACAAGAAAACAATGAACAAATAATGACTATCAGGAACTTAGCTTCTGCAGGAGAAGGCAGGTCACCAGAGAGATCCAGGAGCGAACTGAACAAATGCAAAAACATTGACAGCTGGCATGGAGTAACGATCTGAGAGGAGTTAAATAGAGCAGCCAACCAAAGGATAAACCACGTCACCTGTGTAAGGAACCTCAGAAGCCGCAGCTTCACTCATAGCCACCAGAGGGAGCCCATAGACAGAACTCGCCGAAGTACCATTCACGACCACAGGAGGGAGCTCGACAACAGAACTCACAACAGCTGGCCACTCCATAACCTCAATTTTGTTGGAATGGAACAAAGATTTTGCTAGTTTAATGGTGTGTTTAGGGTCGTTGTCTTGTTGAAACACCCATTTCAAGGGCATATCCTCTTCAACATAAGGCAAAATGAGCTCTTCAAGTATTTTAATATATGCAGACTGTTCTATGATCCCCGGTATGCGGTAAATAGTCCGGCACCATGGTTTGGCTTTCCATTTTAAAGCATTGAAGATCATTTTAGCTGAACAGCCTATCATTGTCTGCACTTCTTTATACGTTTTACCCTCTCCAATCAACTTTTTAATCAAAGTATGCTGTTCTTCTGAACAATGTCTCGAAGGACCCATATTTCTCAGGCTTTCAAGGAGAAATGCATGTAAACATGTCCTGGCTTCACCCTGAAATGAGGGCCAACTGATTCAGACATGTTTCTTGACAGAATGACTGACCTCACTAACTGAACGCCACACTGATATTATTTTGAACACACCTCCTTTTAATTAATTATTCTAATACGCAGACTCAAAAACATGCAGATCATGAATGCGGAGTCTGTTGGTTTTCTAGAATCTACTGCACCAACTGGTATATTGTTTATACCAAAACCAGTGATTAATCTGGTTAGTCATATTGGACTTCTATTATTTTGAACACTACTGTACATGATTTACCTAGTGTGAAAATTCAATGTAGTGCAAAATGTATACCCTTAAATAAGATAACCTGTGAAAATGAGGTCCAATCTGCAGGCACTATGTAGAGCAGAGGGAGCTGAGTACTGGGTGGTCATATCAGTGACTGACAGCATAGTATGTGTAAATGTGTGCGCAGAGATGGCTGTCGGTCACTGCTAGGGCAGTACTCCGGATTATGGATCCCAGAAAGAGCATAGGATTAAATAAAGAAAACACAGGTATTCTGAATCTTATCTCCCAAAACTATACATAAATCTGCCCATCTCCTGCTTGATACCATGGTGCCTGCAGATAAGACTACAATTCCATGTTGACAAGGTCCTTTTTATCATATCTTTATTTGATTCAACTAAAGACAAACTTCCACAATTTCAAAGGATATAGACTAACTTAGACTTAAATCAATTTCCAAAATACTGAGTGCCCTAAACTTTTTCCAGTTTCGACGTTCTTTTTAATTTTGGTTTGAATTTTGTATCACATTTTCAGTAGTGTAAAGTCCTCCATACATTGCTGTCGGACAAATGATGGTTCAGTTGATTACTGTAGCTATCTCTCCTGACGCCTCCATACTTAGCAGCTCTTGACTTTGCAGTCGTCTCTGTAATAGCCTCTGACGGCAACTTCACTTGCAAAGAACAAAATTATTATCAGTCCAAAACCGGACTTATTAGATCCTTCCCTTCCTTGGCGTCATGTGGTGGGGGAGAGTCTGCAACCCCCATGTATATTAGATTGTTGGCCGAGTCTGCTGATATCAGTGGGTTCAGGCGACATTAGTCTAATGAGTTTAGGGGCTTTATAGGGTTTTGCCAAAATGATCCCCACATCACAATTATACAGTACTGTGCAAAAATTTTAGACAGATGTAGAAAAATGCTGCAAAGTAAAAATGCTTTGTATAATAGAAGTGTTAATTGTTTATTGTTAATTGTTTATTTTTATCAGTTGACAAAATGTACAGTGATTTAACAAAAGAAAAATGTTTACAAATAAATATTTGGCGCGAGCAGTGAACACCCTTTAGCTTCAAAGCAACATCAATTCTTCCAGTTACACGTAACACAAATCTTGTCTCTCCATGTAATCCCACACAGATTTGGTGATGTTGAGATCAATGCTCTGAGGGCTCCATATCATTACTTCTAAGATTTCTTGTTCTTCTATGTGCTGAAGATAATTCGTAGTGATGTTAGCTGTTTGTTTGTAGTTGTCCCACTGCAGAATAATTTTTGACCCATTTAGACGCCTCCCGGATGTTATTGTATGATGGATCTGTGGTTAGTTCTCCAAGATGTTTGGCGCAACCTTACTTCTGAATCCTTTTAAAAACTGGGTGCAAGTGTATTTTAAAGCTGTTTTGAAACTTAAGAATAAAAATTATTACATGTGATTACATGAGAATCTGCAGTGTATTGATTTATGAATAAAATCTTCATTTTTGAGTTTTTTTATGACAAGCGATCGTTCACCTTCTCTTTTGGGCATGAATGTAGCGGAGCAGCATATGATGAGGATGATACGTACAGTGTCTGATTTCTTGCTTGCCCAGGACTGCTGTGTGAAAAATCTAGCTCAGCGCTCTTTCTCAGGACAGGGAGTTGAGCGCTCAGGTCACCAGACAGTCCTAGAAAGCTGCTGATATCATTTTAAAAATGCATGGACCTCTCAGAGGTAACAGACATCTAAGAAACAAAGGGCCTTCTCACCTTGTGTAACATTTGCTCTTTAGAAACGGGCTGGTATACATGGCATTACTGATCGTCTGTCTAGATGAACACTGCCCTCTGTTCCTGGCTTTGTGTAACTTGTATATTTAGTTATTACCAAGTGACTTTTGCATTACGGTACGTAGTGTATGATGAAACTGAAAATCTAATGGAGGAAATCCTGTCTAAATAAAAAAGTATCTTCTCTGAGGGTATTAATGTCTTTTTACCCACAGTGTGAAATTCCACTATAATCTAGAATGTACAGGTAAAACAATCCTGAGTTATCCATTATACAAAGCAGTAACTGAAGCTTGGCAGCCCATGTGATGGCTAACACCACAGCAGCCTCAGACACAAACTTTCTGTATGCAGAGTAAGGCTATGTTCGCATGTCACGTTTTTGCTGTGTGCTTTTTCTGCTTTTCTTTTAAACCGTCTTTATTAACCCCTTTACCCCTAAGGGTGGTTTGCGCGTTAATGACCGGGCCAATTTTTACAATTCTGACCACTGTCCCTTTATGAGGTTATAACTCTGGAATGCTTCAACGGATCCCAGTGATTCTGACATTGTTTTCTCGTGACATATTGTACTTCATGATAGTGGTAAAAATTCTTTGATAGTACCTTCGCTTATTTGTGAAAAAAAACGGAAATTTTGCGAAAATTATGAAAATTTCGCAATTTTCCAACTTTGAATTTTTATGCAATTAAATCACAGAGATATGTCACACAAAATACTTAATAAGTAATATTTCCCACATGTCTACTTTACATCAGCACAATTTTGGAACCAAAATTTTTTTTTGTTAGGGAGTTATAAGGGTTAAAAGTTGACCAGCAATTTCTCATTTTTACAACACCATTTTTTTTAGGGACCACATCTCATTTGAAGTCATTTTGAGGGGTCTATATGATAGAAAATACCCAAGTGTGACACCATTCTAAAAACTGCACCCCTCATGGTGCTCAAAACCATATTCAAGAAGTTTATTAACCCTTCTGGTGCTTCACAGAAATTTTTGGAATGTTTAAATAAAAATGAACATTTAACTTTTTTTCACAAAAAATTTACTTCAGCTCCAATTTGTTTTATTTTACCAAGGGTAACAGGAGAAAATGGACCCCAAAAGTTGTTGTACAATTTGTCCTGAGTACACCGATTCCCCATATGTGGGGGTAAACCACTGTTTGGGCGCATGACAGAGCTCGGAAGCGAAGGAGCGCCATTTGACTTTTCAATGCAAAATTGACTGGAATCGAGATGGGACACCATGTTGCGTTTGGAGAGCCCCTGATGTGCCTAAACATTGAAACCCCCCACAAGTGACACCATTTTGGAAAGTAGACCCCCTAAGGAACTTATCTAGAGGTGTGGTGAGCACTTTGACCCACCAAGTGCTTCACAGAAGTTTATAATGCAGAACTGTAAAAATAAAAAATCATATTTTTTCACAAAAATAATTTTTTTGCCCCCAATTTTTTATTTTCCCAAGGGTAAGAGAAGAAATTGGACCCCAAAAGTTGTTGTACAATTTGTCCTGAGTACGCTGATACCCCATATGTGGGGGTAAACCACTGTTTGGGCGCATGGGAGAGCTCGGAAGGGAAGGAGCGCCGTTTGACTTTTCAATGCAAAATTGACAGGAATTGAGATGGGACGCCATGTTGCGTTTAGAGAGCCACTGATGTGCCTAAACATTGAAACCCCCCACAAGTGACACCATTTTGGAAAGTAGACCCCCTAAGGAACTTATCTAGATGTGTTTTGAGCGCTTTGACCCACCAAGGGCTTCACAGAAGTTTATAATGCAGAGCCGTAAAAATAAAACAAAAATTTTTTCCCACAAAAATTATTTTTTTAGCCCCCAGTTTTGTATTTTCCCGAGGATAACAGGAGAAATTGGACCCCAAAATTTGTTGCCCAATTTGTCCTGAGTGCGATTATACACAATATGTGGGGGGAACCACTGTTTGGGCGCATGACAGAGCTCAGAAGCGAAGGAGCGCCATTTGACTTTTCAATGCAAAATTGACTGGAATCGAGATTGGACACCATGTTGCGTTTGGAGAGCCCCTGATGTGCCTAAACATTGAAACCCCCCACAAGTGACACCATTTTGGAAAGTAGACCCCCTAAGGAACTTATCTAGAGGTGTGGTGAGCACTTTGACCCACCAAGTGCTTCACAGAAGTTTATAATGCAGAACCGTAAAAATAAAAAATCATATTTTTTCACAAAAATTATTTTTTTGCCCCCAATTTTTTATTTTCACAAGGGTAAGAAGAAATTGGACCCCAAAATTTGTTGCCCAATTTGTCCTGAGTGCGATTATATACAATATGTGGGGGGAACCACTGTTTGGGCGCATGGGAGGGCTCAGAAGGGAAGGAGCGCCATTTGGAATGCAGACTTAGATGGAATGGTCTACAGGTGTCACATTGCTTTTGCAGAGCCCCTAATGTACCTAAACAGTAGAAACCCCCCACAAGTGACACCATTTTGGAAAGTAGACCCCCTAAGGAACTTATCTAGATGTGTGGTGAGCACTTTGACCCACCAAGGGCTTCACAGAAGTTTATTATGCAGAGCCGTAAAAATAAAACAAAAATTTTTTCCCACAAAAATTATTTTTTAGCCCCCACAAGTGACACCATTTTTGAAACTAGACACCCTAAGGAACTCATCTAGATGTGTTGTTAGAGCTTTGAACCCCCAAGTGTTTCACTACATTTTGTAACGCAGAGCCGTGAAAAAAAAAAAAAAAAACTTTCCCCCAAAAATTATTTTTTAGCCCCCAGTTTTGTATTTTCCCGAGGGTAAGAGGAGAAATTCGACCCCAAAAGTTGTTGTCCAATTTGTCCTGAGTACGCTGATACCCCATATGTGGGGGGAACCACCGTTAGGGCGCATGGGAGGGCTCGGAAGGGAAGGAGTGCCATTTGGAATGCAGACTTAGATGGAATAGTCTGCAGGTGTCACATTGCGTTTGCAGAGCCCCTAATGTACCTAAACAGTAGAAACCCCCCACAAGTGACCCCATATTGGAAACTAGACCCCCCAGGGAACTCGTCTAGATGTGTTGTGAGAACTTTGAACCCCCAAGTGTTTCACTACAGTTTATAACGCAGAGCCGTTGAAATAAAAAATCCTTTTTTTTCCCCACAAAAATTATTTTTTAGCCCCCAGTTTTGTATTTTCCCAAAGGTAACAGGAGAAATTGGACCCCAAAAGTTGTTGTCCTATTTGTCCTGAGTACGCTGATACCCCATATGTTGGGGTAAACTCCTGTTTGGGCACACGGGAGAGCTCGGAAGGGAAGGAACACTGTTTTACTTTTTCAACGCAGAATTGGCTGGATTTGAGATCGGACGTCATGTCGTGTTTGGAGAGCCCCTGATGTGCCTAAACAGTGGAAACCCCCCAATTATAACTGAAACCCTAATCCAAACACACCCCTAACCTTAACTCCAACAGTGACCCTAACCACACATCTAACCCTCAATCTCAAGAAAAAATCCGGCACACTGTTTTCAAGTCAAACCATGAAGTTCAATTTATTGGAGATATATACAAATCTTCTCTTTCAAATAAACAGTATCGCACAACATAAGGACCATTGAGATATGTCACATTGGTATCAAAAATCAACGTTTCGGCTATATTATCAGCCTTTATCAAGAGATACCCGAGGCAGTGAGTCCGTTACTTGCTGAGGTCCGAAGTTGCTGCAGGGGGCTCAGGGAAGCCCGCAGGGAGCCCCCTCCCTGCGGGAAGCTTCCCTATACCGTTGGCACATCGCGATCATCTTTGATCGCGGTGTGCCAGGGGTTAATGTGCCGGGGGCGGTCCGTGACCATTCCTGGCACATAGTGCCGGATGTCAGCTGCGATAAACAGCTGACACCCGGACGCGATCGGCGGCGCTCCCCCCGTGAGCGCTGCCGATCGCATATGACGTACTATCCAGTCGGTAGTCATAGGGGCCCACCCCACCTCGACGGGATAGTACGTCTAATGTCACAAAGGGGTTAAACAATAAACAGAGAGTACAAAAAATGTCCAAAAGCATCAGAAAAGATCAGACAAATAGAATTTTGCAGTACTTTTAAACATTAGACAGTGTATTATAATTATATCCAACTTCCCCTATCCCAGACCTCCCCTATTTTTGGACAGTCCCAGAGACAATGAAAAATATCAGCTGGAGAATGTAAGCATTTAGGGCAGGGAAAATCACCTGAGGGGGACATTTTAGATGTAATCTCTGGGGAGATATATGCTCTATGGAATATCATGAGAGTCATGGTTGTGTAACTATCATATGGTAACATAGAGTTAATACGTAATGTGGCTTTCAAGAGGTCTTTTACCTGCCAGTGTGAGAACGTAAACAATGCCAATGACCTGCCAGTGTGAAAGTGAACAATGCCTGACCAACTCAATGACCTGCCAGTGTGTGAAAGTAACCAATGCCTGACCAACTCAGTGACCTGCCAGTGTGTGAAAGTCACCAATGCCTGACCAACTCAATGACCTGCCAGTGTGTGAAAGTAACCAATGCCTGACCAACTCAATGACCTGCCAGTGTGTGAAAGTAACCAATGCCTGACCAACTCAATGACCTGCCAGTGTGTGAAAGTAGACAATGCCTGAGCAACTCAATGAACTGCCAGTGTGAGAACGTAAACAATGCCAATGGCCTGCCAGTGTGTGAAAGTAAACAATGCCTGACCAACTCAATGATCTGCCAGTGTGAGAAAGTGAACAATGCCTGACCAACTTTATGACCTGCCAGCGTGTGAAAGTAAACAACGCCTGACCAACTAAATGAACTGCCAGTGTGAGAAAGTAAACAATGCCTGACCAACTCAATGACCTGCCAGTGTGTGAAAAAACCAATGCCTGACCAACTCAATGACCTGTCATTGTGTGAAAGTAACCAATGCCTGACCAACTCAATGACCTGCCAGTGTGTGAAAGTAACCGATGCCTGACCATCTCAATGAACTGCCAGTGTGAGAAAGTAAACAATGCCTGAGCAACTCAATGAACTGGCAGTGTGAGAAAGTAAACAATGCCTGACCAACTCAATGACCTGCCAGTGTGTGAAAGTAACCAATGCCTGAACAACTCAATGACCTGCCAGTGTGAGAAAGTAACCAATGCCTGACCAACTCAATGAACTGCCAGTGTGAGAAAGTAAACAATGCCTGGCCAACTCAATGACCTGCCAGTTTGAAAGTAAACAATGCCTGACCAACTCAATGGCATGCCAGTGTGAGAAAGTAAACAATGCCTGACCATCTCAATGAACTGCCAATGTGAGAAAGTAAACAATGCCTGACCAACTCAATGAACTGGCAGTGTGAGAAAGTAAACAATGCCTGACCAACTCAATGACCTGCCAGTGTGTGAAAGTAAACAATGCCTGACCAACTCAATGACCTGCCAGTGTGAGAAAGTAAACAATGCCTGACCATCTCAATTAACTGCCAGCGTGTGAAAGTAAACGCCTGACCAACTAAATGAACTGCCAGTGTGAGAAAGTAAGCAATGCCTGACCAACTCAATGACTTGCCAGTGTGAAAAAACCAATGCCTGACCAACTCAATGACCTGTCATTGTGTGAAAGTAACCAATGCCTGACCAATTCAATGGCCTGCCAGTGTGTGAAAGTAACCAATGCCTGACCAACTCAATGACCTGCCAGTGTGTGAAAGTAACCAATGCCTGACCATCTCAATGAACTGCCAGTGTGAGAAAGTAAACAATGCCTGACTAACTCAATGAACTGGCAGTGTGAGAAAGAAAACAATGCCTGACCAACTCAATGACCTGCCAGTGTGTGAAAGTAACCAATGCCTGACCAACTCAATGACCTGCCAGTGTGTGAAAGTAACCAGTGCCTGACCATCTCAATGAACTGCCAGTGTGAGAAAGTAATCAATGCCTGAGCAACTCAATGAACTGTCAGTGTGAGAAAGTAAACAATGCCTGACCAACTCAATGACCTGCCAGTGTGTGAAAGTAATCAATGCCTGAACAACTCAATGACCTGCCAGTGTGAGAAAGTAACCAATGCCTGACCAACTCAATGAACTGCCAGTGTGAGAAAGTAAACAATGCCTGACCAACTCAATGACCTGCCAGTGTGTGAAAGTAAACAATGCCTGACCAACTCAATAAACGGCCAGTGTTAGGTAAACAATTCAACTTCCTCCTTCTGTTATTTCATTTGTGATGAAAGGTAGTATACCCCACACCTAGTAGGAGAAGTGGTGAACAAGTAGGGTATCCAGCCTGTATGTAGTGATGAAAAAACTTGACACTCAAGTAGATGAACAGTGAAATAGAGTTCCTTTTATTGATGCAATTATAAAGGTTGTTGAACATTTTTGTTCTTGCATTCAGATCTTCATCAGAACTGTGAGGGAAGGGGGTGTACAAGAAATAATGGGGCAGTCATATAAAGTAAGTTGACAAAATTGTACAATATAATTATTAGGATTACATTTGCTATGCAATAATCCTTTGGAAAAAGAAAAGATATTTCTGTTCAGGGGCGGATTATAAGAGGGTCAATCTGGGCGGTAGCCCAGGGCCCAGTGGTGTGGGGGGGCCCTGGGCTACCGCACAGATTGCCTGCCGCCATCAGGGCATTACTGCCCGCGCCCTGACTGGCGTGTCATTTATGGGCCCGGTGGGCAGAGAGAGGTGGCCGGCATCAAGCCCCGTCTCATCTGCTCACTGGGCCCCTACCGGCGCTGCGGCGGTTTCTTATTGACGTGCGGGCCAATTGGAGGCTGGCAGCTGAAGTCGGCCGCAGGCGCGGCACACACGTCACCGGCGTCTGAGGTCATTGTCAGTCGCTGGCGAGTGCGCGCTGCTGGAGGGAGCTCGCCGCTTGGAGCGCGGTCAGGTGAGGAGAACTCGGTTTGTTTTTTTTGTTTTTTTGTTTTTTGCTAACCTAACGGCAATCCGGGCGGGCCAGAATGCTGGACAGTCAGTGACACTGTCTGACTGTGGGCAATATGCTGGAGCCGGAGGACACACTGGGGCAGATGATAGCTGGACACACTGGGGCAATGCTGGAGACACTGGGGCAGATTGCTGGACACACTGGGGGCAATGCTGGAGGACACACTGAGGCAGATGATTGCTGGAGACACTGGGGCAATGCTGGAGACACTGGGGCAGATTGCTGGACACACTGGGGGCAATGCTGGAGGACACACTGCGGCAGATGATAGCTGGACACACTGGGGCAATGCTGGAGACACTGGGGCAGATTGCTGGACACACTGGGGGCAATGCTGGAGGACACACTGGGGCAAATGATACCTGGACACACTGAGGGCAATGCCGGAGACCACTGGGGCAGATTGCTGGACACACTGGGGGCAATGCTGTAAGACACACTGGGGCAGATGATTGTTGGACACACTGGGGCAGTGCTGGAGACACTGGGGCAATGCTGGAGACACTGGGGCAGATTGCTGGACACACTGTCTAGGGCAATGCTGGAGGACACACTGGTGCAGATGATAGCTGGCACACTGGGGCAATGCTGGAGACACTGGGGCAGATTGCTGGACACACTGGGGGCAATGCTGGAGGACACACTGGGGCAGATGATAGCTGGACACTGGGGCAATGCTGGAGGCACTGGGGCAGATTGCTGGACACACTGGGGGCAATGCTAGAGGACACACTGGGGCAGATGATTGCTGGACACATTGAGGACAATGCTGGAGACACTGGGGCAGATTGCTGGACACACTGGGGGCAATGCTAGAGGACACACTGGGGCAGATGATTGCTGGATACACTGGGGCAATGCTGGAGACACTGGGGCAATGCTGGAGACACTGGGGCAGATTGCTGGACACACTGTCTGGGGGTAATGCTGGACACACTGGGGCAATATGCTGGACATACTGGGGCAGATTGCTGGACACACTGGGGGTAATATGCTGGACACACTGGGGGTAATATGCTGGACACACTGGGGCAGATTGCTGGACACACTGTCTAGGGGCAATGCTGGACACTCTGGGGCAAAATGCTGGGCCAGATTGCTGGACACACTGGCGACGGGACTGGAGGCATGGGCAGAATGTAGATACGGGACATGATTGGAGACACGGGGCAGAATGAAAGACATGGGGCAGGATTGGATCATGGGGCAGGATTGGATCATGGGGCAGGATGGATACGATGGAGACAGATGGGGCAAGATGGGGTAGAATGGATAATCATGAAGGCAGGATGCGAGAACATATTGCAGGAGCCAGGAATGAGATACACGGGGCCAGGATGGGGAATATTATTACCATAGGGGCTAATTAAGGGATATTATTACTGCAGTGATGTATTTAGTTTATTTTTTGAGTATACTGTTTTAAATGGGGGCGGTCCTGTTACTGTGCAGTATGACACTATATCGCCTTTTTTTCTTCATGTGGTGTAATGTAGATATTGGGAAAATTAAGTAATGTGTGTCATGCCCTCAGCCGCAGGTTCGGTCTCCGCTGTGCAGGGAGACCGGCACTTATCACACAGCCTTACTCACCCTGTCCGTGGCTCCAGACGATCTGCGGCTTCTTTCTCTGCTAAGAACCTGCATCCTCTTGGCAGGTCTCCTGGAAATGCTCTTAGGAGCCGCGCCCCGCTTCCTGCACATACTTGAAACAGCAGGACACCTGTTCGCTATTAGGGCCGTCTGTGTTATGATGCTCTGTGCATAAAAAGCACCCTCCCCTTTAGGGAGGTGCCTGGGCTATGCGTTCATTCTTTGGATTGTTGCCGCAGCTTCAGGCCACGCTCTGCTGTGCTCTGCACTTTACTTATGTCTCTATTTTGACAGAGTCCTCTTCTGGTGAATCCCATTCTGGACTTCTCTGGTCTCTCCGGTTCTTACGCCAGGTTGTCTTGCCTCTCCTCACGGAATCCTCCAGACCCTGCTACCAGTGGAAACTACCTTGCTACCTTGCTGGATTTCATGGAGCTTCTGGGATTGTCCCCACCAGCTGGCCCAAGTATTCTACTGTGTTGCTAGTTTGTCAGTATGGGTCGTCCTCTGGTCCTGGATTCGTAGCATTCAGGCCACCTGGTGTTGTGACGGGGGAATCCCTGTATAGGGGTACACCTTGCCCGCTGCTCCACTACGTGGTACAGTGCTGTGATCCAGAGGTTCTCTCCCTCTGACACCTGTTTCCTTTTTGTTAATAAATATCTTTTGTTTATGAGATCTACTCTCCTGTCTTTTGAGTATCGGGTATACAGCTGCCACTGCACCATCAGTGGTCTAGTGAGTCCACTTTACCTTGTCACACCCTGTGGGCGTAACAGTTAGCCCAGGCCATGGACTCCGCTGATACCCGATTCTCAGTCCAGAGAGAGCTAGCTGCGCTTTGTCAAAGCCAGGATCAGCTAGTTTCCTTCATGCAAACTCTGGATACCCGCTTATCTACTCTACAGGCTACCGAGTCCACCAACGTGACCCAGCTAGCAGAGCTCCGTCTGGAATTCAATCGCCAACATGAGACGCAGGCCCGCTTGTTGGACTACATGACCTCTGTGGATGACCGGTTAACTAAGGTACAGCATCCTATGCTTGAGCCCACCATGAGAGACTGTCCTCCTCGTCTCTGCAAGCCTCCTCGTTACTATGGTGACCCCAAGTTGTGCAGAGGATTTCTTAACCTATGCTTGCTGCATTTTCGTTTTTTGCCTCAGCATTTTCAGACAGACATGGCCAAGGTGGCTTTCCTTGCCTCTCATCTGGAGGGAGAGGCTTTAGCCTCAACCCCCTAATGGAGCGGAATGATCCCATTCTGTCTGATCTGCAGGTATTCTTGGACACGTGCCGCAAGATATTTGATGAGCCTGGTCGTGTCACATCTGCCATGGAGTCTCTCTTTGATTTGCAACAGGGCTCTCTCTCTCTGTCGGTCAGTATGCCATCCGTTTCCGTACCTTGGCTTTGGAGCTCCAGTGGACCAATGAGCCCCTGGTCGGAGTCTTCCGGCGAGGGTTGTCTGGAAGAGTCAAGGACGAATTGGCAGGCAGGGACCTACCCGAGACCCTGGATGATCTCATATCCCTCGCCATTCGGATTGACATGCGTCTTCAGCAGCGCTCCAGAGAGAGGCTTCTCGAGAAGCAATTTCCTCATCCAGCGTCTTCTTCACCGAAACCTTGGTTTCCGTGTCCTGCTCCGGTCTTTAAGGATGTGCCCATGGAGCTTGACCGCGTGAGGGTGAAGAGGAATCAGCAGGAGGAAATTCCCACTAGGAATCCATATCGTTATGGTGGACGCTCCACTTCCGGTCAATGCAGTGGAACTGAGAGGTCAGAAGAACTCTTCCGCCTAGGACAGGTAAGGGAGACCTCCCTAGGTGAGAATGACTCTTCTTTCCCGCTAACCATATCCATACAGGTAATCTTCGGGAAGGTGCGGTTCTCAGAGACGGCCTATCTGGACTCAGGATCTGGTGGAAATTTCATCAAGCAAGCTGTGGCCAGGCAGTTCGGGATTCCAATTGTTCCACTGCAGCGGTCCTGGCGCATCATCTCCGTAGATGGTAGAACCCTGGAAGATGCCATTATCGGTATCACCGAAGAGGTGGAGCTTCAAATCGGAGCACTACACAGGGAAAAGATTACCTTCTATGTGTTACGGAATCTTTCTCCACCATTCCTTCTAGGTCTTCCGTGGCTGCGCCTCCACGAACCTGTTCTGGATTGGCGGTCTGGAGATGTCCTTCGATGGGGTCAGTCTTGTCATGAACACTGCCTCATACCAGTACGGCCTGGTTCTACCCCACGGCCTCCGGCAGCTTTACCCGGGCTACCGTCTGCCTACTGGTCCTTCGCAGATGTATTCAACAAGAAGGAAGCCGAGACACTTCCACCGCACAGGCCTTACGATTGCCCCATCGATCTTATCCCTGGATCTACTCCGCCTCGAGGTAGGATCTACCCTCTTTCTCCTACTGAGACTCAAGCCATGTCCGATTACATCAAGGAGAATTTGGCTCGAGGGTTTATCCAGAAGTCCTCCTCCCCAGCTGGAGCTGGGTTCTTCTTCGTCAAGAAGAAAGATGGGTCTCTTCGCCCATGCATCGACTACCGTGGTCTCAACCTAATAACGGTAAAGAACAGATACCCACTTCCCTTAATTCCTGAGCTCTTTGATCGGCTTCGAGGTTCCAGGATTTTCACCAAGTTGGATCTCCGTGGGGCTTACAACCTCGTCAGGATACGATCTGGGGATGAGTGGAAAACCGCCTTCAACACGCGAGATGGTCATTACGAATATCTAGTCATGCCTTTCGGGTTAAGCAATGCTCCCGCCGTTTTTCAGGAGTTTGTCAATGATGTATTTCGTGACCTGCTCTATGTTTGTGTGGTGGTGTATCTGGATGACATCCTGGTGTTTTCTCCCGACTTACCAACTCACAGGAGGAATGTTCGTCTCGTTCTTCAAAGATTGAGGGAGAATCGTCTCTACGCAAAGTTTGAGAAATGTCTGTTTGAACGGAGGTCTTTACCCTTTCTTGGCTATATTATTTCCGACACAGGTCTCGAGATGGATCCAGAGAAGGTTTCTGCCGTGTTAAAGTGGCCAAAACCTGAGGGAATCAAGGCCATTCAGCGGTTCCTAGGATTCGCCAACTACTATCGGCAATTCATTCCACAATTCTCCTCTCTGGTAAGACCACTCGCTGCCCTGACTTGTAAAGGAGCCAAACCAAAGGATTGGACTCCTGAGGCCGAATCAGCTTTCGCCTCCCTCAAACAAGCCTTCTCAACCGCACCAGCTCTTCATCGGCCTATGATCAACAAACAGTTTTTCCTTGAAGTGGACGCTTCGTCATCCGGATCCGGAGCAGTCCTCACACAAAAACTGCCTACTGGTAAGATGGTGACCTGTGGTTTCTTCTCCAAGGCATTTACACCCTGTGAACGTAACTACTCAATTGGTGATAGAGAGTTACTAGCAATTAAGCTAGCCTTAGAGGAATGGCGATATCTGCTTGAAGGCACAGTTCATCCAGTCATCATTTACACTGATCATAAGAATCTGTCCTATCTTCAGTCTGCTCAAAGACTCAATCCTCGCCAGGCTCGTTGGTCATTGATCTTTGCTCGGTTCAATTTCTCTCTCCATTTCCATCCTGCAGAGGAGAATATCAAAGCCGATGCGCTTTCCAGGTCCTTCTTGTCTGACGACCTTGAAGAGGAGCTTCAGCATATCATTGAACCGTCCAAGATGATCACGGTGGCTCCAGTCAGGCTGTCGCAACTCCCTCCCGGTAAGACCCTTGTAACTGAAAGAGACAAGAGGTGAGTTTTACACTGGGGTCATTCTTCTAAGCTTGCCGGACATGCTGGTCAAAAGAAGACGTTACAACTAATTTCTCGACACTACTGGTGGTCCACTTTGCGCCAAGATGTTCTGAACTTTGTTGCAGCCTGTTCCTCCTGTGCTCGTAATAAAACACCCAAGAAACTGCCAGCCAGTCACCTCCTCCCTCTCCCGATTCCGTCTGCTCCCTGGCAACACATTGCCATGGATTTCATCACAGATCTGCCAGCATCATCCGGTTGTACAGTAATCTGGGTTGTTGTAGACCGGTTCTCCAAGATGGGACATTTCACTCCACTGTCTGGTCTTCCTTCCGCTCCTAAACTCGCAAAGCTCTTCATTCAGCATGTCCTTCGGCTTCACGGACTTCCACTCCACATTGTTTCCGACAGAGGAGTCCAATTCATTTCCCGATTCTGGCGGTCCCTCTGTAAACTGTTGGATGTCACTCTGGACTTCTCCTCGGCCTATCACCCACAATCTAATGGCCAAGTGGAGAGAGTGAATCAAGTCCTCACCAACTATCTGCGACACTTCGTGAATGGTCACCACAGCGACTGGGCCGACCTGCTGCCATGGGCTGAGTTTTCCTACAATAATCATGTCGGTGAGTCCTCCTCTAACTCCCCATTTTTTATTGTATATGGACAGCATCCTAAGATCCCGACTCCACTGCCTCTTGCTTCCAGCAATCCAGCAGCTGAGTCCCTGGCTAAGGACTTCACAAAAGTCTGGACTGAGACGAGGACCTCACTGGAGCAGGCATCTGTTCAAACCAAGGAACATGCGGATAATGTTGTGAATTCTGTGGCAGAGCTCCCTCCTGTGGTCACAAGTGGTACTTCGGCTGATTCTCTCTGGGAGCTTCCGTTTGTGGAGGAAAGTGGTACTGCGGCTTCTGAGTTTCATCCCTCAGGTGATCTGGTAAGGTCGTTAGGTGCTTCTCTATTTAACTCCACCTATTGCTTTGATCCTGGCTTCCTGTCAATGTTCCAGTGTTGGACTTGTTTTTCCCTGGATCATTCCTGTGGCCTGCTGCTCTGCATAGCTAAGTTCTTCTTTGCTATTTGTTTGCTATTTTTTCTGTCCAGCTTGTCTATTTTGTTGCTGGAAGCTCTGGGACGCAAAGGGTGTACCTCCGTGCCGTTAGTTCGGTACGGAGGGTCTTTTTGCCCCCTTTGCGTGGTTTTCTTTAGGGTTTTGTGTAGACCGCAAAGTTATCTTTCCTATCCTCGCTCTGTTGAGAAAGTTGGGCCTCACTTTGCTGAATCTATTTCATCTCTACGTTTGTCTTTTCATCTTAACTCACAGTCATTATATGTGGGGGGCTGCCTTTTCCTTTGGGGTATTTCTCTGAGGCAAGGTAGGCTTATTTTCTATCTTCAGGCTAGTTAGTTTCTCAGGCTGTGCCGAGTTGCATAGGCAGAGTTAGGCGCAATCCACGGCTGCCTCTAGTGTTGTTTGGAGAGGATTAGGGATTGCGGTCTGCAGAGTTCCCACGTCTCAGAGCTCGTTCTATGATTTTGGGTTATTGTCAGATCACTGTATGTGCTCTGACCGCTATGTTCATTGTGGTACTGAATTGCCTCTCATAACAGTACAGGAAGCCCAAAGTACTAATGATTCTCAATAGAGGGAAAAAAGAAGTTCTGAGACCATTTTTTTTTCTTTGCACTGTGTTTTGCCTTTTTTTTCCCCTAGACATTAGGGTGGTTCTGTACACAGGTGTAGCGATGGACATTAGAAGTCTGTCTTCATTTGTGGATCAGCTCTCGGCAAGAGTACAAAAGATTCAAGACACTATTGATCAGAAATCTATGTTAGAACCAAGAATTCCTATTCCTGATTTGGTTTTTGGAGATAGAACTAAGTTTCTGAGTTTCAAAAATAATTGTAAGCTGTTTTTGGCCTTGAAACCTCGCTCCTCTGGTGATCCAGTTCAACAGGTTTTGATTATTATTTCTTTTTTGCACGGCGACCCTCAAGACTGGGCATTTTCTCTTGCGCCAGGAGATCCTGCATTAAGTAATATCGATGCGTTTTTCCTGGCGCTCGGATTGCTGTACGATGAGCCTAATTCAGTGGATCAGGCAGAAAAGAATTTGCTGGCTCTTTGTCAGGGTCAGGATGAGATAGAGGTATATTCCCAGAAATTTAGAAAGTGGTCCGTGCTCACTCAATGGAACGAATCTGCGCTGGCAGCTATGTTCAGAAAGGGTCTCTCTGAAGCCCTTAAGGATGTCATGGTGGGATTTCCTATGCCTGCTGGTTTGAATGAGTCTATGTCTTTGGCCATTCAGATCGGTCGACGCTTGCGTGAGCGTAAATCTGTGCACCATTTGGTGGTATTACCTGAGCTTAAACCTGAGCCTATGCAGTGCGATAGGACTTTGACCAGAGTTAAACGGCAAGAACACAGACGTCTGAATGGGCTGTGTTTCTACTGTGGTGATTCCACTCATGCTATCTCTGATTGTCCTAAGCGCACTAAGCAGTTCGCTAGGTCTGCCACCATTGGTACGGTACAGTCAAAATTTCTTCTGTCCATTACCTTGATCTGCTCTTTGTCATCGTATTCTGTCATGGCATTTGTGGATTCAGGCGCTGCCCTGAATTTGATGGACTTGGAGTATGCTAAGCGTTGTGGGTTTCTCTTGGAGCCCTTGCAGTGTCCTATTTCATTGAGAGGAATTGATGCCACGCCTTTGGCCAAGAATAAGCCTCAATACTGGACCCAGCTGACCATGTGCATGGCTCCTGCACATCAGGAGGTTATTCGCTTTCTGGTGTTGCATAATCTGCATGATGTGGTCGTGTTGGGGTTGCCATGGCTACAAGCCCATAATCCAGTATTAGATTGGAAATCCATGTCAGTGTCCAGCTGGGGTTGTCAGGGGGTACATGGTGATGTTCCATTTCTCTCAATTTCGTCATCCACCCCTTCTGAGGTTCCAGAGTTCTTGTCTGATTACCGGGATGTATTTGATGAGCCCAAGTCTGATACCCTACCTCCGCATAGGGATTGTGATTGTGCTATCAATTTGATTCCTGGTAGTAAATTCCCAAAAGGTCGACTGTTTAATTTATCCGTGCCTGAGCACGCCGCTATGCGCAGTTATGTGAAGGAATCCCTGGAGAAGGGGCATATTCGCCCGTCATCGTCACCATTAGGAGCAGGGTTCTTTTTTGTAGCCAAGAAGGATGGTTCGCTGAGACCTTGTATAGATTACCGCCTTCTAAATAAGATCACGGTTAAATTTCAGTACCCCTTGCCATTGTTATCTGATTTGTTTGCTCGGATTAAGGGGGCTAGTTGGTTCACCAAGATAGATCTTCATGGTGCATATAATCTGGTGCGAATCAGGCGAGGCGATGAATGGAAAACTGCATTTAATACGCCCGAGGGTCATTTTGAGTATCTAGTGATGCCATTCGGACTTGCCAATGCTCCATCAGTGTTTCAGTCCTTTATGCATGACATCTTCCGAGAGTACCTGGATAAATTCCTGATTGTGTACTTGGATGACATTTTGATCTTCTCGGATGATTGGGAGTCTCATGTGAAGCAGGTCAGAACGGTTTTTCAGGTCCTGCGTGCTAATTCTTTGTTTGTGAAGGGATCAAAGTGTCTCTTTGGTGTGCAGAAGGTTTCATTTTTGGGGTTCATCTTTTCCCCTTCTACTATCGAGATGGATCCTGTTAAGGTCCAAGCCATCCATGATTGGACTCAGCCGACATCTCTGAAAAGTCTGCAAAAGTTCCTGGGCTTTGCTAATTTTTATCGTCGCTTCATCTGCAATTTTTCTAGTATTGCCAAACCATTGACCGATTTGACCAAGAAGGGTGCTGATTTGGTCAATTGGTCTTCTGCTGCTGTGGAAGCTTTTCAAGAGTTGAAGCGTCGTTTTTCTTCTGCCCCTGTGTTGTGTCAACCAGATGTTTCTCTTCCGTTCCAGGTCGAGGTTGATGCTTCTGAGATTGGAGCAGGGGCTGTTTTGTCGCAGAGAGGTTCTGATTGCTCAGTGATGAAAACATGCGCTTTTTTTTCCAGGAAGTTTTTGCCTGCTGAGCGAAATTATGATGTGGGCAACCGAGAGTTGCTGGCCATGAAGTGGGCATTCGAGGAGTGGCGTCATTGGCTTGAAGGAGCTAAGCATCGCGTGGTGGTATTGACTGATCATAAGAACTTGACTTATCTCGAGTCTGCTAAGCGGTTGAATCCTAGACAGGCTCGTTGGTCGCTGTTTTTTGCCCGTTTTGACTTTGTGATTTCGTACCTTCCGGGCTCTAAAAATGTGAAGGCGGATGCTCAGTCTAGGAGTTTTGTGCCCGACTCTCCGGGTTTGTCTGAGCCGGCGAGTATCCTCAAGGAAGGAGTAATTGTGTCTGCCATCTCCCCTGATTTGCGGCGGGTGCTGCAAAAATTTCAGGCTAATAAACCTGATCGTTGTCCAGCGGAGAGACTGTTTGTCCCTGATAGGTGGACCAATAAGGTTATCTCTGAGGTTCATTGTTCGGTGTTGGCTGGTCATCCTGGAATCTTTGGTACCAGAGATTTGGTGGCTAGATCCTTTTGGTGGCCGTCTCTGTCGCGTGATGTGCGTGCTTTTGTGCAGTCCTGTGGGACTTGTGCTCGGGCTAAGCCGTGCTGTTCTCGTGCCAGTGGGTTGCTTTTGCCCTTGCCGGTCCCGAAGAGGCCTTGGACACATATCTCTATGGATTTTATTTCAGATCTTCCCGTTTCTCAAAAGATGTCAGTCATTTGGGTGGTCTGTGATCGCTTTTCTAAGATGGTCCATCTGGTACCCTTGTCTAAATTGCCTTCCTCCTCTGATTTGGTGCCATTGTTCTTCCAGCATGTGGTTCGTTTACATGGCATTCCAGAGAATATCGTTTCTGACAGAGGTTCCCAGTTTGTCTCGAGGTTTTGGCGAGCCTTTTTTTGGTAGGATGGGCATTGACTTGTCTTTTTCCTCGGCTTTCCATCCTCAGACTAATGGCCAGACCGAACGAACCAATCAGACCTTGGAAACATATCTGAGATGCTTTGTTTCTGCCGATCAGGATGACTTGGTGTCCTTTTTGCCTTTGGCTGAGTTCGCTCTTAATAATCGGGCCTGCTCGGCTACCTTGGTTTCGCCATTTTTCTGCAATTCTGGGTTCTATCCTCGTTTCTCTTCAGGACAGGTTGAGTCTTCGGACTGTCCTGGTGTGGATACTGTGGTGGACAGGTTGCAGCAGATTTGGACTCATGTAGTGGACAATTTGACCTTGTCCCAGGAGAAGGCTCAACGTTTCGCTAATCGCAGACGCCGTGTGGGTCCCCGACTTCGTGTTGGGGATCTGGTTTGGTTATCTTCTCGTCATATTCCTATGAAGGTTTCCTCTCCTAAGTTTAAACCTCGTTTCATTGGTCCGTATAGGATTTCTGAGGTTCTTAATCCTGTGTCTTTTCGTCTGACCCTCCCAGATTCTTTTTCCATACATAACGTATTCCATAGGTCATTGTTGCGGAGATACGTGGCACCAATGGTTCCATCTGTTGACCCTCCTGCCCCGGTTTTGGTGGAGGGGGAATTGGAGTATATTGTGGAGAAGATTTTGGATTCTCGTGTTTCAAGACGGAAACTCCAGTATCTGGTTAAATGGAAGGGTTATGCTCAGGAAGATAATTCCTGGGTTTTTGCCTCTGATGTCCATGCTCCCGATCTTGTTCGTGCCTTTCATGTGGCTCATCCTGGTCGGCCTGGGGGCTCTGGTGAGGGTTCGGTGACCCCTCCTCAAGGGGGGGGTACTGTTGTGAATTCTGTGGCAGAGCTCCCTCCTGTGGTCACAAGTGGTACTTCGGCTGATTCTCTCTGGGAGCTTCCGTTTGTGGAGGAAAGTGGTACTGCGGCTTCTGAGTTTCATCCCTCAGGTGATCTGGTGAGGTCGTTAGGTGCTTCTCTACTTAACTCCACCTAATGCTTTGATCCTGGCTTCCTGTCAATGTTCCAGTGTTGGACTTGTTTTTCCCTGGATCATTCCTGTGGCCTGCTTCTCTGCATAGCTAAGTTCTTCTTTGCTATTTGTTTGCTATTTTTTCTGTCCAGCTTGTCTATTTTGTTGCTGGAAGCTCTGGGACGCAAAGGGTGTACCTCCGTGCCGTTAGTTCGGTACGGAGGGTCTTTTTGCCCCCTTTGCGTGGTTTTCTTTAGGGTTTTGTGTAGACCGCAAAGTTATCTTTCCTATCCTCGCTCTGTTAAGAAAGTTGGGCCTCACTTTGCTGAATCTATTTCATCTCTACGTTTGTCTTTTCATCTTAACTCACAGTCATTATATGTGGGGGGCTGCCTTTTCCTTTGGGGTATTTCTCTGAGGCAAGGTAGGCTTATTTTCTATCTTCAGGCTAGTTAGTTTCTCAGGCTGTGCCGAGTTGCATAGGCAGAGTTAGGCGCAATCCACGGCTGCCTCTAGTGTTGTTTGGAGAGGATTAGGGATTGCGGTCTGCAGAGTTCCCACATCTCAGAGCTCGTTCTATGATTTTGGGTTATTGTCAGATCACTGTATGTGCTCTGACCGCTATGTTCATTGTGGTACTGAATTGCCTCTCATAACAGGATAAGAGACGTCTGGATCCTCCACCTTTCCATCCCGGAGATAAGGTATGGCTGTCTTCCAGGCACATCCTACTTAAAGTCCCTTCTTATAAGCTGGCTCCTCGTTTCATCGGTCCTTTTGAAGTACTCCACCGAATCAACGATGTGTGCTATCGTTTGAAATTGCCTGCCTCCTTACGGATCCATAACTCCTTCCATGTATCCCTGCTGAAACCAGTTGTCCTCAGCCACTTCACCCAGGATCCTGGTAATTTTCCTTCTCCTGTCGGTTCCGAGGATGTTTATGAAGTGAAGGACATCCTGGCCATGAAGAAAAGAGGGGGCAGGTCCCTCTTTCTGGTTGACTGGAAGGGATACGGTCCTGAGGAGAGATCCTGGGAGCCTGTGGAGAACATTAATGCCCCAGTTCTTCTTAGAAGGTTCCTGACAGGTTTGAAGAAGGGGGGGCGTAAGGGGGGGGGTACTGTCATGCCCTCAGCCGCAGGTTCGGTCTCCGCTGTGCAGGGAGACCGGCACCTATCACACAGCCTTACTCACCCTGTCCGTGGCTCCAGACGATCTGCGGCTTCTTTCTCTGCTAAGAACCTGCATCCTCTTGGCAGGTCTCCTGGAAATGCTCTTAGGAGCCGCGCCCCGCTTCCTGCACATACTTGAAACAGCAGGACACCTGTTCGCTATTAGGGCCGTCTGTGTTATGATGCTCTGTGCATAAAAAGCACCCTCCCCTTTAGGGAGGTGCCTGGGCTATGTGTTCATTCTTTGGATTGTTGCCGCAGCTTCAGGCCACGCTCTGCTGTGCTCTGCACTTTACTTATGTCTCTATTTTCACAGAGTCCTCTTCTAGACTGGCCTACCGCCTCAATGCATTAACCTAACGATCCCTGTGTGGCCTATATTAAAAAAAAAAAAAAAAATTAATTAACTGGTTCATGCAGCTTTACATGAACACCCAAGCCTTACACTATGGCTGGTCCGAATAACTATAGCAATTGTTACCATCCACCTCTCGTGTCTCCCCTTTTCCTCATAGTTTGTAAGCTTACGAGCAGGGCCCTCACTCCTCTTGGTATCTGTTTTGAACTGTATTTCTGTTATGCTGTAATGTCTATTGTATGTACAAGTCCCCTCTATAATTTGTAAAGCGCTGCGGAATATGTTGGCGCTATATAAATAAAAATTATTATTATTATTATTATTCTGGTGAATCCCATTCTGGACTTCTCTGGTCTCTCCGGTTCTTACTCCAGGTTGTCTTGCCTCTCCTCACGGAATCCTCCAGACCCTGCTACCAGTGGAAACTACCTTGCTACCTTGCTGGATTTCATGGAGCTTCTGGGATTGTCCCCACCAGCTGGCCCAAGTATTCTACTGTGTTGCTAGTTTGTCAGTATGGGTCGTCCTCTGGTCCTGGATTCGTAGCATTCAGGCCACCTGGTGTTGTGACGGGGGAATCCCTGTATAGGGGTACACCTTGCCCGCTGCTCCACTACGTGGTACAGTGCTGTGATCCAGAGGTTCTCTCCCTCTGACACCTGTTTCCTTTTTGTTAATAAATATCTTTTGTTTATGAGATCTACTCTCCTGTCTTTTGAGTATCGGGTATACAGCTGCCACTGCACCATCAGTGGTCTAGTGAGTCCACTTTACCTTGTCACACCCTGTGGGCGTAACAATGTGTTCTGCAAGCGGACCTTGAGATAACTGTGTTATTTCCTGCAGAAACGAGCCCTGGCTAGAAGAAATGATGGTGGTCTGTGCTGGATGAAAGATGAAGGACTATACACTGACACTATACACTGTATGCTATATACAGAGCTCCTGTGTATAATGTCACCAGTGATCGCTGTATAACCTCTACACAGACACTGCATATTAGGTACAGATCTCCTGTGAATACTGGCACTTGTGGTGATAGTATTGTATTTTTTTTTTATTACTGATCAGTATTGTAGTATTCAGTCACTATGTGGTAGTAATATGTGGTCTGGAAATGGTGTTGTGGTATTTGTCCCTTGTATGTGCTATTTGGTCCCCAAGTGGTGGTAATATGTGGTCTGGTCATGGTGCGGTGGTATTTGTTCCTTGTATGTGATATTGGTTATTTTAAAAATTGAAAAATAAATCAAAATATACCTAAATTGTATTGCATATTTTAACAAATATTTAATAGGTTACAGTAAAGTAGGGCCCGGCCATTTTTCTGGAATAATCTGGTACAGGTATATCATGACCCCCGTCACATAACACCATCACATGACCCCGTCACATGACCGGGGGGGCCCACAGTGTCTGGACAGCCCGGGGCCCTGGCTACCCTTAATCCACCCCTGTCTGTCATATCTGTGTCCTCTTTCATTTGCAATTGTGTATTTTTTCATTAAATCATATGAAACTTTTTGTTCAGTATATTTTCAGCCAAAAATCTTTTTACACTATATAATTTAATCAAATTGCCCTTTTCCAAAAATGTTTTATGGTTTGACATACATCATGCACTGGTGGCCTGACACCTTGTATTGTTCATGCTTGCATAGTAGCAGCAAAGGTAAACTTTGGGATCCCGAAAAAAAACGCAAGCAAAGCCAGCAAAACATGCATTTTGTCTGCAGCTATTTTACTACCAAGAGATAAGGTTTTGGCAGAAAAAAAGCATTGTGTGAACACAGCCTTAATGTAGTTTGTTTTTTTATTTTAGGGTTAATGATATTGTAACTTTTTTGTTTAGAGAAAATCATTAGGGCTGTTACACATGACTGTATTTTTGATCCACTTGACTGCCAGAGTGGAGAAGATGGAGAATTTTTTTCCATCTTTTCTACATCCAAGAAATTCATGATCAGAGTGTGAGTAGCATAATTGTCCTGATTCTCACAGATAAGAGAAAATAAATGTCATATGACTCTAGCCTAACACGTATCACAAAAAAACAAAATAAACAAAACATTTGGTGACCTTTAGGACTTCATGGGCGTAGATTTATAGCTGAATGTGGTTGAATGCTTCCTATTAAGCAATCTTGTAGTAGTTCAGTAAATATTTTGGTTCCTAATGGGTTTTTCACTGCTCAATTTTCCCTTCTCAATGTCCCTAATGTGTCTAGTAACAAAAAAAAGGCACCGCTCCTCCTCTTCAAGCGGTGTGTCCTTGTCGATCTTGTGACATCGTTTATGTCACATGAGCGCTGCAGCCAATCAGACAGATCTCGTGATCCTTCTGAACTGAAGGCTGCAGTGCTCAGGTGACATAAACAATGTAACATAGTAACATAGTAACATAGTTAGTAAGGCCGAAAAAAGACATTTGTCCATCCAGTTCAGCCTATATTCCATCATAATAAATACCCAGATCTACGTCCTTCTACAGAACCTAATAATTGTATGATACAATATTGTTCTGCTCCAGGAAGACATCCAGGCCTCTCTTGAACCCCTCGACTGAGTTCGCCATCACCACCTCCTCAGGCAAGCAATTCCAGATTCTCACTGCCCTAACAGTAAAGAATCCTCTTCTATGTTGATGGAAAAACCTTCTCTCCTCCAGACGCAAAGAATGCCCCCTTGTGCCCGTCACCTTCCTTGGTATAAACAGATCCTCAGCGAGATATTTGTATTGTCCCCTTATATACTTATACATGGTTATTAGATCGCCCCTCAGTCGTCTTTTTTCTAGACTAAATAATCCTAATTTCGCTAATCTATCTGGGTATTGTAGTTCTCCCATCCCCTTTATTAATTTTGTTGCCCTCCTTTGTACTCTCTCTAGTTCCATTATATCCTTCCTGAGCACCGGTGCCCAAAACTGGACACAGTACTCCATGTGCGGTCTAACTAGGGATTTGTACAAAGGCAGTATAATGCTCTCATCATGTGTATCCAGACCTCTTTTAATGCACCCCATGATCCTGTTTGCCTTGGCAGCTGCTGCCTGGCACTGGCTGCTCCAGGTAAGTTTATCATTAACTAGGATCCCCAAGTCCTTCTCCCTGTCAGATTTACCCAGTGGTTTCCCGTTCAGTGTGTAATGGTGATATTGATTCCCTCTTCCCATGTGTATAACCTTACATTTATCATTGTTAAACCTCATCTGCCACCTTTCAGCCCAAGTTTCCAAATGTCAAAAGATCATTGGGGCACACAGTGGTTGGAACAAAGTCACAGCGGAAATTATGGTTTTTTTTTAAATGTTACTGGCCACATTAGGGATATCAATAAGGGGTTGTAGATAATTTTCTCTTATCTGTGAGAATCAGGACAATTATGCTACTCACACTCTGATCATGAATTTCTTGGATGTAGAAAAGATGGAAAAAAATTCTCCATCTTCTCCATTCTGGCAGTCACGTGGATCAAAAATACAGTCATGTGTAACAGCCCTAATGATTTTCTCTAAACAAAAAAGTTACAGTATCATTAACCCTAAAATAAAAAAACAAACTACATTAAGGATGTGTTCACACAATGCTTTTTTTCTGCCAAAACCTTATCTCTTGGTAGTAAAATAGCTGCAGACAAAATGCATGTTTTGCTGGCTTTGCTTGCGGTGTTTTTCGGGATCCCAAAGTTTACCTTTGCTGCTACCATGCAAGCATGAACAATACAAGGTGTCAGGCCACCAGTGCATGATGTATGTCATACCATAAAACATTTTTGGAAAAGGGCAATTTGATTAAATTATATAGTGTAAAAAGATTTTTGGCTGAAAATATACTGAACAAAAAGTTTTTCGCGGTGAGGCGCCCTCTGCTGGATGTCCTCATATGAACTCGAGCCTGGGAACTTTTCTGATTTTTTTCCCACGCTCGAAGGACATCCAGCAGAGGGCGCCTCACCGGTAATGAAGGTAACTACAGGTCATTGACCTAGTTTCCATTCATTCGCTGGGGTTTTACAGCCAGGAGCATAGCTGCATTATAGCAGAGCTCCTGGCTGTAAAAAAAATTAACCCCTTCAGATGGATTTACAACGTGGGACGTTACAGATCCTCGGAAGGTATGTATATTGTTGGTTTATTATTTTTTCTTTGTCACAGAGCGAGGGTCTTCAGCCAGTGGATTGAGCGTACAATAAAATATTACAACAAACGGTGTGTTTATTTCATTAAAATACTTTTTAATAATGTGTGTGTGTTTTTTTAACTCTTTCATACAATTGGATTAATAATGGATATGTGTCATAATTGACGCCTCTCCATTATTAATCTGGCTTAATGTCACCTTACAATAGCAAGGTGACATTAACCCTTCATTACCCCATATCCCACCACTACACGGGAATGGGAAGAGAGTGGCCAAGTGCCAGAATAGGCGCATCTTCCAGATGTTCCTTTTCTAGGGTGGCTGGGGGCAGATGTTTTGAGCCAGGGGGGGCAATAACCATGGACCCCCTCCAGGCTATTAATATCTGCCCTCAGTCACTGGCTTTACTACTCTGGCGGAGAAAATTGCGCGGGAGCCCACGCCAATTTTTTCCGTCATTTAACCCTTTAATTTAATAGCTAGAATGGCCAAATTTTGCACATACACACTACTAACAGTAGTGTGGAATATGCAAAAAAAAGGGGGATATGACATGGTTTACTGTATGTAACCATGTCTCATATCATGTTGGGTTTAGGAAGGAGATAGCAAAAGCTGGCAATTGAATTACCGGCTTTTAAGCTATATAGCGCTGGATGAAATATTAATATATATACATATATGTGTCTCAATGACATATATATATATACCTATTCTATTTGTACACATTTATTCCACCTATTCTATTGTAAGCTGTCAGTGTGATTTTACTGTACACCGCACTGAATTGCCGGCTTTTCTCGCTCACACCGCTGCGTATTTCTCGCAAGTCACACTGCTGGTCCGTGTGTAATCCATATTTTTCGGGCCCCCATAGACTTGCATTGGCGATTTTTTAGCGCAATACGGTGACAAACGCAGCATGCTGCGATTTTCTACGGCCGTAGAAAGCCGTATAATACGGATCAATAAAATACGGCAGATAGGAGCTGAGGCATAGAGAATAATTGGGCCGTGTGTAATGCGTGTTTTACGGACGTATTAAATGCGCTCATACGTCCATAAAACTCGCTAGTGTGACGCCGGCCTAATAGTGTGGGGTGGCATTTCTTTGGAGGGCTGCACAGCCCTCAATGTGCTCGCCAGAGGTAGCCTGACTGCCATTAGGTACCAAGATGAGATCCTCAAACCCCTTGTGAGACCATATGCTGGTGCGGTTGGCCCTGGGTTCCTCCTAATGCAGGACAATTCCAGACCTCATGTGGCTGGAGTGTGTCAGCAGTTCCTGCAAGATGAAGGAATTGAAGCTATGGACTGGCCCTCCCTTTCCCCAGACCTGAATCCGATTGAATACATCTGGGAGATCATGTTTCGCAACTCCACCAATGTCACGTTGCACCACAGACTGTCCAGGAGTTGGCGGATGCTTTAGTCCAGGTCTGGGAGGAGATCCCTCAGGAGACCATCCGCCGCCTAATCAGGAGCATTCCCAGACGTTATAGGGAGGTCATACAGGCACGTGGAGGCCACACACACTACTGAGCATCATTTCCTTGTCTTGTGGCATTTCCACTGAAGTTGGATCAGCCTGTAACTTCATTTTCCACTTTGATTTTGAGCATCATTCCAACTCCAGACCTCCGTGGTATATTAGTTGTGATTTACGTTGATAATTTTTAGGCTTTATTGTTCTCAACACATTCCAGTATGCAATGAATAAAGATTTACAACTGGAATTTCTCATTCATTGATATCTAGGGTTCTAGTGTCCCCTTTATTTCTTTGAGCAGTGTATATATATATATATATATATATATATATATATATATATATATATATATATACATATTTGCAGTTTTAAGAGCTTCAAAGTTTTTTTATTTTCTATTTTAGGTGTTCAAAATTTTTGCCTCTTTTGTGATTTTCATATTTATATTTTTATTTGTTTACAATATTATAAGAAAATGTAAACACAGAAGGGTAAAATGTGTCTGCTTTTGTTATTTTTTATATCACAAAGTGTCCCTAAAATAAATTTTAAATTGCGTTCTCCTTTCTTCTGGAATGATTTTTATATAGAGTGTGGGTTTTTTTCATTGAAGGGCAAAAAAGAAACTTCTTGTTTTTCTATATATTTTATTCTAGTTTTTTCACTTTGTTCCCACCTAAAGGTCGTAAAAGACCCTTCAACATTCTATTTTTTTTATTAATAATTTTCCTTGTAAGTCGGATTTAGTAATAGTTAGAGAATCCTACACCTTGCCGACATCCAAGGAGGCAGCATTACCACTCCCTGACCCGTATCCAGTATCCACAACACTCGTTCAGTGATGTGAACACAACAATCAGAAAGGAAGTCATCACTGCCTTCAGTGGGTCCCTTCTTCTGTATGTGAACAATGTCCATGCACCTGCTGACTCAGCAAGGACAGTTGTATCGAATTATATGCAGACCACCCTGACATTTAAAATGTTTGATAGTCCTCAAATGGATACAATATTATTAGCTACATTATTAAGTGTCTTCCTGCACTCAACATACCAACTGAGAAGTACGGTAGATATAGCTCTACTTATCCCGAGCACTCTGGTTCCCAAGTTTAAAGCTAGGTGAGTGAGGGGTTAAATGTATTCTAAATATGCTATTGTTGTCACCCTTTGAAATACAGCAGCTGTTTGTCCATGGAGACAGCCTCAAATATTAAAGGGCTTTGCACTAAGGGACAACTAATGGATTATTGCCAGAATATTTTTTTTCCTTTTAAATTTCAGGTAAAAACTTTTTAATAATTAAAACGTACCTGTACTTTATTCAGAAGTTGAAATAAAAGGACATGCTTCTAGTATTTAATCTTCTGTTATTGAAAAAAGGGTTTCGGCACTCTCCCCTAAACTGTATTTTCTCAGAAAGCTCATTTCGGCAGTGGCTTTCATAAGGGACAAAGCTACAGTGAGTGCAGGTGTAGCAGTTGCGCCTGTTGGCTTGGATCCTATGGTGGTCTGAAAGGTTCTTTTGGCTCATATGAGAAGACTAATTTTATTACAGACCCATGATAACTAAGAACTCTATTAGAAATTTTGCCCAGGAACTTCAAATAGTCACTGCTGTTCATTGATGTGCATTTTAGTTCTGTGCGAAACATCCACAAGTTCTGATGTTTGACAGCAAATTACATACTCAGACTTACTTTCCCTTACTATTAGTGTTGCATTGTGTGTAGAGATAAGAGGACCATTCAGATTTTCCCACGAAATTCAATTTGCAGATAAGTTATTCAACGCAAATTGAATGTCTCTTTCCAGATTGTAGAGTATAACAAACATAACATGCAAAACATAAAAAAAAGTTGTTATACTCCCCTTACCGCTCACCTCTCTGGCCCTTCAGCTTTTCACCATCCCGCGACCGGTACTCGTTGCATCTTGTTATCATTATCACGAACAAAAGAAAGGTCTCTCTGTTATGTGTGTTTTTGACCGACAGAGTGGTCAAGGTAAACCTGGTTAGCTTATGTCATCAAAACCCACCGCTACTTTCTTCATTTTATCATTGTGGCTCTGATGCCAGAGAACAGTTTTTTCCTAACACACACCAATGGATAGAGAAAGGAAGAAATTTGGAGACATTTTATGGGTTAAAGACAAATAGCTCTTGAAGAGGACCTTTCACCAAATTTTTCACGTTGAATTGGACACACAATGTAATAGTGGCTGCAAAGCAGAATAAAAGTTTTTTTGTTTTGTTTTTTTATTTTTAAAATGTTGCCTCTCCTTTACAGAGATATTAGCAATCAAAGTATATGGGATCTAATGAGCTAACATTTACACAGAGAATGTTGCAATATTGTAGCAGCTCACTCAGGAAAAAAGGTAACACACTAAAAAGTGCAATTGACCTTGCCGGTTCCTGTACAGACTAGAGATACTGACCCTGCAGTCCCTATTGGTTCCTGCCTGAGCTGAGATAGCTAGATGATGGCAACATGGACCTATGCTTCCTCCTAAAGAATTGAAGGGCAGAGAAAAGTGCAAATTATGCACAGAAGGGAAAATGTGCTGGAATAGAAAGAGATCCCATAGTGAGTAAAACAAACCACAAAATACAAAATAAAGGATTAAGTGCGTACTGTTAGAAAATATTCTGCTTATGTTTATGTATATTGAAAAAACAGAATATAGGTGCAAAGTAAAGAACATAAACAGCAGACAGATAAACCATAGCTTGCCTTTCACAGACTTGCTTAAACTATTGCAGTATGGCTGGACATCCAAATGAGACTATCACCAGCAGGAAATACCAGAAGGGGGAAAGAACATAAAGCCGCACCCAAAAGGTGATAGTGCAGACAGTTGAGTTAATGAAAACACATGTTATCCTAAAAAAACTGAAGCAAGTCTAAAGACCCAGAGAAAAGGTGTGTCCCCGAGGCCCTAGATCCCGCCCCGCATTGTGAATAAATCAGAACACAATGTGGGGCGGGATCTCGGGACCTCGGGTACACGCAGGCACAAGATGAATTCCATCAGGTGATGTGAGTCGAAGGACAGCGCAATCGGCGCATGCCTGTAAAGGAAAAGCACAGTACAGGCGCTGGGTACATTACTGAAGACAGAGGAGGCGGCGCCCGGCGCACGGAGGGGCTGACTGATGGCTGGGAAGTGGTTGTGACCGGGGGAAAAGACATGCCCCCTGAACAGACTAAAGGTACGGCATGAAAATTATAAAAATTAATATTGCTGCATTGGAAGGGAGTACATAAAGAAGAGCCACCTTCACAGAATGCAGCATTAGTGCTGCACAAGGTGGCTCTTTTAGTTAAAAATGCCAGAGGGGGGTGACAAGTTCCCTTTAACAGTTGATTACAAAAAAGGTCTGCATTGTGACCTACAAGGCAACGTGTTTCAAATTCTCTTAGGTGTCCTTTTTCAAAGATAAACATGGTACAACGCACAGAAAATTTAGCCAATGGTGTAACCAATGAAAACTCACATGAGCCGCAGAAATTACGATGAAATAAAGTATGTAACACAAAGAAAAAAATGTTTCAATGTTACTAATGAAACATAACTTCTTTGCAAGCATTTAAGCCTGCTGGATAACAGATGTTGAGATAAAATATCCAAAGTGCCTCGCTCGTCAGAAGGCGTCTCCTCCTCTCGGTGATTTCATCATCCTTTCAATGCCCGACACTCTAAAGTACATTGTACACCTTTCATGGCGAGTAATGAAGTGCTTAGATGCATAAGAAACTGTACGATTGGAACTGGAAGAATAAATAATATCCGTTAAATGCTGAGAAATGTGAATTTTAAATGTCCTAGTGGTACAC
Organism: Ranitomeya imitator; assembly: GCF_032444005.1. NCBI lineage: Eukaryota > Metazoa > Chordata > Amphibia > Anura > Dendrobatidae > Ranitomeya > Ranitomeya imitator. The sequence goes on along the minus strand of NC_091285.1, from coordinate 272,010,723 downwards.
CCAATGTAAATCAGATTGCACTCTGCACATTTTATCATGTATTATATTTACATTTGATATATTCTTTAATTCCATATTGGTGGGATGGATGGCAAAGAGTTCTCACTAAATTTGAAGTAGCTATTCTATCTGTTTTGATTATATTAGCCTTAATTCTATGCTGCGTAGCTCCATGCTTTAAAGGAAACCTGTCACCAGTTTTGTGACATAGCAGCTAAAAATATGACCTTATTTAGTGTCTGTGTTGCATTCCCTAAATCCTTTTATAACCCCCTGACTCTCTTGTATACTCCAGAAAAACCTTTTTAATTTCTCCTGCGCTGTAAGAGCAGGCTGGAGCGAGCCGTCCCCTCCCCCCAGACGGCGTACATGCAGGCCGACATGACAGGGGTTTGGGAGCAGAAGGGTAGAGGGTGGGGTTATGTTTAAGGGGAGAGGGTAATATAAGCTCACCAACACAAAAAGAGGACTTCAAAATCCTCCAAAAAATTCAAAAAAGTCACAGAGAAAAAAGCAGAGATGTTTTACCTGCTGAAGCCTCCAACCAAATGCACCAGCAGGGCGCAGCGGACCCGATAAATGATGGCAAACACACAGGTGCAAAAAATACCGATGAAACAACCACTTTCAATCCAGTGTTGGCTGTTTGGCATTAGTGCACAAAAAGATAAAAGATACTAGTCTGTATATGGCATAATTCACACAAGCAATGCAGAGCATCTGGTTTAAAGCCTATTAGTAACGCACATGCAGGCGGGCTGCCCAGTGCTACAAAATGCATGCTGTGCGAACAGGGGCCAATAGTTTACAAAGCCATCTTGGTCCGACTGCGCCCTGCAAGATAAAGTGCAAAAAGAAAACCACATATCAATGTATGTAAGATATTAGTTTATATTGGGGCCTCAATACGTAAGCTGGCAACCCACATCAAGGGTCCTTACAATTTGCCAGTCCTAACGCTAAACATTGAATAAAAGCTCACCGACACAAAAAGAGGACTTCAAAATCCTCCAAAAAATTCAAAAAAGTCACAGAGAAAAAAGCAGAGATGTTTTACCTGCTGAAGCCTCCAACCAAATGCACCAGCAGGCCGCAGCGGACCCATCATTTATCGGGTCCGCTGCGCCCTGCTGGTGCATTTGGTTGGAGGCTTCAGCAGGTACAACATCTCTGCTTTTTTCTCTGTGACTTTTTTGAATTTTTTGGGAGGGGGTAATATGCATTAGGGGGGTGTTTATAGGGCAAAGAGGGGGTGTGGTTTGGCCAGTTGCCGCTCTGGAGGCAATCGAGAGAGACGTACCAGATGGCGTCGGTCCAGCAGGTGCTGCAGAGCCTGCGGGTGGCTGCTGTAAATCAGCCTCCCGGCTGGCTGGAGGCCCAGGTGGCCAGCATATTGGGCGGAGGCAGCGGGGATGTCCTGTCGGCTGGAGGCGAGCGTCGTTCACGGCGGGTCCGGCCCCCAGAGCGATTGTCCCCGGATGCGCCTCAGCGCAGGCGCAGGAGCCCCTCCAGGGACCCTCCGAACCGAGTGCCCACCTGCAAGCATCCAAGCAGGGCCCGGTCCGGGAGGAATCCGCCTGCCGCGCTGGGGCCTGCGGCGGTTGATAGGCCCTCTCCTTCGCTCTGGGGGCGGGGCTTTCATGCACCAGATCGTTGGGTACTTCCGGTGACATCACGGCAGGGTGCCGCGGTGATGCTGCTGCCAGGCGGCCCGCTTCCCCAGCACAATTGAGACAGCGGGGGAGAGCCTCTGCGGCTGCAGCGGTAGGCAGCATCGTCGGCTGGATCTGGAGGGAGCCATATCCGAGGGTCTCTTGGGATCATCTCTAGCGGTGGACCCGTACCCGGGGTACCTTCATATCAGGCCGCATCGGGATCGATGGCAGCAGGCCTGGATGGGGCCGGAAAATTACGGCCCACATCGCACAGCGAGCCTCAGATCCAGGGGGTGCCACAGAGCGGATCGGAAGCAGGTGACGGCTGGACGAGCAGGATGACTGCGGCTGGGGGGACTCCAGCTCCCCTGCAGCTTGGTGAGGACAACTCTATGTCTGTTTTGTCACCGACATTATCGTTTTCCCCAGTAGTTGGGGTTAGTCAGGCGGGTGGGGCTGTGGTTACCGGGGAGCATTCGAGGGATTTGGGGAACGAAGGGGTAGGTGAGTTGTTGTCTAGCATCCGTGAGTTGCTTACGCGGTTGGGAGGCGTTAGGTCGGTGCTGCCACCGTTGGCAACGTGGGTGGGTTCTACGGATTTAGGTCTAGGAATGTCTGGTGGGCTTCTGCGGCGCCGAGTAGGTCGTGGGAGCCTGTGTCTGTGTCAGTGCAGACTGAAAAAGAGGAGGAAGGCGGGATTCGTTTGGACGATAAAGCGTGGGGCAAGGTTTATGTTTGTTTCGAAGGGCCGTTGGGGGCTCATTTAAAAAAGGAAGTCAGGGAGAAGATTTGGAAGGATGAATACGTGGAGATCTTCTCGCTCCTTCCTTTGGATAAATTTAATTTAGATAAGAGCAAGAAGGAGGACAGCAAGAAGGAGGATGCGGAAAAGCGGAGATGGTGTCTTATTCCTCAGACCTTCGTGAATTGGCTACAAGCATTTGCGATTCTGGCGAGCGTGGTTGGCGAGAAGGCTCCTGAAAACTGTTCCGCCTTATTTTGCTATATGGATTCGATAGGTGAGGCGCATAGGGCATATGGGGGTCAGGCCTGGCTCTGGTACGATGAGCAGTTTAGGCAGCAGAAGGCGGTTCATCCAGCGATTAGATGGGATCAGAAAGACATTGGTTTGTGGTTGCGGGTGATGGAGCCGATGAAATTTGGCCATTCCTTTCAAGGTGGGCCCGGTACTGCCATCCAAGCCGCCTCGCAAGGAAGTTCTTTGGGATCAGGGGGTCAGTCCGCACAATCGGGAGGTCAAGACCACGGTTTGTGCTGGCAGTTTAATGACGGCCAGTGTAAGTTCGGAGCTACTTGTAAGTTTAAGCATGCGTGCTCGCACTGCAATGGATCTTCCCATGGTGCTGCCAAGTGCTTTAAGAAAAAAGGGAAGCCAGAGGGCAATTCAAAAGGGGTTGACACCAGTGAGGCTGGATGCGATGGTCCCCTATCTAAATAGGTTCCCGGATAGGGCGAAAGTGGAGTTGTTGTTCTTGGGTTTTTGGGATGGTTTTCATATATCTGCTTCTCCTTTTGGTATTCCTCGAGTATTGAAGAATTTAATATCAGCTGAGTTACACGCTTCTGTGGTTTCAGACAAGTTGAATAAGGAGGTTTCGTTAGGGAAAAAGTCCGGACCTTTTCCCGATCCACCGCTAGAGGATTTGGTAGTTTCGCCGTTGGGTGTGGTTCCGAAGAAGGAACCGAACAAGTTCAGGCTGATTCAGCATTTGTCTTACCCTCGGGGGAGGTCCGTAAATGACAGGATAGACCCGGAACTTTGATCCGTGGTTTATACGTCTTTTGATGAGGCTGCACGCTGGGTGCATAGTTGTGGTAGGGGTGTGGTGTTGGCCAAGACCAATATTGAGTCGGCTTTTCGTTTATTACCCGTTCATCCGGATAGCGTGAGGCTGTTGGATTGGTATTTGAACGGGGGGTTTTACGTTGATAGATATTTGCCGATGGGTTGCTCGTTGTCTTGCGCATACTTCGAGGCTTTTAGTTCCTTTCTTGAGTGGGTCGTTCAGGATGTGTCAGGTTTGGATTCAGTGATACACTATTTGGATGACTTTTTGTGCATTGGGCCAGGTCATTCCGGATGTTGTGACATGGCCTTGAGGACAGTGATATGGGTAGCGGAGCGAAGTGGCTCGGGCGCGTCGCTTAAAAATGCTGCCGTTGCGTGAGGTTCAGTCCCTTCTCGGCAAATTGAGGGGTGGTCGGCAACGAAGGTGGATAGAGTTCGGGCAGATTTGGCCTTCGGTTTCCAGCTTCGAGGATTGCGGGACTTGACAAAATTGTTTCTGGTATGGCAGGCGGTAAAAGGTTTTAGAAGAAAAGTGGGGCAAGGAGATTGCAGGCGCCCGGTCTCTTTTGGCATGTTGGAACTGGTGTGCGCGCGTTTAGACGAGATTTGCATATCCAACTTTGAGGCGGCTCTTTTTCGTCTAGCCTTTTCCTTGGCGTTTTTTTGGGCTCTGAGGGTTGGGGAGATAGTGTTTCCCACCACGTATAGACAAGGAGGGCTTTGGGCCAGGGACGTGGTGCTTATTAAGGGTCGTTTACATTTCTGGATACGTCGGTCAAAGATGGACCAGGCTGGGAAAGGTAAACGGGTAGAGTTGGGCGCGGTTCGTGGTTTGCTCATGTGTCCCGTTCGTTGTTGGCAGGTTTTTAATAGTTTTCGGCCGTCCGTGAATTTGTCCGTTGTTGTGTCATGAGGATGGATCTTTCCTATCCAAATTCCAGTTTGTTGCAATTTTTCGGAGAGCTTTGTCGGGGCTGGGTTTAGATGCTTCTCGTTTTGCGTTTCACTCGTTTCGTATTGGGGCCCCGACCGAGGCGGCTTTAGGGGGTTTGGCTCCTGAAGTGGTTCAGAGGATAGGGAGATGGGAGTCTGGGCATTAAAAGAGCTATGTTAGACCGTGAAGGCTTGTTTTTTTTCTTGTAGGTCTGTATTTGCTGTTTCATTTGAGCGGACTCTAAGTTGTTTGTATTTTCTAGGTCAAAGTCCTCTGTTGGTTTGGATCGTTGGCCACTCCTACGTTTATTGGGGCGCGAGGCATGCGAATGTTCGGCAGGAAGGACGTCAACTTGGTTTTTCCAAAGACGTTGCTGTGGTCAGGTGGTTGGGTTTTCAGGGTTTGTGCTGGAGCGTGGTTATGCAGGAGGTGCATAATGGTATTCGGTTAGATAGACCTCCCGACATTTTAGTTTTGCACGTCAGGGAAAATGATTTGGGGGTTCGCCCATGTCGTGAATTAATACGGGACATTAAGCATGATCTGCTCAGGTTATGGGTGTCTTTCCGAGATTTGCTCGTGGTATGGTCCGATATCGTCCCAAGGAGGTGCTGGCAACACGCCAGATCTGTGGACAAGATTAACAAAGCTAGAATTAAGGTAAATCGGGAGGTATCTAGTTTTGTCGTCAGGAACTGAGGCCTGTTCATCCGTCATTTTGAATTGGAGAAAGGGGGGGAGGAATTTCTCCTGGGAGACGCTGTCCATTTGAATGCGGTGGGCATCAATTTGTGGGCCCTCGGATTGCAGAGCGGTATTGAAAGGGCCATAGCGGTCAAGTGTGGGGGCCTCAGGTATTTGAGGTGTTCAATTACCCTCGTGGTGGCGGTGGGAGGGGTCCTTGGAGTTGGTGCTAAATTGGCCTGGGGGATCCGTCAGGATACAGATTCTTCAGTTAGTGTAAAGTTTGGTTTCCGGTCTGGTGGTTTGGGGAGATCTGGGCCGGATTCCCAAGTGTTAAGTGGACAATGGTAACCCTTCGGGGTATTTGATGCTCCCGAGCCAGTGTGTTAACGGCTGGGAGTAAATTATGGTCTGTTTTCTGTCCACTCTCTATTATGGTTTACCACCAGTTTGGAGCTTCAAGGACCTCCCCACGTTACAGCTGCCTACAGGAGAAAATGGCAACAGAGAGGAACTGCAGGGATCCGTACTCTGTTTCCTTCCGGTGCTTCCTGTCTGACACAGATGTGTGGCTGGATGATGTCAGCATTCAGTGCATGCCTGTGTTAAAGAGAGGACGATGGTGCAGCGATAATGATGCTGCAGGAAAACGTGCAGAGAGGTGAGTGGTGCTGTGTTTTCTTGTTTTTATACATTGGGGTGGTGGAGAGGACAGTGATGGAGATGGTGGGAAGGGCAATGATGGAGGTGGTAGAGAGGGCAATGATGGAGGTGGTGGAGAGGGTAATGATTGAGGAGAGGACAATGATGCAGATGATGGGGAGAACAATGATTGGGGTGGTGGAGAGGGCAGTGATGGAGGTGGTGGCAAGAGCAGTGATGGGGAAGAACAATGATGGGGTGAGGAGAGGGCAATGATGGAGGTGACGGGGAGAGCAATGATGGGGGTGGGGGAGAGGGCAATGATAGAGGTGGTGGGGGGAGAGCAATGATGGGGGTGGTGGAGAGGGCAATCATGGAGATGGTGGGGGAGAACAATGATTGGGGTGGTGGAGAGGACAATGACGGAGGTGTTGGAGAGGGTAACAATGGAGGTGGGGAGAGGGCATTGATAGAGGTGAGGGAGAGGACAACGATGGAGGTGGGGAATAGGGCAAAGTTGGAGGTGGGGGAGAGGGCAACGATGTAGGTGGTGGAGAGGGCAACGATGGAGGAGGTGGAGAGAGCAACGATGGAGGTATGGAGAAGGCTATGATGATGGTGGGGGAGAAGGCAATGATGGGGGGTGAGGATGGCAATGATGGAGGTGGGGGAGAGGATAAAGATGAGATGCAGGGGAAGTAGGACAATGAGGGATGAGGGAAATTGGGATAGGTTTAAGGGGGACTTATGAGGGACTAATGAACAGGGGGAGGAAGATATTAGATGTGGATGAAAAATGAATTGGGTGGTGGAGGAGGGTGCTAAGTCCCTGATAGCATTCTACCCATCTCACAATTTATTGTGATGTTATCAAGGATTTAAAATTTATTGAGGATTGGGAGAGGAGGGGGTAAGGTGCATTGGACCCTTTTAATGAATTGAAAGGTGGCAGAAGACGCTGTCAGGGAATTGTAATGAATTGGGAGGTGGAGGAGGATGCTCAGTACCTGGTAATGTCTTCTCCCACCCCCAAATTCATTATGATGCTATCAGGTACTTATAATGAATGGGGGGGACACAGGACAGGGACTAAAGGTACCGTCACACATAACGATATCGTTAACTATATCGTTGCTTTTTGTGACGTAGCAACGATATCGTTACCGAAATCGTTATGCGTGACAGCGACCAACGATCAGGCCCCTGCTGGGAGATTGTTGGTCGCTGGGGAATTATCAGAACTTTATTTTGGTTGCTGATCTCCCGCTGACATCGCTGAATCGGCGTGTGACGCTGATTCAGCGATGTCTTCACTGGTAACGAGGGTAAATATCGGGTTACTAAGCGCAGGGCCGCGCTTAGTAACCCGATGTTTACCCTGGTTACCATTGTAAATGTAAAAAAAAAAAAACACTACATACTTACATTCCGGTGTCTGGTCACGTCCCTCGTTCAGCTTCCCGCACTGACTGTGAGCGCCGTCCGGCCGTAAAGCAGAGCACAGTGGTGACGTCACCGCTCTGCTTTATGGCCGGCCGGCGCGCCGCTCACAGTCGGTTCGGGAAGCTGAAGGCAAGGGACGTGACCAGACACCGGAATGTAAGTATGTAGTGGTTTTTTTTTTACATTTACAATGGTAACCAGGGTAAACATCGGGTTACTAAGCGCGGCCCTGCGCTTAGTAACCCGATGTTTACCCTGGTTACCCGGGGACTTCGGCATCGTTGGTCGCTGGAGAGCTGTCTGTGTGACAGCTCTCCAGCAACCAAACAGCGACGCTGCAGCGATCGGCATCGTTGTCTATATCGCTGCAGCATCGCTTAATGTGACGGTACCTTTAGGCTTTGTGCAACGTTCAGGATTTGCAGGAGAAAATTCTGCTGCATTTCCTAAAGTGTTGGCAGGAAGAACTCTGCGTAAAAGACATTTATTCTTTTGCAACATTTTTGCCATGCTTTTGTTACGCATTTTTCCCCACTCATTAGTATGGAGGAAACACATTGCAAGAATTGACATTATGCAGATTTTAATCTGCTGCAAATCTGCAAGGAAAAAACAAGCAACGTCTACATGAGACTTGAGGGAGCTCATTCACTTTGCTTGTACTGTATAACCTTCCATATTTTCCGTGTGCACATAGCCTTACAGTTAATAGGGGAGAGTTGCAAACTGAATAATTTATATTATTGGGAGGCAGAGATTATAATTAATGAAGGGGACAGTGCTGCTTATCACTTTATATTTTTAATGTTGGGGTACATATCTATATTCAGAGGGGAGGCACAAGTACAGTATGTGACCTTGTTATTTTCAGGGCTATGAAGATCATTGTGACAAGACGAGTCATGGCTTGGAGATGTCGACATGAAGGTCTAACTAGATGGAGAAGAAACAGCAGAAAATGGCTCTTAGGATCCCAGACATAGATGTTAGGGCATATATCCAAAATAGGGGGCAGAGCATGTAGACAGACAGAAAGTGCAATAGTGCCAGACAATAGAATGTATCAAAATTACAATAAGCACAAAATATATAAAAAATGCATTGGATCTTCAAATGTGCATATAAAAACGTACATGGATACAGGCAATGAAATGAATATGTAAATAAGATCCCATAGGTACATTGTGTTGCGTAGACAAGATCCTAAATAATCTATGTCATGCAAAATACTATATTAAACACCGCAAAAAGTGCAAAGACAAGTGAAAATACTGGCAAGAGCGCAATTCAAAGAACAGCTGTGAACAATACTAAGCACTTATTCAGGGTGAGTGCCCCCATGTACAAAAGATATCATCCATGGTGGGAGTAGAACCCCACGTGTATCGACCCGAAGTGTCTTCCTCAGTTCCTTGACAAACTATCCCTGAGGAAGACACTTTGTGTCGATACGCATGTGGTTCCACTCCCACATCCTTGTCTGGGATCCTCAATGGCCATATAACAGGCCGTTGTTGGTATGTGGTTCTTGTAAGACAAAATTGGTTTCTCTTTTAAATGTTTTTATCTTGTTTTTTCTCCCATATGTTGTGCATAATGTTGTAATAAAATGTTGTATATTTCTTGGTGATCACTGTTTTTGCATACTACTTTTTTCTTGCTTCTCTATATGAATATTATTGTACACATGCAGTTGAGCCCAGTACTTTGATCATTTGGGTGGTGCCCACTTCCTTTATATAATACTAACTAATTATGTATAGCACAGTCCCTTAGTATATAGTGTACTCACTTATTATATATGGCGCCGGCCTTAGTTACATAGTTTCCTCTTTTATTATGTATAACACCGTTCCTTATTGTGTACCATCCTCTCTAGCTATATATGGTGCCATCCCTTATTATTTAGCTTCTTCTGCTGTTATGTACACCACTGTCTCTTACATATTGTTATTTTTGTTATTCACAGCACCCTCTTTTATTGCATAGTCCCCTCTCTTGTTACCTATAAAATGAATGTTAATGGAGCAGCCGGTGACCAGACAACCAGTCCATCAGCTCCTCCATTAGAAAATAAGATTTCCCATGCTCCATCAGCCATCATTGCATTATACAGCTAACAAGAGAGGACAGTATGTAATAAAGAAAGGGCTCTATATAATCCAATCCGGAGCTGTATATAAGAGATGGCACTGTGTAATAAGGGATGGCAATATACATTATAAAGGAGACTATATACATATATACAGTGAAGGAAATAATTACCGTATATACTCGAGTATAAGCCGAGATTTTCAGCCCAAATTTTTGGGCTGAAAGTGCCCCCCTCGGCTTATACTCGAGTCACGGTAGCGGTGGGGTCGGCGGGTGAGGGGGAGAGGGCGCTGAGGTATACTTACCTAGTCCCAGCGATCCTCGCGCTGTCCCTGCCGTCCCACGGGCTTCGGCGCTGCAGTTTCTTCCTCTCTTCAGCGGTCACGTGGGACCGCTCATTACAGAAATGAATAAGCGGCTCCACCTCCCATAGGGGCGGAGCCGCTTATTCATTTCTCTAATCAGCGGTGCCGGTGACCGCTGATAGAGAAAGAAGCTGCGGCACCGAAGACAGGAGGGGACAGCGCGAGGATCGCCAGGACTAGGTGAGTATAGCATATTCACCTGTCCTCGTTCCAGCCGCCGGGCGCCGATCCATCTTCCCGGCCGGCGCCTCCATCTTCCCGGCGTCTCTGCTCTCTGACTGTTCAGGCAGAGGGCGCGATGACGCATACAGTGTGCGCGGCGCCCTCTGCCTGATCAGTCAGAGCAGAGACGCCGGGAAGATGGAGGCGCCGGAACGAGACGCCGGGAGCTGCAATCAAGGGAGGTGAGTATGTGTTTTTTTTTCTTTATTGCGGCAGCGGCGGCACAAATTTATGTGGAACATCTATGGGGCACAGTGAACGGTGCAGAGCACCGTATATGGCACAGCACAGCTATGGGGCACAGTGAACGGTGCAGAGCACCGTATATGGCACAGCACAGCTATGGGGCACAGTGAACGGTGCAGAGCACCGTATATGGCACAGCACAGCTATGGGGCACAGTGAACGGTGCAGAGCACCGTATATGGCACAGCACAGCTATGGGGCACAGTGAACGGTGCAGAGCACCGTATATGGCACAGCACAGCTATGGGGCACAGTGAACGGTGCAGAGCACCGTATATGGCACAGCACAGCTATGGGGCACAGTGAACGGTGCAGAGCACCGTATATGGCACAGCACAGCTATGGGGCACAGTGAACGGTGCAGAGCACCGTATATGGCACAGCACAGCTATGGGGCACAGTGAACGGTGCAGAGCACCGTATATGGCACAGCACAGCTATGGGGCACAGTGAACGGTGCAGAGCACCGTATATGGCACAGCACAGCTATGGGGCACAGTGAACGGTGCAGAGCACCGTATATGGCACAGCACAGCTATGGGGCACAGTGAACGGTGCAGGGCACCGTATATGGCACAGCTATGGGGCACAGTGAACGGTGCAGAGCACCGTATATGGCACAGCACAGCTATGGGGCACAGTGAACGGTGCAGAGCACCGTATATGGCACAGCACAGCTATGGGGCACAGTGAACGGTGCAGGGCACCGTATATGGCACAGCTATGGGGCACAGTGAACGGTGCAGAGCACCGTATATGGCACAGCTATGGGGCACAGTGAACGGTGCAGAGCACCGTATATGGCACAGCACAGCTATGGGGCACAGTGAACGGTGCAGAGCACCGTATATGGCACAGCACAGCTATAGGGCACAGTGAACGGTGCAGAGCACCGTATATGGCACAGCACAGCTATGTATGGGGCACAGTGAACGGTGCAGAGCACCGTATATGGCACAGCACAGCTATGGGGCACAGTGAACGGTGCAGAGCACCGTATATGGCACAGCTATGGGGCACAGTGAACGGTGCAGAGCACTGTATATGGCACATCTATGGGGCACAATGAACGGTGCAGAGCACCGTATATGGCACAGCTAGGGGGCACAATGAACGGTGCAGAGCACTATATGGCTCACACCTATGGGGAAATATGAACGGTGCAGAGCACTATATGGCACAGCTATGGGGAAATAATGATCTATTTTTATTTTTGAAATTCACCGGTAAATGCTGCATTTCCACCCTAGGCTTATACTCGAGTCAATAAGTTTTCCCAGTTTTTTGTGGCAAAATTAGGGGGGTCGGCTTATACTCGGGTCGGCTTATACTCGAGTATATACGGTATTTGATCCCTTGTTGATTTTGTAAGTTTGCCCACTGACAAATACATGAACAGTCTATAATATTAAGAGTAGGTTAATTTTAAAATAGAGAGAGAGAATATCAAAAATAAAATCCAGAAAATCACATTGTATAAATTATATAAATTTATTTGCATTTTGCAGTGAGAAATAAGTATTTGATCCCCTACCAACCATTAAGAGTTTTGGCTCCTACAGAGCAGTTAGATGCCGCTAATCAACTCGTTACCTGCATTGAAGACAGCTGTCTTACATAGTCACCTTTATAAAAGACTCCTGACCACAGACTCAATTAATTAGTCAGACTCAAACCTCTACAACATGGGCAAGACTAAAGAGCTTTCTAAGGATGTCAGGGACAAGATGTTAGACCTGCACAAAGCTGGAATGGGCTACAAAACCATAAGTAAGATGCTAGTTGAGATGGAGACAACTGTTGGTGCAATAGTAAGAAAATGGAAGAAATACAAAATGACTGTCAATCGACAGCGATCTGGGGCACCATGCAAAGTCTCACCTTGTGGGGCATCCTTGATCATGAGGCAGGTGAGAAATTGTTAATGATATCAAGGCAGCTGGGACCACAGTCACCAAGAAAACCATTGCTAACACATTACACCGTAAAGGTTTAAAATTCTGAAGTGCCCGCAAGGTCCCACTGCTCAAGAAGGCACATGTGCAGGCCCGTTTAAAGTTTGCCAATGAACACCTGGATGATTCTGGGAGTGACTGGGAGAATGTGCTCTTTGGCATTAACTCAACTCGCCATGATTGTAGGAAGAGAGATGCTGCCTACGACCCAAAAAACACCATTCCCACTGTCAAGCATGGAGGTGGAAACATTATGGTTTTGGGGTATTTCTCTGCTAAGGGCACAGGACTACTTCACCGCATCAATGGGAGAATGGATGGAGCCATGTATCATAAAATCCTGAGTGACAACCTCCTTCCCTCTGCCAGGACATTAAAAATGGGTCGTGGCTGGGTTTTCCAGCAAGACAATGACACAAAACATACAGCCAAGGCAACAAAGGAGTGGCTGAAAAAGAAGCACATTAAGGTCATGGAGTGGCCTTGCCAGTCTCCAGACCTTAATCCCATAGAAAACTTATGGACGGAGTTGAAGCTCCGAGTGGCCAAGCGACAGCCTCAAAATCTTAATGATTTAGAGCTGATCTGCAAAGAGGAGTGGAGCTTTATCGCCATAGAAGGAGGGGGACCCAGACACATTTCTTTCACAGGGGCCCCAAGCTGTTGGTGTCCACCCCTGCATTATTACATGGGCAACAAACACATACATCTTTCTAAGGTCTAGAATGCTACAAGAGCCCATACATCTGCCAAAATGAAGGTGGGGGACCAGGAACAAATTTTGCAATGGGGCCCATCAGACTTTAGTTAAGCAACTGCTCTATGCTAAGCAGGTTTAGACAAGTGAAATCAGTTTATCACGTTTAGTGTAAAAATAAGAGTCCTTCTGTTTTATTCTGGAAATTCCTAACATCATCACAAGAAACCCCAGGTTTCACTAGAACCCAAGATATCTGCTGTGGGGTCTTATTCTAGGTGCAGATCTTTTGTGCTTTTGTATTGACATGTAGACTGGAGTTTATATAACGTCAGTCTTTAAAGCTTGTGTGAAGTGTTATGCCCATATACTTTGGGAAAATAAATCTCCAGTTGTGCATGCTTCTTTTTATCACATTGTATTGTTACATGTGCTTTTCTTGACAAAACAATATCGAGTGTTTGCTTACATTTTTTATTAAGTATACTACATATATTATAGGCTTGTTAAATTGACATGTGGTAATGTGATATTTAAATGCAGTACCTGCTGTCAATCATTGACCCAAGCTGGAAATGAAAGAATTGAACCTACTAAGTTCTTAGGTGCTGTATAATATTTATATCTGACATTTATGATGATTGTAAAATGAATGTTAGAAACGTTCTTTTTGTTACTCATTTTATGTTACATTTTAAATGTCATTTTCCTATTGCACTTAATAAATAGCCTGAAGCAGGCAGGTTTGAGTCATCTGTACTTTACGTGTCCCATTATGTGGAAATATTCAATATTGATTTAGCAGCTTATATTGGAAATTTCTACAGTTTAGCCTCTGTACAACATACAATTCTAAAACCCTGAAGTTTAGACATTTAGCTGAAAGCATAGGAAATCTACTGTGACCATCAGTATACAAAACACTAAATGGTGACAATGTGATCACCTACCCCACGGAGAAAACAAGGGAGTTGTGACAGTGTGTGTATTGCACACTATGACAATTCGGTAGTCTACAATCACATCACTTAGAGTATATGTAGAATTTTAATTTTCAGCTCAGATGGATAACTTTGTTAACCTCTTCACAACCGATGACAGAAATAATATATTTACCGTTGGCACTTGCTGGGTTTCGTGCATGGTCGATCACAGGATAAAAGTGAACTAAGCTTTGAGTTATCCAAAATTTTACAAGAAAGCTTCAACTCAACCGACAAAAACAAGTTCTCACTCAGGTCCATTATCTATTAACTGAAATAAAGGGGAATTCTAAATTAGTGGTAGTGTCAAGGCTCTAGAAAAGATACATGGCTCACCCCAGAAAGAAGTCCCGCTAAATTTAAACTCCCAAACCAACTTCCCCTTTCTCTGCTGAACCCTATAGTGTACATTACCTCAGCTAGTGTCCACATGTATTGCATCACTGTAGAAAAGAGAGCCCATTTAACAATTTATGGGGGGAGGGGTGTCTCCAAAAACACAGGCTGGGGACCATGTATTGGGCACTACAATGTATTGGGCAATAACCTGACATATTTGTAATTTTCACTCTGCAACATCCACTGCATGCTTATTTCTGGAAATCAGCCATGGAGCGAAAATCATAATTTCACCACAAGATGAATTCCCACAGGGGTGATTTTCAAAAATGAGGTCACTTGAGGGGGTTCTGCTGTCCTGGCACTTGGGGGCTCTGCATATGGAGTGTGCAAAGTATTCTAGGTAAATCATTGTTTCAGAAGTCAAATTGCGCTCCTTCCCTCCAGTGCACTACCAAGTGGCCAAACAGTCCTGTACAGCCACGTATGGGGAATTAGCATGTTACAGAGAAATTGCGTGACAAATTATGCAATTACATAATCTGCAATTACATCTGTAATCTTGCCTGAAGAAGGAGCCTCTGTGCTCTGAAAGCTTGCAAACATATTATTTTCTGGTTAGCCAATAAAGGTATCACTCCCAGAATACTTCTGTCATCATTGGGCAGAAAAGTATTCACATCGATGTTCTATATGTATAATTTTATTGTTACACTTTTATGTACACCTGATTTTGAGTCCTCTAGGAGGCCTGGAGAAGTGTAAAACATACCTTTGGGTAGACTTGTAACAGCAGCATTAATGAGAAAGGGAAGTTTTAATCCAGTGTTCCCGCTGCATTCGCTGTCTGGCCGGTCACTAATGCTGAAGTGTTCTGAGGTTTTTGCTGGAAGGGCTCCACAACCCATCCACCCTTTTTGTGTCACTTTTACCCATAAGCTGAATGGATGGTTTGTGGATCGCTTACAGAGAGCTAAGAGCTCTTCGGCCTTAGGGACCGCCCAGATGGCGTTTGCAAGAACAACGCACTGGTTTTTCATTGACTTATCTCAGTTGGTAATCTGTACTACATTCTTCTCTTTCAGGCCAGAAGATGTTCTGCTAAGGCGAACCCACGATGAGAATGTTCTCCTACACTGTTTCTTGTGGCCGCTAGTCACCTTCATGGTGGGCGTACTGATTGTGGTTCTCACCATTTGTGCAAGAAGTCTGGCTGTAAAGGCAGAGGCTATACAGAAAAGAAAATCTTCATAGAGTTTAAAGGCGGAAGCTTCAGTTCAAACCAAAACCCCAAATACCTATAGTCCTCTCGTTGCCTCTTCATCACTATTTTTCTGAACTTGATAATTGATGATATGCAGAACAGAGAATATTTTCTCAGACTTCTTTTAGATTACTGCTCCCTGTGGGAAGAATGCCCAGAAATGCTGAGGACAGAAGAAAATCTATCCGGGGAAATGTAATGACTCATACTTAGCCAAGTGTAAAGTGAAGCAGTCCAAAAATGTCATTTCACCTTTGCGATAAAATATTTTTATTTGGTATGTAAAATATCAAAAGATTTGAGTTTATTTTGTATCATATACTTCTATAAGATTAAAATGTGCTTTTTTGTCATAGCACTGAATTTTTATATGCTTGATTTTTCTTTTCCCCCTCATTGCGTTTCATTTGCTTTTACAGGTCAAAAACTACACAACTTACAATGTATTTGCAGAGCTTCTCTTGTCCTTGTAGTGACAATAAATCAGGTATATTTGTCTATATTGTATACTTTATATTTAGAAATATATACTTTACTCTTTCAGAATAGCCAATTAAAAATTGACATATTGAAACACATTTATTTGTATTGCTATTATCATTATTACATATTTGCAAGCTGGGACAAGGGCTAGCCAAAAATAGGTACTCACCTAGGGCACCATCCAAACATGAATTTTAACCCCTTTACCCCTGAGGATGGTTTGCACGTTAGTGACCAGGCCTATTTTTACAATTCTGACCACTGTCCCTTTATGAGGTAATAACTTTGGAACACTTCAATGGATCAAGGTGATTCTGAGATTGTTTTCTCATGGCACATTGTACTTCATGATAGTGGTAAAAGTTCTTTGATACAACTTGTGATTATTTGTGGAAAAAAAATGGAAATTTGGCGAAACTTTTGAACATTTCATGCCCTTAAGTCACAGAGATATGTCACTCAAAATACTTAATAAGTAACATTTCCCACATGTCTACTTTACATCAGCACAATATTGGAACCACATTTTTCTTGTTAGGAAGTTATAAGGGTTTAAAGTTGAACAGCAATTTCTCATTTTTACAACACCACTTTTTTTTTAGGGACCACATCACATTTGAAGTTACTTTGAGGGTTCTATATGATAGAAGATACCTAAAAGTGACACTATTCTAAAAACTGCACCCCTCAAGATGCTCAAAACCACATTCAATAAGTTTAATAACCCTTCAGGTTCTTCACAGGAATTTTTGGAATGTGGAAAAAAAAAAGAACATTTAACTTTTTTTTGGCAAAAAATTTACTTCAGATCTAATTTTTTTTGTTTTCTCAAGGGTAGCAGGAGAAATTGGATCCAAAAGTTGTGCAATTTGTCCTGAGTACGCTGATACCCCATATGTGCATGTAAACCACTGTTTGGGCGCATGGCAGAACTCGGAAGGGAAGGAGCGCTGTTTGACTTTTTCAATGCAAAATTGGCTGGAATTAAGATTGGACATCATTTTGCACTTGGAGAGCCCCTGATGTGCCTAAACAGTGGAAACCCCCCATAAGTGACCCCATTTTGGAAACTAGACCCCCCCCAAGGAACTTGTCTACTTTTGTCGTGAGCACTTTGAACCCCCAGATGCTTCACAGAAGTTTATAATGTTGAGCAGTGAAAATAATAAAATCACATTTTCATCACAAAAATGCTATTATAGCCCCAAATTTTGCATTTTCATAAGGGTGACAAGAGATATTGCACCATATAATTTGTTGGGCAATTTCTCTTGAGTACGCTGATACCCTAAATATAGGGGAATACTACTTTTGAGGCACAGTACAAAGCTCAGAAGGGAAGAGACGCCATATTGGAGTTCAGATTTTGCTGGAATGATTTGAGGGTGCCATGTAACATTGGCAGAGCCCCTGAGGTGCCAGAACAACAGAAACCCTCTATGTGTGAACTCATTTTACACACTACACTCCCCAATGAATTCATCTAGGAGTGCAATGATCATATTGACACCACATGTACCTCACAGAATTTTATACCACTGAGCGGTGAAGAAAGAATAAATCACATTTTTACCACTAAAATGTTGTTTTAGCCCCAAGTTTTACATTTTTCTAAGGGCTAATAGAAATTTTTTTTACAACAAACTGAGGTCCATTTTTCCCTGCGTGCGCCAATACCCTACATGTAATCAGGAAATATTTTTCAGGCACAGTGAAAAGCTCAGAAGGTAAGGAGCGCCAGATTTTACTATTATAGTTTGCAGGTGCCATGACCCGCTGGGAGAGCCCATGAGGTGCCAACACAGCAGAACCTTGAATTCATCTAGGGTTGCAATGATCATATTGGCACCGTGGGTTTGTCATAGAATTTTATACCATTGGGCAGTGAAGACAAAATAACTACATTTTTACCACCCAAATTTTGTTGTAGCCCCAGATTTTACATTTTTACACAAGAAGTAGGTAAAAATGGCACCAAAATTTCTCCCACAATTTCTACTGAACGTGGCAATACCCCATATGAGGCTGTACAGTACTACTTAGCCATATGGAGAGACTCTGCAGGAACAGAGTGCTATTTGCCTCCTGGAGTGCAGATTTTCATAGAACAGTTTGTGGACTCCATATACAGAGCCCCTAATTGCTAGAAGAGCAGAATTCCCCCTCAAGTGACCCCATTTGGTAAACTATACCCCTTGGGGAATTTATCTACTGGTGTAGTGACGATTTTTACTTCATAGGTATTTTCCAGAAACAAGCAGCAATGAATGTTGCCGAGTGAAAATTGCAAACTGCCGTTGTAGTGACCAGTACGCTGTAGTGACCAGTACGTTGCAGTCACCAGTACGTTATACCAAACCCGTGCTTCTGGAGATATGCACGCCCACGTTTGACAAGCTCCCATCGCTTCAGAAATGCCAAACGTGGATGCAATATGTGGTTTAGGTACACTGTGGGGCTCAGAAGGGAAGGGGGCATTTGGATTTGGGAGTGGAGAATTTGCTGAATTTCCTTTGGCGGGCGAGGAGCCATTTCACTTTTCCAGAGCCTTTGTGCTACCAGTAACATGGAAGCCTCCTATATTTCCATTAACAGATAACAGACCTGAGTGAGGACTTGTTTTTTCTGAGGATTGAGTTGAAACTTTTATTATAAGCATTTTACATAATGTTTGGGATCACATTTATCTGGCGCACTGTAACGCCGCTGGGTTTATACCTTGTTTCTTCGGCGTTACTTTTGCATGTCTCTGCTTTAACCCATGCTCCTCTCCCCCTAACTTGCAGAGATACTGTAGTCTGTTACCTGTATGGGTGTGGCTCAGTTCCCTGTGCTGCTGCGTAGCTGTACATGTGCTGTGATGTCTTTGCTCTGCTGCATGACCACTCGCCTGTGCGGTCCCTGGACGCTGCTGTGGAAGCTATGCATGGCTTGCAAGGTCCTCTGCAGATGGTGCATGACTTTCCACGTGTGTTCAGGCTAGCAGTCACTGCCAGGTGCCCTAAGCCACAGGTCCTGTGCTGTCTGTGCTGTAAAGGTTTCTTTTTGTACTTAGGGTGCGTGCAGCCACACCTACCCTGCTTTTATTAGGGTTTGAGTATGCACCTGTGTTGCTTCCTCAGCCTATTGCTGAGGGGGAGCTCCTATATAAACTCGCTCTTTCCTGTTGGGCGTTGCCAGAGCATTGCAATGTGTTTCTGTGTCTTGCCTTGTGAGTTAGGTATCCAGCTCCCGTTCTGTCTGCAGTATGTTCTGGGAGAGCTGATATCTGTCTTCCACCTGTTCTGGGGGCAGAGTACCCATATCCGCCTATCCTGGAGGCTGCATATCCAGATCTGATTGTGTTTTGTTTTTCTGTCTAATCTGGGGGCAGAGTACCCAGACCCGCCTATCCTGGAGGCTGCATATCCAGTACCTGACCCTGTCTGAACTGCATCCTCTGTTATGTTCCTGAAGTCCTTTTGTGTCTGACACCCCATACCCAGTGACTGAACTTCCTGGGCTCATCTTTTATAGATGGAGTCTGGTGTTTATGCTGAGCCTTTACTATGCTGTGCTCAGCCTGAAATGTGGTGCTAACCCCATCTGGCTCAGGTCCAGTCCGGCGGTGCTTGCACCATCACGCTTGAGTTCGTTACTAGGTCCAATGCCTGGAGCCTGACGGCTGTAGCTAGGAACCTGATAACCACCGCTACTTGATCCTGTGCCATCTGAGTCTCAGCTGATGACCTGGGCTGCCTCGCCAGTGTCCCAGATGTCTATCCTTATTCCTTATGCCCTGCCTATGTCCTGATGTCCTTTCTGTGTCCGATGTCCTGATGCCCTGGGCTGCCACGACAGTGTCCCAGCTGATGACCTGGGCTGCCACGCCAGTGTCCCGGATGTCTATCTATATTCCTGATGTCTTGATGCCCTGCCTATGTCCTGATGTCCTTCCTGTGACCGATTTCCTGAAATCCTGGGCTGCCATGCCAGTGTCCCAGCCGATGACCTGGGCTACCACGCCAGTGTCCCGGATCTCTGTTCTGATGTCCAGTCTGTGTACTGATGTCCAGTCTGTTTCCTGATGTCCAGCCTGTGTCCAATATCTTGATGTCCAGCCTGTGTCTGATGTCCTGCCTGTGACCCGATGTTCCTCCGGTTCCCTGGGGTCCACCCTGTGATGACGTCTGTCCTGAGTCGGTGTCTGATGTTCTCCTGCTGAGCCTGTGCTATGCCTGAGGCCTGAGAGAGGCCGTCCTAGTAAGCCCGTGCCAGATGACCCTGGACTGCATCAACCCGTGATGACCCCTGCCATCGTCTGACGTCTGTCCAAGGTCGGGGTCTGATGTTCTCCTGCTGAGCCTATGCTGCACCTGAGGCCTGAGAGACCGTCCTAGTAAGCCCATGCCAGATGACCGTGGACTGCATCAAACCGTGATGACCCTTGCCATCGTCAGAAGTTCATCCGAGGTCGGTGTCTGATGTTCTCCTGCTGAGCCTGTGCTGCGCTTGAGGCCTGAGATAGAGGCCGTCCTAGCATGCCCGTGCCAGATAACACTGGACTTCATCAACCCGTGATGTCCTCCTGCCTTTGTCTGTTATCCTGGGACATGTACCCTACTCTGATGTGTGGAATCAGGATCCTGACATCATTATATTTTGTTATGTACTGTTTTCATTTAAGTAAACTTTGTTTCTTCATACCTGAAGTTGTGCAGTGTAATCTAGTTCTGCATATTGCCATCTTGTTCACATGCTCAGCTGCCACAGACTCTGCTCGCTGCCCTTCCCTAGTCTGGGTAGGTCCAGGTTACTCTATGTGGTCCAGTGGGTCCACATCGCGATTCCATTTGGGACACTCATCCACGTCGTCATGGTTTGGTGACGTGGGGGCATCGGCTTGGCCGCGTTTACGGCCGCAGCTGTAACACTCTCTACACTGACCATTTACTTTCCATCTAAATCTGAGTGACATGATTCTGATGAAACCCCTGAGGGATCCATTCACTGTAATGAGGCAGCAGATTTACCCTGGACTCCGTCTGGCCTCTGTTCAGCGGTGTCCTTCTTTTCAGAAGTGACCAAAACTGTGGCTGACAGCACTCTTATGCAATTCTTAAAAGATGGACACCACCGGATCACAGGTCAGACTGTGTCCACAGTGCCTCTATCTGCCTCGTATAGGGAATCTTCCACCGGGGTTTCTGTCTAAATGACGTATTTCAGAGATTTACATGGAAACCTCTGTGTAAGCGCTCAGCTCAGAGCACAGGATAAATGTGCTCTGAGCCTTACTGCAATCTTTGGGAGGCAGAATGAAAAAAATCAACCGCATGTGAAGAATTGGTTTTATTTATTTTTTTTACTCTGTTCCTTGTGCGATAGAAGTAATTAGGCGACTTTATTCTTCAGGTCGGTGCGATTACAGCCATACCAGATTTATATCTGGTTTTTATGTTTGGCTGCTGTCACACACTAAAAGACACTTTTTATTGCGAAAACTAATATTTGCATCACCATATTTTGAGAGCTATAATTTTTTCATAATCCAGCCGACAGTCATGTGAGGGCTTGTTTTTTGCAGGACGTATTGAAGTTTTTATTAGTACCATTTTCGGGGACATGACATTTTTTGATTGCTTTGTATTCTGAGTTTTGTGAGTTAGAATGAACAAAAAAACAGCAATTCAGAAATTGCTTTTTGTTTCTTTGTTTTTATACCATTCCGCATGTTGTAAAATTGGTAAGGCAGCTTTATTCTTCGGGTCAGTACGATTTTTTATGTTTTGGCGCTTTTACACAATAAAAACTATTTTATACAAAAAATAATTATTTTTGCATCGCTTTATTCTGAGAGCTATAACTTTTTTATTTTTTTTGCTGATGGAGCTGATTGGCAGCTTTGTTTTTTGCGTGACAAGATGACATTTTCAGTTGTACCATTTTTACTTACATCCGTCTTTTTGATCGCGTTTTATTCCACTTTTTGTTGATAAAGCATTATTTTTTGCCTCGTTTTTTTTTACGGTGTTCACTGAAGTGGTTAACTAGTGGTACAGTATTATTGAGTGCTATGGACACGGTGATACCAAATATGTGTACTGTTTTTTAATTTTTATTTACAACAATGTATTTATTGGAAAAATATTTATTTATTTATTTTTTCTATATTTAGGGATTTAAAAACATATATATTTTTACACTTAGTAATATATCTTTTTTCTAACTTTTTTAGTTAAACGCCCGCAATGGGTGCTATCACCAATCGTCTGCATTGCTATGGGATGTCAGCTGTCACATACAGCTGACACCCGCACCCGATCGCCACGGTGCTCAGTGTGAAGACGCACGATCAGTGCACTGTACTAGTACTGCTATTTGGGGGAACATATCTCCTGCAGAGCAGTGCTAGTACATTGCATGTCGGAAAAGGGTTAATTGAAAGAAGGACACAGACTCCTTTAATAAACCATACTTACGATCTTGCCCATTCCACCGACACCATTGTCATCTGCAAAAGAGATATTCCTCCCCTTTCCGCAAAGATGATGATGATATTCCATTTGTCCCATGACAGGTCTAGCTCTGCTACAGCTAGATGGCAGGCTGCATGGTTGCATGATGCGACCATATAGCCTGCCATCCAGCAGAGACACTGAGCAGCGTGTGCTCAGTGTCTGCCTATGAACTCCTATTCCCTGTTTGATGGCATCATGAGCGCAAGAAAGTTCTCCTGCTTGTGGTGCTGTCAGACAGGTCCTGCAAGTTCACAGCCAATGTTCTCACATCACCTTTCTGAAGCCAGTGAGAGCGCTGTTGGAAAATTTCCCACCATGCTTACTCTGACATCAGAAAGGTAAAGGTGTAGATGTAGCATAGCTAGATGTAGTAGAGCTAGGCCCATTGTGAGACAAATGGATTATGTCTGCGGAAAAGTGAGCAATATTATTGTTTTTTTTTTAACTCTTTTGCAGACGACAATGGTGTTGGTGGAATCGGTGAGGTAATAAGTATGGTTTAATTAAGATTTATTAAATGAGTCTGTGTCATTTTTTTTTTCAATTAAAGGACTTTTTTCTAGGTGTGTATATTTTTATATGATATGACTATGGGGTTAGTAATGGGGGTGTCTTATTGACGCCTCTCCATTATTATCCTCGGGGCTTAATGTCACCTGATAATACAAAGGTGACATCAACCCCTCACCCATCACCCCACTTGCCACCACTACAGGGCAAGTGGAAAGATCAAGGCTAAGTGCAAGAATTGGCACATCTTAGAGATGTGCCTTTACTTGGGTGGCTGAGAGATTATATTTTTAGCGTGGGTGGGGGGGGTCCAGTATCCATGGCCCCTTTCTAGGCTATTAATATTAACCCACAGCTTTCTGCATAGCCTTTGCTGGTTGTTATTAATAATATTAATAATAATAATATTTATTTATATAGCACCATTTATACCATGGTGCTGTACAGGAGAAGGGGTTACATACAAATTACAGATACCACTTACAGTAAGCCAACTAACAATTACAGACTGATACAGAGGGGCGAGGACCCTGCCCTTGCGAGCTTACATTCTACAGGATGGTGGGGAAGAAGACAATAGGTTAAGGGTTACAGCAGCTCCCGTGTTGTTGAGGCAGTAGCTCCAGTAGTGGTGAGGAGGCATCAGGGTAAGTGCATGCTGTAAGCTTTCCTGAAGAGGTGGGTTTTCAGGTTCCGTCTGAAGGATCGGAATGTGATTTATAGTCAAACGTGTTGGGGCAAAGAATTCCAGAGGATGGGGGATATTCGGGAAAAGTCTTGGTGGCGATTGGGTGAGGATCAAATAACTGTGGAGGAGAGAAGGAGGTTTTGGGAGGATCGGAGATTACGTGAGGAAAGATATCGGGAGATTAGTTCAGAGATATATGGAGTCCCCAAGTGGAGAATATGGGTATGGGCAGGTGCTGGTGCATTTAAATATTTTTCTGTTCCCTTAAAGTGATGTACACCTTTTTACTAAGTGTCTATGACTCTCGGTTGTTGACTTTATCACCCATTTGGGATTCTTTGCTCAACATTGCTACATATTTTACTACTCGTTGATACAAACTTTATACTAGTTGCGCATTAGAACAGGTGGGTGTTTTAGTCTGAATTCAGACTTATATCTAGTTAGGCATACCCATGGTTGGGTTGCACGTGCACTTTACTTTATCTGCTCCTATATTCTGCCATCCCTTCCACTACAATACAGGTGGACCCTGTGATTTATACCTGTGAGAATCACTATCTGGCTTTGTCTCCAATTTGATTGCTGCTATTTTTGATATGCTACATATGTGTTGTTTTGAATAAATTTGATACTATTTTATTTTGGGACTTTTGTGCTCTCCTTTTTCTCCTTCTGTGTGGTTTAGGCTCTATGAGAGCATCCTGGGTTATTATGGCCCCTTTATCACTTGTTATCGGGCATTATGGATTGTAATTATGGTTTCTGATCTGAGGATTGTAGGTAAAGTTAAGGATGAACTGGAGAGGTGCAAGGGTGTTAGCGGGGAGACCACAGAAAAGGATGTTGCAGTAGTCGAGGCGGGAGATGATGAGGGCATGCACAAGCATTTTAGTATATTGAAGGTTGAGGAAAGGATAGATTCTGGAGATATTTTTGAGCTGGAGGCGACAGGAGGTTGAAAGAGCTTGTATGTGTGGTTTGCAGGACAGAGCAGAGTCAAGGGTTACTCCGAGGCAGCAGACTTCCGGTATGGGGGAAAGCGTGATGTCGTTAATTGAGATAGATAGGTCAAGTAAGGAAGATCTATGAGATGGAGGAAAAATGATGAGTTCAGATTTGTCAACTGTGAGTTTGAGGAAGCGAGAGGAGAAGGAGGATATGGCTGATAGACACTCCGGGATTCTGGACAGCAGAGAGGTGACTGTTGTGAATTCTGTGGTCAAGCTCCCTCCTGTGGTCATGAGCGGTGCTTCGGCTGGTTCTGTCTATGAGCTTCCTCTGGTGGATGTGAGTGGGGCTGCGGCTTCTGAGTTTCCTTCCTCAGGTGACGAGGTTAAGTCGTTAGGTGCTGCTCTATTTAACTCCACCTAGTTCTTTGTTCCTGGCCTCCAGTCAATGTTCCAGTATTGGTTTTGCTCTCTCCTGGATCGTTCTTGTGGCCTGTCTGCCCTGCATAAGCTAAGTTCTGCTTGTGTTACTTTTGTTTGCTATTTTTTCTGTCCAGCTTGCTATTTTGGTTTGTCTTGCTTGCTGGAAGCTCTGGGACGCAGAGGAAGCACCTCCGTACCGTTAGTCGGTGCGGAGGGTCTTTTTGCGCCCTCTGCGTGGTTGTTTGTAGGTTTTTGTGCTGACCGCAAAGCTATCTTTCCTATCCTCGGTCTATTTAGTAAGTCGGGCCTCACTTTGCTAAAATCTATTTCATCTCTGTGTTTGTGTTTTCATCTTTGCTCACAGTCATTATATGTGGGGGGCTGCCTTTTCCTTTGGGGAATTTCTCTGAGGCAAGGTAGGCTTATTTTTCTATCTTCAGGGCTAGCTAGTTTCTCAGGCTGTGCCGAGTTGCATAGGGAGCGTTAGGAGCAATCCACGGCTACCTCTAGTGTGGTGTGATAGGATTAGGGATTGCGGTCAGCAGAGTTCCCACGTCTCAGAGCTCGTCCTATGTGATTAGCAACTATCAGGTCATTTTCTGTGCTCGTAACCACCAGGTCCATTGGGGTTCTGAATCACCTGTTCATAACAGTACTGGAGGCCCAAAGTACTAATGCTTCTCAATAGAGGGAAAAGAGAAGTTCTGAGACCATTTTTTTTTCTTTGCACTGTGTTTTGTCTTTCTTTTACCCTTTAAATCAGGGTGGTTCAGAACACAGGTGTAGACATGGACATTCAAGGTCTGTCCTCTTTGATGGATAATCTCGCTATAAGTGTACAGAACATTCAAGATTTAGTGGTTCAGAATCCTATGTTAGAACCTAAAATTCCTATTCCTGAGTTATTTTCTGGAGATAGAGCTAAGTTTCTGAATTTCAAAAATAATTGTAAACTATTTCTGGCTTTGAAACCCCGCTCCTCTGGTGACCCAGTTCAACAAGTAAAGATCATTATTTCTTTATTACGTGGCGACCCTCAAGACTGGGCATTTTCCCTTGCGCCAGGAGATCCTGCATTATGTGATATTGATGCGTTTTTTCTGGCGCTCGGGTTGCTTTATGATGAACCTAATTCAGTGGATCAGGCAGAGAAAATCTTGCTGGCTCTGTGTCAGGGTCAGGATGAGGTAGAGATATATTGTCAGAAATTTAGGAAGTGGTCTGTGCTCACTCAATGGAATGAATGTGCTCTGGCAGCAATTTTCAGAAAGAGTCTCTCTGAAGCCCTTAAGGATGTCATGGTGGGATTTCCTATGCCTGCTGGTCTGAATGAGTCTATGTCTTTGGCCATTCAGATCGATCGACGCTTGGGTGAGCGTAAAGCTGTGCACCATTAGGCGGTATTACCTGAGCATAAACCTGAGCCTATGCAATGTGATAGGACTTTGACCAGAGCTGAACGGCAAGAACACAGACGACGGAATGGGCTGTGTTTTTACTGTGGTGATTCCAATCATGCTATCTCTGATTGTCCTAAGCGCATTAAGCGTTTCGCTAGGTCTACCACCATTGGTACGGTACAGTCGAAATTTCTTTTGTCCGTTACTTTGATCTGCTCTTTGTCATCCTTTTCTGTAATGGCATTTGTGGATTCAGGCGCTGCCCTGAATTTGATGGACTTGGAGTTTGCTGGGCGCTGTGGGTTTTTCTTGGAGCCCTTGCAGCATCCTATTCCATTGAGAGGAATTGATGCTACGCCTTTGGCCAAGAATAAGCCTCAGTACTGGACCCAATTGACCATGTGCATGGCTCCTGCGCATCAGGAGGATATTCGCTTTTTGGTGTTGCAGAATCTGCATGATGTGGTCGTGTTGGGGTTGCCATGGCTACAAGTCCATAACCCAGTATTAGATTGGAAATCAATGTCTGTGTCCAGTTGGGGTTGTCAGGGAGTACATGGTAATGTTCCATTTCTGTCTATTTCATCATCCACCCCTTCTGAGGTCCCAGAGTTCTTGTCAGATTACCGGGATGTATTTGATGAGCCCAAGTCCAGTGCCCTACCTCCGCATAGGGATTGCGATTGTGCTATAGATTTGATTCCTGGTAGTAAGTTTCCTAAAGGTCGACTGTTTAATTTGTCTGTACCTGAGCACGCCGCTATGCGGAGTTACGTAAAGGAATCCTTGGAGAAGGGTCATATTCGCCCCTCGTCGTCGCCATTGGGGGCAGGGTTCTTTTTTGTGGCCAAGAAGGATGGTTCATTGAGACCTTGTATTGATTACCACCTTCTAAATAAAATCACAGTCAAATTTCAGTACCCCTTGCCGCTGCTGTCTGATTTGTTTGCTCGGATTAAGGGGGCTAGTTGGTTCACCAAGATAGATCTTCGTGGTGCGTATAATCTTGTGCGTATTAAACAGGGCGATGAATGGAAAACCGCATTTAATACGCCCGAGGGCCATTTTGAATACCTGGTTATGCCATTCGGGCTTTCTAATGCTCCATCAGTGTTTCAGTCCTTTATGCATGACATCTTCCGAGAGTACCTGGATAAATTCCTGATTATATACTTGGATGATATTTTGGTCTTCTCGGATGATTGGGAGTCTCACGTGAAGCAGGTCAGAATGGTGTTCCAGGTCCTGCGTGCGAATTCTTTGTTTGTGAAGGGGTCAAAGTGTCTCTTTGGTGTTCAGAAGGTTTCATTTTTGGGTTTCATTTTTTCCCCTTCTACTATCGAGATGGACCCTGTTAAAGTTCAGGCCATTTATGATTGGACTCAGCCGACATCTCTGAAGAGCCTGCAAAAGTTCCTGGGCTTTGCTAATTTTTATCGTCGCTTCATCAATAATTTTTCTAGTATTGCTAAACCGTTGACTGATTTAACCAAGAAGGGTGCTGATGTGGTCAATTGGTCTTCTGCTGCTGTGGAAGCTTTTCAAGAGTTGAAGCGTCGTTTTTCTTCTGCCCCTGTGTTGTGCCAACCAGATGTTTCGCTCCCGTTCCAGGTCGAGGTTGATGCTTCTGAGATTGGAGCAGGGGCTGTTTTGTCACAAAGAAGTTCTGATGGCTCGGTGATGAAACCATGCGCCTTCTTTTCCAGGAAGTTTTCGCCTGCTGAGTGTAATTATGATGTTGGCAATCGAGAGTTGCTGGCCATGAAGTGGGCATTCGAAGAGTGGCGTCATTGGCTTGAAGGAGCTAAGCATCGCGTGGTGGTCTTGACTGATCACAAGAACTTGACTTATCTCGAGTCTGCCAAACGGTTGAATCCTAGG
Organism: Ranitomeya imitator; assembly: GCF_032444005.1. Lineage (NCBI taxonomy): Eukaryota > Metazoa > Chordata > Amphibia > Anura > Dendrobatidae > Ranitomeya > Ranitomeya imitator. The sequence continues at coordinate 271,982,555 of NC_091285.1, read as the reverse complement.
CAGGCTCGTTGGTCGCTGTTTTTCTCCCGTTTTGACTTTGTGGTTTCGTACCTTCCGGGCTCTAAAAATGTGAAGGCGGATGCCCTGTCAAGGAGTTTTGTGCCCGACTCTCCGGGTTTGCCTGAGCCGGCGGGTATTCTCAAGGAGGGGGTAATTTTGTCTGCCATCTCCCCTGATTTGCGGCGGGTGCTGCAAAAATTTCAGGCTAATAGACCTGACCGTTGCCCAGCGGAGAAACTGTTTGTTCCTGATAAATGGACGAGTAGAGTTATCTCTGAGGTTCATTGTTCGGTGTTGGCTGGTCATCCTGGAATCTTTGGTACCAGAGATTTGGTGGCTAGATCCTTTTGGTGGCCGTCTCTGTCACGGGATGTGTGTTCGTTTGTGCAGTCCTGTGGGATTTGTGCTCGGGCTAAGCCCTGCTGTTCTCGTGCCAGTGGGTTGCTTTTGCCCTTGCCAGTCCCGAAGAGGCCCTGGACACATATCTCTATGGATTTTATTTCGGATTTCCCCGTCTCTCAAAAAATGTCGGTCATTTGGGTGGTTTGTGATCCCTTTTCTAAGATGGTCCATTTGGTACCCTTGTCTAAATTGCCTTCCTCCTCTGATTTGGTGCCATTGTTCTTCCAGCATGTGGTTCGTTTACATGGCATTCCGGAGAACATCGTTTCCGACAGAGGTTCCCAGTTTGTTTCGAGGTTTTGGCGAGCCTTTTGTGCTAGGATGGGCATTGATTTGTCTTTTTCCTCGGCTTTCCATCCTCAGACAAATGGCCAGACTGAACGAACCAATCAGACCTTGGAGACATATCTGAGATGTTTTGTTTCTGCTGATCAGGATGATTGGGTGTCCTTTTTGCCTTTGGCTGAGTTCGCCCTTAATAATCGGGCCAGCTCGGCTACTTTGGTTTCGCCGTTTTTCTGCAATTCTGGTTTCCATCCTCGTTTCTCTTCAGGGCAGGTTGAGTCTTCTTACTGTCCTGGTGTGGATACTGTGGTGGATAGGTTGCAGCAGATTTGGACTCATGTAGTGGACAATTTGACATTGTCTCAGGAGAAGGCTCAACGTTTCGCTAACCGCAGGGGCTGTGTGAGTCCCCGACTTCGTGTTGGGGATTTGGTTTGGTTGTCATCTCGTTATATTCCTATGAAAGTTTCCTCTCCTAAGTTTAAGCCTCGTTTCATTGGTCCGTATAGGATTTCTGAGGTTCTTAATCCTGTGTCTTTTCGTTTGACCCTTCCAGCTTCTTTTTCTATCCATAACGTATTCCATAGGTCATTGTTGCGGAGATACGTGGCACCTGTGGTTCCATCCGTTGATCCTCCTGCCCCGGTTTTGGTTGAGGGGGAGTTGGAGTATATAGTGGAGAAGATTTTGGATTCTCGTATTTCGAGACGGAAACTCCAGTACCTGGTTAAGTGGAAGGGTTATGGTCAGGAAGATAATTCCTGGGTTTTTGCCTCTGATGTTCATGCTGCCGATCTGGTTCGTGCCTTTCATTTGGCTCATCCTGGTCGGCCTGGGGGCTCTGGTGAGGGTTCGGTGACCCCTCCTCAAGGGGGGTACTGTTGTGAATTCTGTGGTCAAGCTCCCTCCTGTGGTCATGAGCGGTACTTCGGCTGGTTCTGTCTATGAGCTTCCTCTGGTGGATGTGAGTGGGGCTGCGGCTTCTGAGTTTCCTTCCTCAGGTGACAAGGTTAAGTCGTTAGGTGCTGCTCTATTTAACTCCACCTAGTTCTTTGTTCCTGGCCTCCAGTCAATGTTCCAGTATTGGTTTTGCTCTCTCCTGGATCGTTCTTGTGGCCTGTCTGCCCTGCATAAGCTAAGTTCTGCTTGTGTTACTTTTGTTTGCTATTTTTTCTGTCCAGCTTGCTATTTTGGTTTGTCCTGCTTGCTGGAAGCTCTGGGACGCAGAGGAAGCACCTCCGTACCGTTAGTCGGTGCGGAGGGTCTTTTTGCGCCCTCTGCGTGGTTGTTTGTAGGTTTTTGTGCTGACCGCAAAGCTATCTTTCCTATCCTCGGTCTATTTAGTAAGTCGGGCCTCACTTTGCTAAAATCTATTTCATCTCTGTGTTTGTGTTTTCATCTTTGCTCACAGTCATTATATGTGGGGGGCTGCCTTTTCCTTTGGGGAATTTCTCTGAGGCAAGGTAGGCTTATTTTTCTATCTTCAGGGCTAGCTAGTTTCTCAGGCTGTGCCGAGTTGCATAGGGAGCGTTAGGAGCAATCCACGGCTACCTCTAGTGTGGTGTGATAGGATTAGGGATTGCGGTCAGCAGAGTTCCCACGTCTCAGAGCTCGTCCTATGTGATTAGCAACTATCAGGTCATTTTCTGTGCTCGTAACCACCAGGTCCATTGGGGTTCTGAATCACCTGTTCATAACAGGTGACGTCTGGGCTAGAGAGGTAGATCTGAGTGTCATCAGCATAAAGGTGGTACTGGAATCCATGGGACATTATGAGTTGTGCCAGGCCAAGTGTATAGATTGAGAAGAGTAAGGGTCCAAGAGCAGAGCCTTGGGGGACTCCAACAGAGAGAGGGTGGGACGAGGACGTAGTGTGGGAGTGGGAAACGCTGAATGTGCAGTTGGAAAGGTATGAGGAGATCCAGGACAGGGCAAGGTCTTTGATGCCAAATGAGGTTAAGATCTGTAGTAGGAGGCGGTGGTCAACTGTGTCGAAAGCAGAGGACAGGTCTAGGAGGAGGAGTATAGAGTATTGTCCGTTAGCTTTGGCTGTAAGTAGGTCATTAGAAATTTTGGTCAGGGCTGTCTCATTTGAGTTATTAATTATAAGGGGACCCTACATCATTTTTTTAGGTTCCTCCATTTTAGTAGCCACTAGCCAGTAAAGGCTAAGTATACAGTTGTGAGCTGAAATTAATAGTCACATAGTATATTGTCAAGTCACATAGTATATTGCTCAGCCACGTAGTATATTGCCCAGCCACATAGTATATTGGCCAGCCATGTAGTATATTGTACAGCGACGTAGTATACAGCACAGAGCCATGTAGTATACAGCACAGACACACAGTATACTGCCCAGTCACGTAGTATATTGGCCAGTCATGTGGTATATTGCCCAGCCACGTAGTATATTGCCCAGCCACATATGTAACAGGTTAAAAAAGACTTAAAATAAAAAATAAACATATACTCACCTTCCGAGGGCCCCTTGTAGTCCTGGCGCCTGTGTGCGGTGCACGCGGCAGCTTCCGGTCCCAGGGTTGGTATGAGCGCAGGACCTGTGATGATGTCACGGTCACATGACCGTGACGTCATGACAGGTCCTTCTCGCATAGCATCCTTGGCACCAGAACCTGCCGCTTGCAGTGCCGAGCACAGGGCGCCACGTCGGAGGGTGAGAATAATATTTTTTTTATTATTATTATTATTATTTGTAACAATAGATATTTTTACTATTAGTTGGTCACACAGGGTTAATAGCTCAATTAATGGAGTGCGTTACACCGCGGTCCGATAACACTGGCATTATCCCTGTGTGAGGGCTGACTGGAGGGGAGTATGGAACGGGCACTGACTGTGGGGAGGAAGGAGCGGCCATTTTGCCACCGGACTGTGCCCGTCGCTGATTGGTCGTGGCAATGGTCATGGGCGTTTTTACCAATCAACGACTTGGATTTCCATGACAGACAGAGGCCGCAACCAATGAATATCCGTGACAGACAGACAGAAGGACAGACAGTAAGACAGAAGTGACCCTTAGACAATTATATAGAAGATATACATATATATATATACTGTACATACGTATATATACAGTTAGGTCCATATATATTTGGACAGAGACAACATTTTTCTAATTTTGGTTATAGACATTACCACAATGAATTTTAAACAAAACAATTCTGGTGCAGTTGAAGTTCAGACTTTCAGCTTTCATTTGAGGGTATCCACATTAAAATTGGATGAAGGGTTTAGGAGTTTCAGCTCCTTAACATGTGCCACCCTGTTTTAAAAGGGACCAAAAGTAATTGGACAGATTCAATAATTTTAAATAAAATATTCATTTTTAGTACTTAGTTGAATACCCTTTGTTGGCAATGACTGCCTGAAGTCTTGAACTCATGGACATCACCAGACGCTGTGTTTCCTCCTTTTTGATGCTCTGCCAGGCCTTCACTACGGTGGTTTTCAGTTGCTGTTTGTTTGTGGGCCTTTCTGTCTGAAGTTTAGTCTTTAACAAATGAAATGCATGCTCAATTGGGTTGAGATCAGATGACTGACTTGGCCATTCAAAAATATTCCACTTCTTTGCTTTAATAATCTCCTGGATTGCTTTGGCTTTATGTTTTGGGTCATTGTCCATCTGTAGTATGAAACGGCGACCAATCAGTTTGGCTGCATTTGGCTGGATCTGAGCACACAGTATGTCTCTGAAGACCTCAAAATTCATTTGGCTGCTTCTGTCCTGTGTCACATCATCAATAAACACTAGTGACCCAGTGCCACTTGCAGCCATGCATGCCCAAGCCATCACACTGATTCCGTCGTGTTTTACAGATGATGTGGTATGCTTTGGATTATGAGCTGTACCACGCCTTCGCCATACTTTTCTCTTTCCATCATTCTGGTAGAGGTTGATCTTGGCTTCATCTGTCCAAAGAATGTTCTTCCAGAACTGGGCTGGCTTTTTTAGATGCTTTTTAGCAAAGTCCAGTCTAGTCTTTTTATTCTTGATGCTTATGAGTGGCTTGCACCGTGCAGTGAACCCTTTGTATTTACTTTCATGCAGTCTTCTCTTTATGGTAGATTTGGATATTGATACGCCGACCTCCTGGAGAGTGTTGTTCACTTGGTTAGTTGTTGTGAAGGGGTTTCTCTTCACCATGGATATTATTCTGCGATCATCCACCACTGTTGTCTTCTGTGGGCGCCCAGGTCTTTTGCATTGATGAGTTCACCAGTGCTTTCTTTCTTTCTCAGGATGTACCAAACTGTAGATTTTGCCACTCCTAATATTGTAGCAATTTCTCGGAAGGGTTTTTTATGTTTTCGAAGCGTAAGGATGGCTTGTTTCACCTGCATGGAGAGCTCCTTTGACTGCATGTTTACTTCACAGTAAAACCTTCCAAATGCAAGCACCACACCTCAAATCAACTCCAGGCCTTTTATCTGCTTAATTGAGAATGACATAGCGAAGGGATTGCCCACACCTGTCCATGAAATAGCCTTGGAGTCAATTGTCCAATAACTTTTGGCCCTTTTAAAAACAGGGTGGCACATGTTAAGGAGCTGAAACTCCTAAACCCTTCATCCAATTTTAATGTGGATACCCTCAAATGAAAGCTGAAAGTCTGATCTTCAACTGCATCTGAATTGTTTTGTTTAAAATTCATTGTGGTAATGTCTATAACCAAAATTAGAAAAATGTTGTCTCTGTCCAAATATATATGGACCTAACTGTATATATATATATGTGTATATATATATATATATATATATATACAGAAAAAGAGGAACAGCACCAGAAAAAATACCTTAAAGCGTGCACACTTCCCTGACCAGCATTCCAATAGCCTTCCAGACACAAACAAAAAGGGAAACACCACAAAAAGATGTTAAAAAAAGGACTTTAACCCCTTCATGACCGGGGGATTTTTCGTTTTTCCGTGTTCGTTTTTCGCTCCCCTCCTTCCCAGAGCCATAACTTTTTTATTTTTCCGTCAATTTGGCCATGTGAGGGCTTATTTTTTGCGGGACGAGTTGTACTTTTGAACGACATCATTGGTTTTAGCATGTTCGTGTACTAGAAAACGGGAAAAAAATTCCAAGTGCGGTGAAATTGCAAAAAAAGTGCAATCCCACACTTGTTTTTTGTTTGGCTTTTTTGCTAGGTTCACTAAATGCTAAAACTGACCTGCCATTATGATTCTCCAGGTCATTACGAGTTCATAGACACCAAACATGACTAGGTTATTTTTTATCTAAGTGGTGAAAAAAAATTCCAAACTTTGCTAAAAAAAATTGCGCCATTTTCCGATACTCGTAGCGTCTCCATTTTTCGTGATCTGGGGTCGGTTGAGGGCTTATTTTTTGCGTGCCGAGATGACGTTTTTAATGATAGCATTTCGGTGCAGATACGTTCTTTTGATCGCCCGTTATTGCATTTTAATGCAATGTCGCGGCGACCAAAAAAACGTAATTCTGGCGTTTCTAATTTTTTTCCCGCTACGCTGTTTAGCGATCAGGTTAATACTTTTTTTTAATTGATAGATCGGGCGATTCTGAGCGCGGCGATACCAAATATGCGTAAATTTGATATTTTTTTTATTGATTTATTTTGATTGGGGCGAAAGGGGGGTGATTTAAACTTTTATGTTTTTTTTATTTTTTTTCACATTTTTTTAAACTTTTTTTTTTAACTTTTGCCATGCTTCAATAGCCTCCATGAGAGGCTAGAAGCAGGCATAGCACGATCAGCTCTGCTACATAGCAGCGATCTGCTGATCGCTGCTATGTAGCAGAATTGCACGTGTGCTGTGAGCGCCGACCACAGGGTGGCGCTCACAGCGACGGGCAATCAGTAACCATAGAGGTCTCAAGGACCTCTATGGTTACCATTCACAAGCATCGCCGACCCCCGATCATGTGACGGGGGTCGGCGATGACGTCATTTCCGGCCGCCCGGCCGGAAGCGGTAGTTAAATGCCGCTGTCTGCGTTTGACAGCGGCATTTAACTAGTTAATAGGTGCGGGCAGATCGCGATTCTGCCCGCGCCTATTACGGGCACATGTCAGCTGTTCAAAACAGCTGACATGTCCCGGCTTTGGTGCGGGCTCACCGCGGAGCCCTGCATCAAAGCAGGGGAGCCGGCATCGGACGGTATAGTACGTCCGATGCCGGTAAGGGGTTAATGCCCTGTGGCGTGGCAACGTTTCAGATAAAACAAGGCTTGAGAAAGGATTTGTTTTATCCGAAACATTGCCACGCCACAGGGCATTAAAGTCCTTTTTTTAACATCTTTTTGTGCTGTTTCCCTTTTTGCTTACTATACATATATACAGTAGGCATGTCCAAACTTTTGGTCTGTACAAAATATATATATATATATATATATATATATATATTGTAACTGACATCTATATAACTATGCATTATATATATATATATATATATACATATATTCTACACTAACCTGTAACCTGTCAGTGTGTGTGTTGAGAACAATGAAACCTAAAAATGATCAACGTAAATCACAACTAATATCCCATGGAGGTCTGGAGTTGGAATGATGCTCAAAATCATAGTGTAAAATGAAGTTACAGGCTGATCCAACTTCGATGGAAATGCCTCAAGACAAGGAAATGATGCTCAGTAGTGTGCGTGGCCTCCACGTGCCTGTATGACCTCCCTACAACTCCTGGGCATGCTCCTGATGAGGCACAGATGGTTTCCTGAGCGATCTCCTCCCAGACCTGGACTAGAGCATCTGCCAACTCTTGGACAGTCTGTGGTGCAACGTAATTTTGGTGGATGGTGCGAGACATGATGTCCCAGATGTGTTCAATCGGATTCAGGTCTGGGGAACGGGCGGGCCAGTCCATACCTTCAATGCCTTCATCTTGCAGGAACTGCTGACAAACTCCAGCTACATGAGGTCTGGCATTTTCCTGCATTAGGAGGAACCCAGGGTCAATCGCACCAGCATATGGTCTCACAAGGGGTCTGAGGATTTCATCTCGGTACCTAATGGCAGTCAGGCTACCTCTGGCGAGCACATGGAGGGCTGTGTGGCCCTCCAAATAAATGTCACCCCACACCACTACTGACCCACTGCTAAACCAGTCATGCTGAAGGATGTTGCAGGCAGCAGATCGCTCTCCATGGCGTCTCCAGACTCTGTCATGTCTGTCATATGTGCTCAGTGTGAACCTGCTTTCATCTGTGAAGAGCACAGGGCGCCAGTGGTGAATTTGTCAATCCTGGTGTTTATCCTTTAAACATGATTTTTAAAGTGGCAGTGCAAAATTAAAAAGTAGTTCCATATAAAATTCATCATATAACAGTGCTATTTATAATTAACCAGAGCCATATTTTTATATTAGCCAATATATACAATGTGTGTGTTTTGCTTCTTATACTTTATGTACAAAAGGAAGAACATACTGTAGGTCCATATACTGACAGGATGGCAAATACACCCATTATTACCTGGGTTGTCCATGGTCAGGGGTTCCGACCTGTGAGGGTTGGAATCCTTATCTGGGACACCACTGGTCCCTGAGGGATCTCCCTCACAAGGCATCTGCGTGGGGTACTGAGGTAAGAGTGATCCACCCTCATATAGATGTTCCCCAATTGAATTACCAAAATGCCCTGGTTTTCATGTGAGGCACTTAATAACTATACAGAGCAATTTTGCAAGGTCCGTAATCTGTTTTAGCCCAAAAAGAAACGTTTTCAGTTGATTAGAAACGAAGGGCAAATGTATACCACATCCAAGTTGGTGGCTGTGATACTGCATGTGCACTGAGCACGTGCGAGGGCACTTTGACCTCAGAGCCCTCTGATTGGCTAATAGATGATGACACTTACAGACATGTGCAGTAAGCATGTGAGGACGCCGAGAATGGCAAGGAAGGAGAGTTTTTTCTTTTTCTCCTATCCTACAGCAGTTTGCGTTTGGGTGAGCCCCTTATCTAAATACAGTCATGGTGCACTTTTGACCAGTCACTGGAAAGCAACAAAAAACGATAGAAATGTGAAATCTGCTCCAAATAAAAGAAAAACTCTCCCAGTTTCATAAATATTCAGTGTAGTTCGATGTGGGCTCCATTTGTTGCCCTACACACATCCAAACGATAGTGACGTTCTTGATACACACAGGTAAGGACGTCTGGTGTAACAGAGTGAATAACGTCTGTGATTCTCTGTTTTAAGTGATTAATGTTGTTGATACATTCAATGTACACATGTTGCTTCACATAACCCCAAAAGTAAAAAGTCTAAGGGCGTCAGAGCCGGGGATCGTGGTGGCCATGGCTTGACAGAACCCCTGCCAATCCACCGCCAGGTGATTGTTGTATCCAGAAACTCATGAACAATGGCGACGTAGTGTGGAGGAGCGCCGTCCTGTTGAAAGATGACACCTTCTGGAAATTGTGGCACTGCATACAGTTCCAACATGTCAAGATACATGTTTGCCGTCACAGACCGCTCCGCCAAAAAAAATGGGCCTATCACCTTATCATGCATCTGGCCACACCACACATTCACTTTCGGGGTGTTACATTCCTACTCAACGTAGGCATGAGGATGTTCAGCAGCCCATATTCGGACATTATGGCGATGAACATGTCCACAGATATGGAAGTTCGCCTCATCGCTAAACACATTCTTCTGCAAAAATCTTGCATCATTATCGATCTCATGAAGCATATCTGTAGCAAACACGCATCGTATGGGTCTATCTGCCGGATTGATTGTGTGCAACAGCAGCAATTTGAACCCCGTAAAACAGAGACATTTCTTTTACACCTTGTGAACTGTAGTCTTGCTTAGGTGTAATTGTCGAGCACATCGATAGATTTTTTTAGGGCTCCTTAGGTAGCTATCCCGTATAGCCTCTACAGACTTGTCACTGACTGTTGGTCTACCAGAATGGGGTTTCTCAAACTGCCGGTTTCCTGCAATTGCTTATCCCACTGTGTAATGTTATTCCTATGTGGTGGCGCTTCGTTATAAATGCGCAGATATTCATGTAGCACTTTGGTCACGGATTTGAATTTAGACAGCCATAGAACACACTGAACTTTCCTCTGTACCGTCCACATCTCGACTGGCATGGAAAACCACACAGTTGGCATAAGTTTGTTGTTGCATGATGTCACAGACCTGGCAGTGTATTAATCAGAGTTCAGTTTATCAGGGGTTAATCTGACTGGGGGCTCAGCAACAGCTTAAATGAGTTTGTGTTGTTTGATAGGTTCTTGTTATCTCTCCCCATGAACAGCTCTGATATGATTGGGCCAGAGAAAGGGCGCCAAAATGTAAACTATAAATGGATCCTGTGACTGGTCAAAAGTGCACCATGACTTTATAGACACACTGTATATATGTTTTGAAGAATATTTCCTTTGAAAACGATGTGTAAATGGCTTAGAGAATTGCTCTATATAAAAGCTCATGTTAAAATTGCATTGCAGTTGGATAGCAATCGCACTGCATTTGGATGTAAATCAGATGATACAGTAGGTGTGAAAAATTGTACTCGCATGACACTTGGGCGCCTCTCGGCAGGGAGACTCCGACCGATTTTTAATATGTTTAGTGTGACTCCAGCCTAATAAGTGCTATTCCCTGCAGAGGAAACATGTTGCAGTCTGATCCTGCTGCATAAGATACTTGTGTCCCTCAGATACATTTCTTATTATCTAAGAAAGTGAAACGAGTGTGCACATACATAGTAACATAGTTAGTAAGGCCGAAAAAAGACATTTGTCCATCCAGTTCAGCCTATAGAGTGTGCACATAGCCAGACAGAGATCATGGCAGCCCTCCACGGTGCCAGCGATGACCAATACTGATCTTCTATACCACAAATTATTCACTACACAGATTAGTATCAGTATTAAATATTATACTGACATGAAGTAGAATAGAAATGAAAGCCCCCAGGAATTATTTGTTTCTGAAGATGTCGATACAGTATTTATTGGTTTTTATTTTGCTGTGAATTAAAGCTCCAGATTTAATTGGATTACCTTTTGTATTGTAATCATTAGATTTGCTCTTGGGGCTGAAGTCTTATTACTACTTGCAGCAAACATTAAGGGGATCCTGTCACCTGAATTTGGCGGGACCAGTTTTCGGTCATATGGGCGGAGTTTTCAAGGCGCAGGCGTGTACTACGGAGGACATGAAATGAACTTCAATCCAATATTGCAGCCAGCATGCAGCCAGCGGGTAAGGAAAGGGTGAATCAAACACCTGAAAACTCCGCCCATATGACCGAAAACTGGTCCCGCCAAATTCAGGTGACAGGTTCCCTTTAATCTTGATGTAAAATACTGGTGTTTAAGCAGCATAACTTGGTGAATATTGCCATGCCAAGGTACCACACAAGGGCCCAAGAGGTAAGGGCATCACTTCTACCTCCAAAGCAGGTGAAATTGTGTGTTATGATGAGCTATTGAACTGCAAAGGGCCACACAGTATATTGTTCTTGGACAAGGGCACTATTCTGCCTGTGCCATGCGCCTTTCCTATAAAGACACAACCATTTTCTATAAAGCTATGGTCCTTGATGGGCAACCATTGGAAAGTGTTTAAATTATCTAAAAAATGTAGTGCAAGGCATGTAAACAGATTTTCCCTATTCATACAAATTGTGGCAAAATGTTGGCACATTTTTCACAGTAAATAAGCACATTAGAAGTCCCCTGAACGACCGCCATGTATTGCAGTGTGAGGCCGGAGTCACACAAGCGTATAATACGGACGAGTGCTATGCAAGAAAAAAAATCACATAGCACTCGGACCAGTGTTAATCTATGGGGCAGCTCCCATCACCGTTTTCTTTCTCGGCCGTATTACACGTGTGAGTGAAATCTCAGCATGCTGCGATTTTCACTGTATATCGGCCGTGAATCGCCAATGCAAGTCTATGGGTGCGAGAAAAATTCACAGACCACACGGATCATCAGTGTGACTTGCGAGAAATACGCACCGGTGTCCTTTGAAAAGCCGGCAATTCAGTGCGGTGTACAGTAAAATCACACGGACAGATTAGAATAAAATAGAATAGATATATACACATAGAATAGGTGTGTGTGTATATACACTACAGACCAGAAGTTTGGACACACCTTCTCATTTAAAGATTTTTCTGTATTTTCATGACTATGAAAATTGCACATTCACACTGAAGGCATCAAAACTATGAATTAACACATGTGGAATTACATACTTAACAAAAAAGTGTGAAACAACTGAAAATATGTCTCATATTCTAGGTTCTTCAAAGTAGCCACCTTTCTCTTTGATGACTGCTTTGCACACTCTTGGCATTCTCTTGATGAGCTTCAGGAGGTAGTCACCGGAAATGGTTTTCACTTCAAAGGTGTGCCCTGTCAGGTTTAATAAGTGGGATTTCTTGCCTTATAAAGGGGGACCAATGGGACCATCAGTTCTGCAGAGCAGAAGTCTGGTGGATACACAGCTGATAGTCCTACTGAATAGACTGTTAGAATTTGTATTATGGCAAGAAAAAAGCAGCTAATAAAGAAAAACGAGTGACCATCATTACTTTAAGAAATGAAGGTCAGTCAGTCCGAAAAATTGGGAAAACTTTGAAAGTGTCCCCAAGTGCAGTTGCAAAAATCATCAAGCGCTACAAAGAAAATGGCTCACATGAGGACGCCCCAGGAAAGGAAGACCAAGAGTCACCTCTGCTTCTGAGGATAAGTTTATCCGAGTCACCAGCCTCGGAAATTTCAGGTTAACAGCAGCTCAGATTAGAGACCAGGTCAATGCCACACAGAGTTCTAGCAGCAGACACATCTCTACAACAACTATTAAGAGGAGACTTTGTGCAGCTGGCCTCCATGGTAAAATAGCTGCTTGGAAACCACTGCTAAGGACAGGCAACAAGCAGAAGAGACTTGTTTGGGCTAAAGAACACAAGGAATGGACATGAGACCAGTGGAAATCTGTGCTTTGGTCTGATGAGTCCAAATTTGAGATCTTTGGTTCCAACCACCGTGTCTTTGTGCGACGCAGAAAAGGTGAACGGATGAACTCTACATGCCTGGTTCCCACCGTGAAGCATGGAGGAGGAGGTGTCATGGTGTGGGGGTGCTTTGCTGGTGACACTGTTGGGGATTTATTCAAAATTGAAGGCATACTGAACCAGCATGGCTACCACAGCATCTTGCAGCGGCATGTTGTTCCATCCGGTTTGCGTTTAGTTGGACCATCATTTATTTTTCAACAGGACAATGACCCCAAACACACCTCCAGGCTATGTAAGGGCTATTTGACCAAGAAAGAGAGTGATGGGATGCTACGCCAGAGGACCTGGCCTCCACAGTCACCAGACCTGAACCCAATTGAGATGGTTTAGGGTGAGCTGGACCGCAGAGTGAAGGCAAAAGGGCCAACAAGTGCTAAGCATCTCTGGGAACTCCTTGAAGATTGTTGGAAGACCATTTCCTACCTCTTGAAGCTCATCATGAGAATGCCAAGAGTGTGCAAAGCAGTCATCAAAGCAAAAGTTGGCTACTTTGAAGAACCTAGAATATAAGACATATTTTCAGTTGTTTCACACTTTTTTGTTAAGTATATAATTCCACATGTGTTAATTCATAGTTTTGATGCCTTCAGTGTGAATTTACAATTTTCATAGTCATGAAAATACAGAAAAATCTTTAAATGAGAAGGTGTGTCCAAACTTTTGGTCTGTACTGTATATGTATGTCAGTGACACCCATATATTTATATCTTTTTATTGCATACAGATATAGATAGAAGATTAGCTGTTAATTCATTTGTCAGCTTCTGTCAAATCACTGCAGGAGCCCACAGGATAGAAGACATGGTTTACATACAGTAAATCAATGCAGAATGGTAAGATATATAGATGTGTGTGATCAAAACAATTAGTACAGTGTGTGTGCAAATTAGGGTAGTAGCCAAGCCAGAATCTCAATTTGCAGACACTGTGCTTTGGGGTACTGCCCCTCGTCAGTGCAAAGCGGAGATCTGGTTTGGCTGTGTGAGACGCGTCAGACCATTATCCAAGAAGTATCGTTTCTCGTTGCGGAGATTGACATGCTAAGCATGCCGAGATGAGGAGCCTTAAAGCCGCAATGCTCCTCTGGGTAATATGCTAATTATGCAAATGACAAAGCTCGTTAAAGGGTCAACATTGACTTGTAGGATTGCTACCTTCCAATAGGTGGCACTAGAGTTCTAGCTCTCTTCCTCTCTGAAGAGACAATTTGCATAATTAGCATATTACCCAGAGGAGTATTGCTGCTTTAAGTCTCCTCATCTCGGCATGCTTAGCATGTCGATCTCCGCAAGGAGAAATGATACTTCTTGGATAATGGTCTTATGCCTCTCACACAGCCAAACCAGATCTCCACTTTGCACTGACAAGGGGCAGTACCCCGAAACACAGTGTCTGCAAATTGAGATTCTGTTTTGGTTCTTATCCTAAGTCATATGACAAGGCTCGTTAAAGGGTCAACATTGACTTGTAGGATTGCTACCTTCCAATAGGTAGCACTAGAGTTATAGCTCTCTTCCTCTCTGAAGAGATAATTTGCAAATTAGGGGACATGTATGTAATAAAAGATTATTTTGGGGGGAAAAAATGGTGTGTGCTCCTGCGCAATTTTCTGTGCCAGAGTGGGAAAGCCAGTGACTAGGGGCCAATGTTTATAGCTTAGGAAGGGGTTAATACCCATGTATCTTCTCAGGCTATGAATATCAGCCAGCAGCTGTATATTTAGCCTTTACTGGCTAATAAAATAGGGGGACCCCTCTAATTAATAGCCAGAAAAGGCTATGCAGACAGCTGCGGGCTGATATTCATAGCCTAGGAAGGGGCCATGGTTGTTTCCCCCCCCCCGGCTACAAACACTAGCTCACAGCCACCTCAGAAATGGCTCATCTGTAAGATGCACCAATTCTGTCACGTAGCCTCTCTCTTCCAACTGCGCTTTAGCTGTGGCATATGGGGCAGTAGTTGAGGGGTTGATGTCACCTAGTGTAAGGTGACATCAAGCCGACTTAGTAATGGAGAGGTGTCAATAAGACACCTATCCATTACTAATCCTATAGTTAGTAAAGGGTTAGAGAGAGCCTCTGAGAGTAATCGCAGTGATAACCCCCTTGGTTTTTCCTTGTTAATACAAGTATATATATATATATATATATTGAAGAATGTTTGGTTTAAAAGCGATGTGTACAGTTGTGTATTACAATGCGATTTTAACATGAGCTTTTACATAGAGAGAACTGCTCTATGTAAAACCTCATGTTAAAGTCGCATTTCATACGGATGTCATACGGATACCAGATGCGAGGAAATCGAATCCTTGCATTGCAAACGGATTACACACGGATCACCATACGGAGAACATTTGCGCGATTCTCGAACGTCGAAATCGGACCAATTTTTTTCTACATTAATTTTGACTCCGGCCTTAAGGTGAAAATGACAGCAGTATTTTGCTATGTAATCTGAGAGCAGCACAAGGTAGGGGCAAAGACCCTGATATCAGCGATATGTCACATCCTGGGCCGCTTTTTGTAGTTTTAATAAAATCAGTGTTTTATCAGCAGGAGATCATCACTAGAGGACTTGTGTCATGCCATGCAGTCCTTCTGCTCTGTATAACCCCGTCCCCACCAAGGATTAGTATCTATTTGCCAATGTAAAAAGCTGCCAATCGGTGGGGGTGGGGTTATAGAGAACTGCTAGATTTCCAGTAGAGAAAACAGGAATTATTTTAAAATGACTACAGTAAGTGACACATCACTGGAATCAGGGTCTCTGCTGTCAGATTACATGGCAAAAACATCCTGACAGTTTCCCTTTAAAAGCTCACAGATTTTTAATTACACTTATTTAATTCATCAAAGTTTCTAAAAAACAATCCAAGATTTCTATTTTGCCTTCCAACAACACGTCTTTTAGGGTCAGTAAAAACCGCTGTATTCCTTTTTCACATTGCTCGAGCACTCGATTTTATCTTAGGTTTGGAAATAGTTGCTAAGTAACCAGAAAAAAACCACGGCACAATGCTTTGCTGTCACTTCATATCTAGCGGAAATTGTCACCTTTGGGCTCCATTGTCTGGATAGAGTGAAAACGATATTTCAGCGTCGTGGTCAATACGGTATTAGCGCATCAAGCAAAGCCGGCTTAGGAAACAACATTGGGAATCTTCTACTCGATCACAACTAATTCATTTTGATTTCACGGCAATGTTAATATGAATATAGAACGACTTCTTACTAAAACCCGATTAACAAAATCCTTCCTGGGCTGGCAGCTGCATTCACAGTGAAGGGAATTGGGTTAACTACTTCACCACCATATGGCCTTGCCGCAAACAACAAATCTGGACTTGTTGGGCATCGAGTAGATTAAATGTGCACTGAGAGCTATATAATGAAATCATCGCATGGGTTCCAAAGCAGCGTCTGGCAATTCTGATGGTATCTATATCCCCTATATATCACAATACAATACACATGGGTTTATGGTTATATCTCTGACTCTCACGTGGGCAGAAGCATTGAGGTCACAAAATGTTCGAGTTCTGTGAAATGAGTGCTCTGCAGTATAAAGATTAGATCAGAAAGATAATCTGCTCCTTGTCACCTAATCTGATGCAGCATAATGTAAGGGTAGAGACCCTGATGCCAATCATGTATCATGTTGCTGGGCTGCTTGCTGCAGTTTTGATAAAATCACTGTATCACTAGAAGACTAGTATACCTACTGCTATGACGTCCTCTGTATTCATGAGCTCTTTATAAGCCTGCCCCCAATACTGATTGGCTGCTTCCTGCCTATGCACAGTGTACACAGAAAGCTGCCAATCAGTGGTGAGGGCGGGATTACACAGAGCTTGGCATTTAGAGAACTGCTAGATCTGCAGCAGATAAGAAATTTTATCAAAATGTTAGTAAGTGATGCATTGTTAAGATCAGGGTCTCTGCCCCTACATTATGCTGGTCTCTAATGAGTCAGAAAAAAATCTGCTGACGGATTCTCTTTAAAAGCTGCCATATTCTGCCTTTACATTTAATAAGTAGTAAGAATTGATACATCTGTAGTTTTGCTTCCCTTTGATCCAAAGAACAAGGTAAGTGGACACTAACGTGCGCTTCTTAATGGTTCTCTTTACTGTAAATGCAATGTATCAATTTACAGACATTTGGTGTAACACTATACAATCAATACACAAGCTGCGTGATCACCGTTCCTGCTCAACCGATCACCTCTGATCAATGGCAAATTTTTATTTCGTAGATATGGTTTACGCAATGTGTTTTTTATGCCGTTTTCTTATTGAAATGTATTATAATTAATAATAGTAAATATATTTCTCTTATTTACCCAACCACCTAACTACAAATAGTGCAATATCAGTGGCATCACAATGGCATATGGTTACATTGATAAAAGGTATATAATCTGTAGAATCAGAGTTTAGTAAAAAATAATCCCAGGTGTTCAATTTGGACAAATATTGAATACAATTTTCCTGATTATGGTCTTTTTAGATATATAAATGTACAATATGCTTTTCACAGTATCGAAAACAAAAAGAGATTTATTATTCCCTAATTATACTTAAATGGATGCTAAAAATCACAGAAAAGAGATTATAACATCTCTATATGCCATAATATTTGGTTTTATTACTACAGCGCCATCACAAGAGAGTGGAGAAGGGATTTTACCAGGAAAACAATGGAGGACTATGCAGGTTTCTTTACTTTATGCACAGCGCAGACTGTACTTTACCCAAAACATTTAACATTTGTTTTAGTAATGGAGCCTGCCTTATTCACCTAATGTGGAGATATCATAAACTATACAGATATTGGGTGGTTATTGC
Organism: Ranitomeya imitator; assembly: GCF_032444005.1. Classification (NCBI taxonomy): domain Eukaryota; kingdom Metazoa; phylum Chordata; class Amphibia; order Anura; family Dendrobatidae; genus Ranitomeya; species Ranitomeya imitator. Next base: position 271,964,945 of record NC_091285.1, on the reverse strand, counting down.
ATATACCGTATATACTCGAGTATAAGCCGACCCGAGTATAAGCCGACCCCCCTAATTTTGCCACAAAAAACTGGGAAAACTTATTGACTCGAGTATAAGCCTAGGGTAGAAAATGCAGCATTTACCGGTGAATTTCAAAAATAAAAATAGATGCTCCATACCGTTCATTATTGCCCCATAGATGCTCCATATACAACTGTGCTATATAGAATGCTCTGCACCGTTGATTATGGCCCCATAGATGCTCCTTATAATGCTGTGCCATATATGCTCTGCACCTTTATGGCCCCATAGATGCTCCTTATAATGCTGTGCCATATATGCTCTGCACCTTTATGGCCCCATAGATGCTCCTTATAATGCTGTGCCCCATATATGCTCTGCACCTTTATGGCCCCATAGGTGCTCCTTATAATGCTGTGCCCCATATATGCTCTGCACCTTTATGGCCCCATAGGTGCTCCTTATAATGCTGTGCCCCATATATGCTCTGCACCTTTATGGCCCCATAGGTGCTCCTTATAATGCTGTGCCCCATATATGCTCTGCACCTTTATGGCCCCATAGGTGCTCCTTATAATGCTGTGCCCCATATATGCTCTGCACCTTTATGGCCCCATAGGTGCTCCTTATAATGCTGTGCCCCATATATGCTCTGCACCTTTATGGCCCCATAGGTGCTCCTTATAATGCTGTGCCCCATATATGCTCTGCACCTTTATGGCCCCATAGGTGCTCCTTATAATGCTGTGCCCCATATATGCTCTGCACCTTTATGGCCCCATAGATGCTCCTTATAATGCTGTGCCCCATATATGCTCTGCACCTTTATGGCCCCATAGGTGCTCCTTATAATGCTGTGCCCCTTATATGCTCTGCACCTTTATGGCCCCATAGGTGCTCCTTATAATGCTGTGCCCCATATATGCTCTGCACCTTTATGGCCCCATAGGTGCTCCTTATAATGCTGTGCCCCTTATATGCTCTGCACCTTTGATTATGGCCCCATAGGTGCTCCTTATAATGCTGTGCCATATATATGCTCTGCACCTTTATGGCCCCATAGGTGCTCCTTATAATGCTGTGCCCCATTTATGCTCTGCACCTTTATGGCCCCATAGGTGCTCCTTATAATGCTGTGCCCCATATATGCTCTGCACCTTTATGGCCCCATAGGTGCTCCTTATAATGCTGTGCCCCATATATGCTCTGCACCTTTATGGCCCCATAGGTGCTCCTTATAATGCTGTGCCCCATATATGCTCTGCACCTTTATGGCCCCATAGGTGCTCCTTATAATGCTGTGCCCCTTATATGCTCTGCACCTTTATGGCCCCATAGGTGCTCCTTATAATGCTGTGCCCCATATATGCTCTGCACCTTTATGGCCCCATAGGTGCTCCTTATAATGCTGTGCCCCATATATGCTCTGCACCTTTATGGCCCCATAGGTGCTCCTTATAATGCTGTGCCCCATTTATGCTCTGCACCTTTATGGCCCCATAGGTGCTCCTTATAATGCTGTGCCCCATATATGCTCTGCACCTTTATGGCCCCATAGGTGCTCCTTATAATGCTGTGCCCCATTTATGCTCTGCACCTTTATGGCCCCATAGGTGCTCCTTATAATGCTGTGCCCCTTATATGCTCTGCACCTTTATGGCCCCATAGGTGCTCCTTATAATGCTGTGCCCCATATATGCTCTGCACCTTTATGGCCCCATAGGTGCTCCTTATAATGCTGTGCCCCATTTATGCTCTGCACCTTTATGGCCCCATAGGTGCTCCTTATAATGCTGTGCCCCTTATATGCTCTGCACCTTTATGGCCCCATAGGTGCTCCTTATAATGCTGTGCCCCATATATGCTCTGCACCTTTATGGCCCCATAGGTGCTCCTTATAATGCTGTGCCCCATATATGCTCTGCACCTTTGATTATGGCCCCATAGGTGCTCCTTATAATGCTGTGCCATATATATGCTCTGCACCTTTATGGCCCCATAGGTGCTCCTTATAATGCTGTGCCCCATTTATGCTCTGCACCTTTATGGCCCCATAGGTGCTCCTTATAATGCTGTGCCCCATATATGCTCTGCACCTTTATGGCCCCATAGGTGCTCCTTATAATGCTGTGCCCCATATATGCTCTGCACCTTTATGGCCCCATAGGTGCTCCTTATAATGCTGTGCCCCATATATGCTCTGCACCTTTATGGCCCCATAGGTGCTCCTTATAATGCTGTGCCCCATTTATGCTCTGCACCTTTATGGCCCCATAGGTGCTCCTTATAATGCTGTGCCCCATATATGCTCTGCACCTTTATGGCCCCATAGGTGCTCCTTATAATGCTGTGCCCCATTTATGCTCTGCACCTTTATGGCCCCATAGGTGCTCCTTATAATGCTGTGCCCCTTATATGCTCTGCACCTTTATGGCCCCATAGGTGCTCCTTATAATGCTGTGCCCCATATATGCTCTGCACCTTTATGGCCCCATAGGTGCTCCTTATAATGCTGTGCCCCATATATGCTCTGCACCTTTGATTATGGCCCCATAGGTGCTCCTTATAATGCTGTGCCATATATATGCTCTGCACCTTTATGGCCCCATAGGTGCTCCTTATAATGCTGTGCCCCATTTATGCTCTGCACCTTTATGGCCCCATAGGTGCTCCTTATAATGCTGTGCCCCATATATGCTCTGCACCTTTATGGCCCCATAGGTGCTCCTTATAATGCTGTGCCCCATATATGCTCTGCACCTTTATGGCCCCATAGGTGCTCCTTATAATGCTGTGCCCCATATATGCTCTGCACCTTTATGGCCCCATAGGTGCTCCTTATAATGCTGTGCCCCATATATGCTCTGCACCTTTATGGCCCCATAGATGCTCCTTATAATGCTGTGCCCCATATATGCTCTGCACCTTTATGGCCCCATAGATGCTCCTTATAATGCTGTGCCCCTTATATGCTCTGCACCTTTATGGCCCCATAGGTGCTCCTTATAATGCTGTGCCCCATATATGCTCTGCACCTTTATGGCCCCATAGGTGCTCCTTATAATGCTGTGCCCCATATATGCTCTGCACCTTTATGGCCCCATAGGTGCTCCTTATAATGCTGTGCCCCATATATGCTCTGCACCTTTATGGCCCCATAGGTGCTCCTTATAATGCTGTGCCCCATATATGCTCTGCACCTTTATGGCCCCATAGGTGCTCCTTATAATGCTGTGCCCCATATATGCTCTGCACCTTTATGGCCCCATAGGTGCTCCTTATAATGCTGTGCCCCATATATGCTCTGCACCTTTATGGCCCCATAGATGCTCCTTATAATGCTGTGCCCCTTATATGCTCTGCACCTTTATGGCCCCATAGGTGCTCCTTATAATGCTGTGCCCCATATATGCTCTGCACCTTTATGGCCCCATAGGTGCTCCTTATAATGCTGTGCCCCTTATATGCTCTGCACCTTTATGGCCCCATAGATGCTCCTTATAATGCTGTGCCCCTTATATGCTCTGCACCTTTATGGCCCCATAGGTGCTCCTTATAATGCTGTGCCCCTTATATGCTCTGCACCTTTATGGCCCCATAGGTGCTCCTTATAATGCTGTGCCCCATATATGCTCTGCACCTTTATGGCCCCATAGGTGCTCCTTATAATGCTGTGCCCCATATATGCTCTGCACCTTTATGGCCCCATAGGTGCTCCTTATAATGCTGTGCCCCATATATGCTCTGCACCTTTATGGCCCCATAGGTGCTCCTTATAATGCTGTGCCCCATATATGCTCTGCACCTTTATGGCCCCATAGGTGCTCCTTATAATGCTGTGCCCCATATATGCTCTGCACCTTTATGGCCCCATAGGTGCTCCTTATAATGCTGTGCCCCTTATATGCTCTGCACCTTTATGGCCCCATAGGTGCTCCTTATAATGCTGTGCCCCATATATGCTCTGCACCTTTATGGCCCCATAGGTGCTCCTTATAATGCTGTGCCCCATATATGCTCTGCACCTTTGATTATGGCCCCATAGGTGCTCCTTATAATGCTGTGCCATATATATGCTCTGCACCTTTATGGCCCCATAGGTGCTCCTTATAATGCTGTGCCCCATTTATGCTCTGCACCTTTATGGCCCCATAGGTGCTCCTTATAATGCTGTGCCCCATATATGCTCTGCACCTTTATGGCCCCATAGGTGCTCCTTATAATGCTGTGCCCCATATATGCTCTGCACCTTTATGGCCCCATAGGTGCTCCTTATAATGCTGTGCCCCATATATGCTCTGCACCTTTATGGCCCCATAGGTGCTCCTTATAATGCTGTGCCCCATATATGCTCTGCACCTTTATGGCCCCATAGATGCTCCTTATAATGCTGTGCCCCATATATGCTCTGCACCTTTATGGCCCCATAGATGCTCCTTATAATGCTGTGCCCCTTATATGCTCTGCACCTTTATGGCCCCATAGGTGCTCCTTATAATGCTGTGCCCCATATATGCTCTGCACCTTTATGGCCCCATAGGTGCTCCTTATAATGCTGTGCCCCATATATGCTCTGCACCTTTATGGCCCCATAGGTGCTCCTTATAATGCTGTGCCCCATATATGCTCTGCACCTTTATGGCCCCATAGGTGCTCCTTATAATGCTGTGCCCCATATATGCTCTGCACCTTTATGGCCCCATAGGTGCTCCTTATAATGCTGTGCCCCATATATGCTCTGCACCTTTATGGCCCCATAGGTGCTCCTTATAATGCTGTGCCCCATATATGCTCTGCACCTTTATGGCCCCATAGATGCTCCTTATAATGCTGTGCCCCTTATATGCTCTGCACCTTTATGGCCCCATAGGTGCTCCTTATAATGCTGTGCCCCATATATGCTCTGCACCTTTATGGCCCCATAGGTGCTCCTTATAATGCTGTGCCCCTTATATGCTCTGCACCTTTATGGCCCCATAGATGCTCCTTATAATGCTGTGCCCCTTATATGCTCTGCACCTTTATGGCCCCATAGGTGCTCCTTATAATGCTGTGCCCCTTATATGCTCTGCACCTTTATGGCCCCATAGGTGCTCCTTATAATGCTGTGCCCCATATATGCTCTGCACCTTTATGGCCCCATAGGTGCTCCTTATAATGCTGTGCCCCATATATGCTCTGCACCTTTATGGCCCCATAGGTGCTCCTTATAATGCTGTGCCCCATATATGCTCTGCACCTTTATGGCCCCATAGGTGCTCCTTATAATGCTGTGCCCCATATATGCTCTGCACCTTTATGGCCCCATAGGTGCTCCTTATAATGCTGTGCCCCATATATGCTCTGCACCTTTATGGCCCCATAGGTGCTCCTTATAATGCTGTGCCCCTTATATGCTCTGCACCTTTATGGCCCCATAGGTGCTCTGCACCTTTATGGCCCCATAGGTGCTCCTTATAATGCTGTGCCCCATATATGCTCTGCACCTTTATGGCCCCATAGGTGCTCCTTATAATGCTGTGCCCCTTATATGCTCTGCACCTTTATGGCCCCATAGGTGCTCCTTATAATGCTGTGCCCCTTATATGCTCTGCACCTTTATGGCCCCATAGGTGCTCCTTAGAATGCTGCTGGTGCTGCCATAAAAAAAAAAAAAATCACATACTCACCTCTCTTCTCAGGACGCCGGCGCTTTCAATAATTACCTGCTCCTCTGCGGCTCCGTCTCCAGCACTGACGCTCAGCAGAGGGCGCGCACTGACTACGTCACAGCGCCCTCTGACCTGAGCGTCATTGCTAGAGGACGCTGCAGACGGAGCCGGAGCGAGGAGCAGGTAATTATAGCGCTGCGCTCCCCTTACCTGCTGCGGCGCGGTCCCTGCAGTCCCTGACTTCTCCGGCGCTGCAGCTTCTTCCTGTAATTGAGCGGTCACAGTTACCGATCATTTACAGCAATGAATATGCGGCTCCTCCTCTATGGGGGTGGAGCTGCCTATTCATTTCTGTAATGAGCGGTGCCATGTGACCGCTCAGTACAGGAAGAATCTGCAGCGCCGGAGAAGCCAGGGACTGCAGGGACCGCGCTGGGAGCAAGTAAGTATGATTACACGGCCCCCGCTCCCCCTCCCCTGCCGACACCCGGGTATATGACTCGAGTATAAGCCGAGAGGGGGACTTTCAGCCCCAAAAAATGGGCTGAAAATCTCAGCTTATACTCGAGTATATACGGTACTTTTTTTTCAACAGCTTACTAGAGTAAATGGGACAGCGGACAATGTTCGGATGATGGTATAATTAATTCATGGCATTGGTGTTTGGCCATTCGTTGTATGGAATAACTCTTGAGTTATACCATTGATTAGAAAGTCTTAAATCTGTGCTGCAGAACTGGTAATCTACATTCTGACCATCCTCTGCCATTCCACTTCACCGGACAGCAGTCTCTCCGTGGACGTAACTCAAGGGGCCCTATATACGGTAAGTCCAGATCTCTGTGTATGGGTGAAGGCCAGGATTCCGTTGGGAATTACTAGACACAGTGAACTGGGCAAAGCCTCTACAGGTCCTTCTCAAAAAATTAGCATATAGTGTTAAATTTCATTATTTACCATAATGTAATGATTACAATTAAACTTTCATATATTATAGATTCATTATCCACCAACTGAAATTTGTCAGGTCTTTTATTGTTTTAATACTGATGATTTTGGCATACAACTCCTGATAACCCAAAAAACCTGTCTCAATAAATTAGCATATTTCACCCATCCAATCAAATAAAAGTGTTTTTTAATAACAAACAAAAAAAACATCAAATAATAATGTTCAGTTATGCACTCAATACTTGGTCGGGAATCCTTTGGCAGAAATGACTGCTTCAATGCGGCGTGGCATGGAGGCAATCAGCCTGTGACACTGCTGAGATGTTATGGAGGCCCAGGATGCTTCAATAGCGGCCTTAAGCTCATCCAGAGTGTTGGGTCTTGCGTCTCTCAACTTTCTCTTCACAATATCCCACAGATTCTCTATGGGGTTCAGGTCAGGAGAGTTGGCAGGCCAATTGAGCACAGTAATACCATGGTCAGTAAACCATTTACCAGTGGTTTTGGCACTGTGAGCAGGTGCCAGGTCGTGCTGAAAAATGAAATCTTCATCTCCATAAAGCATTTCAGCCGATGGAAGCATGAAGTGCTCCAAAATCTCCTGATAGCTAGCTGCATTGACCCTGCCCTTGATGAAACACAGTGGACCAACACCAGCAGCTGACATGGCACCCCACACCATCACTGACTGTGGGTACTTGACACTGGACTTCAGGCATTTTGGCATTTTCTTCTCCCCAGTCTTCCTCCAGACTCTGGCACCTTGATTTCTGAATGACATGCAAAATTTGCTTTCATCAGAAAAAAGTACTTGGGACCACTTAGCAACAGTCCAGTGCTGCTTCTCTGTAGCCCAGGTCAGGCGCCTCTGCCGCTGTTTATGGTTCAAAAGTGGCTTTACCTGGGGAATGCGGCACCTGTAGCCCATTTCCTGCACACGCCTGTGCACGGTGGCTCTGGATGTTTCCACACCAGACTCAGTCCACTGCTTCCTCAGGTTCCCCAAGGTCTGGAATCGGTCCTTCTCCACAATCTTCCTCAGGATCCGGTCTCCTCTTCTCGTTGTACAGCGTTTTCTGCCACATTGTTTCCTTCCAACAGACTTACCATTGAGGTGCCTTGATACAGCACTCTGGGAACAGCCTATTTGTTGAGAAATTTCTTTCTGGGTCTTACCCTCTTGATAAGGGTGTCAATGATGGCCTTCTTGACATCTGTCAGGTCGCTAGTCTTACCCATGATGGGGGTTTTGAGTAAAGGTACTGTCACACTAGACGATATCGCTAGCGATCCGTGACGTTGCAGCGTCCTCGCTAGCGATATCGTCCAGTGTGACAGGCAGCAGCGATCAGGCCCCTGCTGGGAGATCGCTGGTCGGGGAAGAAAGTCCAGAACTTTATTTCGTCGCTGGACTCCCCGCAGACATCGCTGAATCGGTGTGTGTGACACCGATTCAGCGATGTCTTCACTGGTAACCAGGGTAAACATCGGGTAACTAAGCGCAGGGCCGCGCTTAGTAACCCGCTGTTTACCCTGGTTACCAGCGTAAAAAAACAAACAGTACATACTTACATTCAGCTGTCTGTCCCTTGCCGTCTGGTCCCTGCACTGACTGCTGGCCGTAAAGTGAAAGTGAAAGCACAGCACAGCGGTGAGTCACACAGCGGTGACTCACCACTGTGGCTGTGCTCTGCTTTCACTTTACGGCCAGCAGTCAAGGCAGGAACCAGACGGCAAGGGACAGACAGCTGAATGTAAGTATGTACTGTTTGTTTTTTTACGCTGGTAACCAGGGTAAACATCGGGTTACTAAGCGCGGCCCTGCGCTTAGTTACCCGATGTTTACCCTGGTTACCGGGGACCTCGGGATCGTTGGTCGCTGGAGAGCTGTCTGTGTGACAGCTCTCCAGCGACCAAACAGCGACGCTGCAGCGATCCGGATCGTTGTCGGTATCGCTGCAGCGTCGCTTAGTGTGACGGTACCTTAATGAACCAGGCAGGGAGTTTATAAAAGCCTCAGGTATCTTTTGCATGTGTTTAGAGTTAATTAGTTGATTCAGAAGATTAGGGTAATAGGTCGTTTAGAGAACCTTTTCTTGATATGCTAATTTATTGAGACAGGTTTTTTGGGTTATCAGGAGTTGTATGCCAAAATCATCAGTATTAAAAAAATTAAAAGACCTGACAAATTTCAGTTGGTGGATAATGAATCTATAATATATGAAAGTTTAATTGTAATCATTACATTATGGTAAATAATGAAATTTAACACTATATGCTAATTTTTTGAGAAGGACCTGTATGTGGAAGCTTACACTGACAGTGCTCGATTATAAGCTGTTACTGATCGGTATCTGCTGTGTACATTATTCCGCAGCGCTGTTTTAGCTAAAAGTGAGAGATTTTACAATAACAAACTGAATCTCATGCTTTGCCAGTGAGGACGGTTGCAGAGAATTGTTAAATTTTACAACCAGAATGTTGGGACACAGGATTTCTTTGAAGGTTATGCCCTCTATTGTAGCATTAGAGGCACTTTTGGGCATTATCTGGATTGTTATTTAATAATATCAGCTGTGTGTGGCTGCAAACTGTTTTCTCAAATAAAAGTGTCAAACTTGGCCTGGTGATAGGTAGCCTAAAGAGAAAGTGATGGCATATACATCTTTCCGATCCAGGGGCAGCATGTATCAGGCGCTTGGTGCGTCATTTCAGCCAAGTATGTTTGACTCTGAAACTCTGTAGCATTTCAGATTAAAGTTGGGTCCCCCGATCTTCTCCCTGCCTGCTCTCCCCAACGGCTCTCCTCCTTGCTCTCTCTCCTCCTCACCGACTCCTCCCTGCCCGCTCTCCTCCCTTGCCCGCTGTCCTCCCCGCTCGCTCTCCTCCCTGCCCGCTCTCCTCCCCGCTCGCTCTCCTCCCTGCCCGCTCTCCTCCCTGCCCACTCTCCTCCCCGCCCACTCTGCTCCCCACTCGCTCTTCTCCCTGCCTGCTCTCCTCCCTGCCCGCTCTCCTCCCTGCCCGCTCTCCTCCCTGCCTGCTCTCCTCCCTGCCTGCTCTCCTCCCCGCCCACTCTCTTCCCCGCCCACTCTCCTCCCTGCCCGCTCTCCTCCCCGCCCACTCTGCTCCCCGCCTGCTCTTCTCCCTGCCCGCTCTCCTCCCTGCCCTCTCTTCTCCCCCTCTCGCTCCTCCCTGCCTGCTGCCCTCCCCGCCCACTATCCTCTCTGCCTGCTCTCCTCCCTGCCCACTCTCTTCCTTGTCTGCTCTCCTCCCTGCCCGCTCTCCTCCTTGCCTGCTCTCCTCCCTGCCTACTCCCCTCCCCGCCAACTCTCCTCCCTCCCTGCTCTCCTCCCTGCCCACTCTCCTCCCTGCCTGCTCTTCTCCCCACCCGCTCTCTTCCTTGCCTGCTCTTCTCCCCGCTCGCTCTCCTCCCTGCCTGCTCTCCTCCCTGCCCGCTCTTCTCCCCACCCACTCTCCTCCCTGCCCTCTCTTCTCCGCACCCCCTCTCCTCCTTGCCTGCTCTTCTCCCTGCTCGCTCTCCTCCCTGCCCGCTCTCCTCCCTGCCCGCTCTTCACCCCGCCTGCTCTCCTTGCTGCCCTCTTCTCCCCACCCGCTCTCCTCCTTGCCTGCTCTTCTCCCCGCTCGCTCTCCTCCCTGCCCACTCTCCTCCCTGCCCTCTCTTCTCCCCACCCGCTCTCTTCCTTGCCTGCTCTTCTCCCCGCTCGCTCTCCTCCCTGCCTGCTCTCCTCCCTGCCCGCTCTTCTCCCCGCCCACTCTCCTCCCTGCCCTCTCTTCTCCGCACCCCCTCTCCTCCTTGCCTGCTCTTCTCCCTGCTCGCTCTCCTCCCTGCCCGCTCTCCTCCCTGCCCGCTCTTCACCCCGCCTGCTCTCCTTGCTGCCCTCTCTTCTCCCCACCCGCTCTCCTCCTTGCCTGCTCTTCTCCCCGCTCGCTCTCCTCCCTGCCCACTCTCCTCCCTGCCCTCTCTTCTCCCCACCCGCTCTCTTCCTTGCCTGCTCTTCTCCCCGCTCGCTCTCCTCCCTGCCTGCTCTCCTCCCTGCCCGCTCTTCTCCCCGCCCACTCTCCTCCCTGCCCTCTCTTCTCCGCACCCCCTCTCCTCCTTGCCTGCTCTTCTCCCTGCTCGCTCTCCTCCCTGCCCGCTCTTCACCCCGCCTGCTCTCCTTGCTGCCCTCTCTTCTCCCCACCCGCTCTCCTCCTTGTCTGCTCTTCTCCCCGATCGCTCTCCTCCCTGCCCGCTCTCCTCCCCGCCCGTTCTCCCTGCCCTCTCTTCTCCCCACCCGCACTCCTCCTTGCGTGCTCCTCTCCCCGCTCGCTCTCCTCCCTGCCCGCTCTTCTCCCCGACGGCTCTTCTGCCTGCTCTTCTCCCCGCTCCCTCTCCTCCCTGCCCACTCTACTTCTTGCCCGCTCTTCTCCCTGCCCACTCTTCTCCCTGCCCGCTCTCCTCCCTGCCCGCTCTCCTCCCTGCCCGCTCTCCTCCTTGCCCGCTCTCCTCCCTGCCCGCTCTCCTCCCTGCCCGCTCGTCTCCCCACCTGCTCTTCTCCTTGCCTGCTCTTCTCCCCGCCCACTCTCCCCGCTGCCCGCTATTCTCCCCACCCGCTCTTCTCCTTGCCCGCTCTTCTCCCCACCCGCTCTTCTTTCCGCCTGCTCTTCTCCCTGCCCGCTCTCCTCCCCACCCGCTCTCCTCCCCGTCCACTCTCCTCCCTGCCCGCTCTTCTCCCCGCCCGCTCTCCTCCCTGCCTGCTCTCCTCCCTGCCTGCTCTTCTCCCCGCTCGATTTCCTTCCTGCCCGCTCTTCTCCCAACCGCTCTTCTCCCTGCCCGCTTCCGTGGAGTGACAGGTCTCTCCCTATGTACACACGCAGGGAGTCTCATACCTGGCAGCACCTGATAAAGCATGTCCACGGAGTTGGCAGCATTTATCCCCCGTCAGGTTCCCTTTACAGCTACAGCCATATTATCCATACTGACAGCGAAGGGCGGCAGCACATACCCATCCACATTATCATGTATCACCCCACAGTAATATGAGCATCTACTTATCAGACATGAAGCATACAGTGATGAACATTAGCATCGTGAATTTGGTTCCCAGAGATGACCCATTATTAATAGTGATTTCCTAAGTGAAACGTCAGACAAGCTGCTCCAAACGGCGCTCCCTCCTCGGATCATTCTCTGTCTTTACAAATATCAGCTGACCCTGGAGCAACTGTTATGTGATCACAGCGTCACATTTCTTGAAGCCAATATTAGGACGTTCCTGCATCATAACCGCCGGTATCCTAGCAACCGCATGAAAAGAGACACATTTGGCGTCTGTACACCAGTGCTTAAGAAAATCACAGGAAACAATGGAAAATTAGTAAAGCACATAGATGATTAATTTACTTCCATGAATAAGGGTCCAAAATCAGCAAAAAGTGGATTTTGAATATAAAATAGGTCAATGAGATAAAAAAAATCTAAAGGGGCCGTTATTCTTATGTAAGAAGTGAATATCGAGGGTGGGCACACAATAGGTCCATTATGCAGAATAATAGCAGAGAGCGATCAGGCTGCGGGCAATATTCTCCACAAATACTCGCATCTGTTGTAGATCAAATCAAATAAGCCAAGGAGGAATGGAAGGATTTAGGAGTCACATTTGTCTGGCTTGATTACCTATGCAAGTGCACAGCCCCATTATACACTGCTCAAAAAATAAAGGGAACACTTAAACAACAGATTATAAGTAAATCAAACGTCTGTGAAATCAATCTGTCCACTTAGGAAGCAACAGTGTTTGACAATCAATTTCACATGCTGTTGTGCAAATGGAATAGACAACAGATGGAAATTATTGGCAATTATCAAGACACACTCAATAAAGGAGTGGTTCTGCAGGTGGGGACCACAGACCACATCTCAGTACCAATGCTTTCTGGCTGATGTTTTGGTCACTTTTGAATGTTGGTTGTGCTTTCACACTCGTGGTAGCATGAGGTAGCATGAGACGCACTCTTCAACCCACACAAGTGGCTCAGGTACTGCAGCTCATCCAGGATGGCAAATCAATGCGAGCTGTGGCAAGAAGGTTTGCTGTGTCTTTCAGTGTAGTGTCCAGAGGCTCTACCGGGAGACAGGCCAGTACACCAGGAGACGTGGAAGGGGCCGTAGGAGGGCAACAACTCAGTAGCAGGACCGCTACCTCAGCCTTTTTGCAAGGAAGGCAAGAGGAACACTGCCAGAGCCCTGCAAAAGGACCTCCAGCAGGCCACAAATGTGCATGTGCCTGCACAAATGGCTAGAAAACGACTCCATGAGGATGGCCTGAGTGCCCGACGTCCACAGATGGGGGTTGTGCTCACAGCCCAACACCGTGCAGGATGCTTGGCATTTGCCACAGAACACCAGGATTGGCAAATTAGCGACTGGCGCCCTGTGCTCTTCACAGATGAAAGCAGGTTCACACTGAGCATATGTGACAGACGTGACAGAGTCTGGAGATGCCGTGGAGAGTGATCTGCTGCCTGCAACATCCTTCAGCATGACCGGTTTAGCAGTGGATAAGTAATGGTGTGGGGTGGCATTTCTTTGGAGGGCCGCACAGCCCTCCATGTGCTCGTCAGAGGTAGCCTGACTGCTATTAGGTACCGAGAGGAGATTCTCAGACCCCTTGTGAGACCATATGCTGGTGCGGTTGGCCCTGGGTTCCTCCTAATGCAGGACAATGCCAGACCTCATGTGGCTGGAGTGTGTCAGCAGTTTCTGCAAGATAAAGGCATTGAAGCTATGGACTGGCCCACCAGTTCCCCAGACCTGAATCCGATTGAACACATCTGGGACATCATGTTTCGCAACATCTACCAATGTCATGTTGCACCACAGAATGTCCAGGAGTTGGTGGATGATTTAGTCCAGGTCTGGGAGGAGATCCCACAGGAGACCATCAGCCGCCTCATCAGGAGCATGCCCAGGCATGGTAGGGAGGCCATACAGGCACATGGAGGCCACACACACTACTGAGCATCATTTCCTTATCTTGAGGCATTTCCACTGAAGTTGGATCAGCCTGTAACTTCATTTTCCACTTTGATTTTGAGCATCATTCCAACTCCAGTCCTCCGTGTTATATTAGTTGTGATTTACGTTGATCATTTTTAGGTTTTATTGTTCTCAACACATTCCACTATGTAATGAATAAAGATTTACAACTGGAATGTTTCATTCAGTGATACCTAGGATGTGGGATTTTAGTGTTCCCTTTATATTTGTGAGCAGTGTATATGGATTATAATATCGTTTTAGGATAGATGTTTTAGAATAAGCATCAATGTAAATGACCCAACCTGAAATACTGCTGGGATGCGAGTCTATTGCTTGATCTTAAAGGGAACCTGTTGCATTGTATATGTAGTCCAATCTGTGGACAGCACAGTACAGACATTTAGAGAAGGATAGGGATGGAATTTGTTGGAAAAGATTTAGTATAATATGTATTTATTCATTGAACTCCCCAGTGTTTGTATGGATGAATCCATCTCTGCATCAACAGTCATACAGGGCAGACGGTCGAACACTAGTAGAACTGCCCACTGGACTCATGCATACAATTCAGTGAATAAAATTCACGTTTTGCTGAAACTTTCCCACAAAGATCAATCTGATCCTCCTGCCCTATAACATCCTGCCTGCAAATCAGGTACTAGTTTCAACATGACAGGTTCACTTTAATTCAGGTTACATATTCAAGCAGGATGGTTGTACACCATGTTCCAAATTATTATGCAAATTACATTTTTCTCGGATTTTCCTAATTGGTCGGTGCAAATGACAGTCAGGGTATGTGCACACATCAGGATTTCTTGCAGAAATTTTCCTGACAAAAACCGGAGATTTCTGCCAGAAATCCGCATGCGTTTTTACCACGATTTTGACGCGTTTTTGATGCGTTTTTTCCCAAATGCATAGAATTGCGGGCAAAACGCAGAAAATCCGCAAAAATAATGAACATGCTCATTTTTTTACCGCGATACGTTTTTTTTCGCGGAAAAAAATGCATCCATGTGCACAAAACATGCAGAATGCATTCTAAATGATAGAATGCATAATGTATGCATTTTTAATTAGTTTTTATAGCGTTTTTAGTGCGAAAAAACGCAAAAAACCTGTACGTGTGCACATAGCCCAAGTCTAATAAAAGTCATCACCAGTTAGAGTATACATCGAATTTTATTGAAGAAACCTCCCAATGATAACAGTATAATCTCCAAAATTAATAAAAACTCGAAATGCAGTGTTCCAAATTATTAGGCACAGTAGAATTTCTAAACATTTGATATGTTTTAAAGAACTGAAAATGCTCATTTGTTGAAACTGCAGCATTAGGAAGTCACATTCACTGAACAAAAAAGCTATTTAATTCCAAAACATCCTACCAGGCCAAGTTACATGTTAACATAGGACCCTTTCTTTGATATCACCTTCACAATTCGTGCATCCATTGAACTTGTGAGTTTTTGGAGAATTTCTGCTTGTATTTCTTTGCATGAAGTCAGACTAGCCTCCCAGAGCAGCTGTTTTGATGTGAACTGCCTCCCAACCTCATAGATCTTTTGCTTGATGATACTCCAAAAGTTCTCTATAGGGTTGAGGTCAGGGGAAGATGGTGGCCACACCATGAGTTTATTTCCTTTTATGCCCATAGCAGCCAATGACTCAGAGGTATTATTTGTCATGCATGAAGATGATTTTGCTCCTGAAGGCACGTTTCTGCTTTTTATACCATGGAAGAAAGTTGTCAGTCAGAAACTCTATATACTTTGCAGAGGTCATTTTCATACCTTCAGGAACCTTAAAGGGCCCTACCAGCTGTTTCCCCATGATTCCGGCCCAAAGCATGACTCCTCCACCTCCTTGCTGACGTCGTAGCCTTGTTGGGACATGGTGGCCATCCACCAACCATTCACTACTCCAATCATCTGGACCATCCAGGGTTTCTCGACACTCATCAGTAAACAAGACTGTTTGAAAATTAGTCTTCATGTATGTCTGGGCCCACTGCAACCGTTTCTGCTTGTGAACACTGTTTAGCAGTGGCCGAATAGTAGGTTTATGCACCACAGCAAGCTTTTGAAGGATCCTACACCTTGTGGTTCGAGGAACTCCAGAGGCACCAGCAGCTTCAAATAATTGTTTGCTGGTT
Organism: Ranitomeya imitator; assembly: GCF_032444005.1. Lineage (NCBI taxonomy): Eukaryota > Metazoa > Chordata > Amphibia > Anura > Dendrobatidae > Ranitomeya > Ranitomeya imitator. The sequence continues at coordinate 271,949,140 of NC_091285.1, read as the reverse complement.
TGTAATGGCTTTTTAGCAGCTGCTCTCTTAATCTGATGAACTTGGCTGGCAGAACCTTTCCTCATTATGCCTTTATCAGCACAAACACGTCTGTGCTCAGATTCAGCCACAAATCTCTTAACAGTACGGTGATCACGCTTAAGTTTTTGGGAAATATCTAATGTTTTCATCTCTTGATCAAGGCATTGCACTATTTGATGCTTTTCAGCAGCAGAGAGATCCTTTTTCTTTCCCATGTTACTTGAAAACTGTGGCCTGCTTAATAATGTGGAACATCATTTTTAAGTAGTTTTCCTTTAATTAGAATCACCTGTAAAACTAATTATCACATGTGTTTAAGATTGATTTCAGTGATCCATTGAGCCTTGAGACACAATACCATCCATGAGTTTATTTGAAAAACAAAACAATTAAATCTTTATGACACTTAAATCCAATTTGCATAATAATTTGAAACACGACAACTTTCATCAATGCAAACAAGAGGGATGACTTAAAATTAATCTATTAGAAACTTTTAAACACCCCAAACCGTTATTATGATTGGGTAGAACTTTAACAGATAAGCTAGTCAATCGATTTATGACCCAAAAGTTCTGCTTCAGCAGCGAGAAACCATGTTTTGGAGTTTAATCTTGAAGTCCACGGGGATGTGACGATGCACTTCTAGCTTCTCAGTCTCAAGTTGTATTCCTTAACTATCGACATCCTCGCCTGACTGATTGACAGGCCATTTGCTTTGGTACACTGGACACGAACCTGTCAATAATCAAGGGGAAGGTGCTGCTAGTTCTGGAACACCACGAAGGCTAAGGACCTGTAAGGGCATCATCACACCTCAATGAAGACACAACTTATGAAGGAGATTTCTCCATCACTTTAGGGACATAATGGGATCGATGGCTTGTCTTTTAAAGGGCTACACACCCATATTAATGGTTTGTGGGGGTTAAAGTTTGACAGTTTATTTTTAAGGAATAAATGTCTGAACAGTAAAGACAAAGAACAATAGGATGAACAAAATTACATGAAAGCTGCATATTCTTTGCAAATAGAAGCAACTATATGAGCAAAAATGGTTTAGTTAATTTTAAATTATTATTTTACATTAATTACCTGGTATGCTTAGCACCCATTGAGTTATCTATGAGCAGTAACTTGATGTGTAAGACCGGGGTCAGACTTGCGAGTGTGATGTGAGAAACCCACGCGAGTCTCTCGCATCAGTACCTGGCAGTGGCACTGCATGTATTTCTGCGCAACTAAATGATCTGGTCCAAACCGCCGACGGCAGTGTAGGGTATTGATGCGAGAGACTTGCGCTAGTTTTTCCCATCACAGTCACAAGTCTGACTCTGACCCCAGCCTTAGGCCGGCTTCACACTCAGCGTATGAAAATACGGTCCGTATATTACGGCCGTAATACGCTGAAAAGTCCCGAAAATAGTGGTCCGTAGCTCCTCCGTAGGCACGGTGTTTCAGAGTTTTTTGCGCATGGCATCCTCCGTATGTAATCCGTATGTCATCCGTACTGCGTGTTTTTATCGCAGGCTTGCAAAACCGACATACGGCTATACAAGGGATCCATGTGTAAAAAAAAAAAAAAACATATATACTGTCTCTATATATATATATATATGTCAGTAGACACATATATGTATATATATTAATATTTCATCCAGCGCGATCTAGCAGAAAGCCGGTAATTCAATTACCTGCTTTTGCTTTCTCCTTCCTAAAACCCGACATGATATGAGACCTGGTTTACATACAGTAAACCATCTCATATCCCCATTTTTTTGCATATTCCACTTTACTAATGTCAGTAGTGTGTATATGCAAAATTTGGCCGTTCTAGCTAGTAAATTAAGGGGTTAAATGGCGGAAAAAATTGGCGTGGGCTCCCGCACAATTTTCTCTGCCAGAGTAGCAAAGCCAGTGACTGAGGGCAGATATTAATAGCCTGGAGAGGGTCCACGGTTATTGGCCCCCCCCTGGCTAAAAATATCTGCCCCCAGCCACCCCAGAACAGGCACATCTGGAAGATGCGCCTATTCTGGCACTTGGCCACTCTCTTCCCATTCCCGTGTAGCGGTGGGATATGGGGTAATGAAGGGTTAATGCCACCTTGCTATTGTAAGGTGACATTAAGCCAAATTAATAATGGAGAGGCGTCAATTATGACACCTATCCGTTATTAATCCAATACTAGTAAAGGGTTAAAAAAACACAAACACATTATTAAAAATTATTTTATATGAAATAAAAACAAAGGTTGTTGTAATATTTTATTTAACGCCCAATCCAATCACTGAAGACCCTCGTTCTGTAACAAAAAAAACATAATAAACCAACAATATCCTTACCTTCCGCAGATCTGTAAAGTCCAACGATGTAAATCCATCTGAAGGGGTTAAAATATTTTGCAGCCACGAGCTTTGCTAATGCAGCAGCTCATGTCTGCAAAACCCCGGAAAATGTAGGTAAAGTAGGTCATTGACCTATATTTACCTGCATTTGCGGTGAGGCGCCCTCTGCTGGCTGTTCCTAGATCGTGGGAACTTTCCTGGAAAGCTCCCTGGCTCGAGTTCATATGAGGACAACCAGCAGAGGGCGCCCTCTTATGATCACGATTTCCTCACCGCAAATGCAGGTAAATATAGGTCATTGACCTACTTTACCTACATTCTCCGGGGTTTTGCAGACATGAGCAACGTTGCATTAGCAAAGCTCGTGCCTGCAAAATATTTTAACCCCTTCAGATGGATTTACATCGTTGGACTTTACAGATCTGCGGAAGGTAAGGATATTGTTGGTTTATTATGTTTTTTTTGTTACAGAACGAGGGTCTTCAGTGATTGGATTGGGCGTTAAATAAAATATTACAACAACCTTTGTTTTTATTTCATTAAAATAATTTTTAATAATGTGTTTGTATTTTTTTAACCCTTTACTAGTATTGGATTAATAATGGATAGGTGTCATAATTGACGCCTCTCCATTATTAATTTGGCTTAATGTCACCTTACAATAGCAAGGTGGCATTAACCCTTCATTACCCCATATCCCACCGCTACACGGGAATGGGAAGAGAGTGGCCAAGTGCCAGAATAGGCGCATCTTCCAGATGTGCCTTTTCTGGGGTGGCTGGGGGCAGGTGTTTTTAGCCAGGGGGGGGGGGGCAATAGCCGTGGACCCTCTCCAGGCTATTAATATCTGCCCTCAGTCACTGGCTTTACTACTCTGGCGGAGAAAATTGTGCGGGAGCCCTCGCCAATTTTTTCCGCCATTTAACCCCTTAATTTACTAGCTAGAATGGCCAAATTTTGCATAGACACACTACTGACATTAGTAGTGTGGAATATGCAAAAAAAATGGGGATATGAGATGGTTTACTGTATGTAAACCAGGTCTCATATCATGTCGGGTTTTAGGAAGGAGAAAGCAAAAGCCGGTAATTCAATTACCGGCTTTAATGCTGTCTAGCGCTGGATGAAATATTTATATATATATATGTGTCTCACTAACATATATATATATATATATATACCTATTCTATGTGTACACATTTATTCTACCTATTCTACTGGAAGCTGTCAGTGTGATTTTACTGTACACCGCAATGAATTGCCGGCTTTTCTCGCTAACACCGCTGCGTATTTCTCGCAAGTCACACTGCTGGTCCGTGTGTAATCCGTATTTTTGGGGCTTCCATAGACTTTCATTGACGTTTTATTTGCACAATACGGTGACAAACGCAGCATGCTGCGATTTTCTACGGCCGTAGAAAGCCGTATAATACTGATCAGTTTAATACGGCAGATAGGAGCAGGGGCATAGAGAATAATTGTGCCATATGTTTTGCGAGTTTTATGGACGTAGTTTCTGCACTTTTACGTCCGTAAAACTCGCAAGTGTGAAGCCGGCCTTAAAGTGAGACTTTACTCTTTTCTATTCAGATGCTTAGATGTGTTTTCAGGCCAGTGATTAAACAATGGGTGGTCAAATCAGACTGAAACCTAAGGTTGCATTACACATTATAGGCCCAATTCATTAAGACTGTCATTTTGCATGCCAGTGAAGGCACCAATGGAGTAAGATGTGTCTAATTCATTACCAGGTGCATGTGATTTAGGCGCATATAACAACTGTCGTGCACCCCCTCCTGAAATGTTAATATTGTCCAGTACCATCCAGTCCAGACTCTACGCTGCACGTTTGGCAGCACTGGTACATGGTATACTATTTCTTTCTGAATGCCTATGTCATGAAGGAGGGCTATTTCCCATGCAATGTATGTGGGTGCTTTCCCAGCACATATGGCAAATGGACACTGAAAACCAGTGTAAAATGCAGCCATATAGGACAAAACAGTAGCAGAGGCTAGAGTTGATGAACGACCTTGACCTTTTTAGAGTCGAGCCGGGTTTCGCGAAACCCGACTATCTCAAAAGTCGAGTCGAGTGGAATCAGCCGATTATCGCGAAAAGTCGGGGATCGACCGAAACACGAAACCCAATGCAAGTCAATGGGGGAGCATAGTCGGCAGTGAGTAAAGGCCAGGAAAACATGTACAGAGCCCATTGTATTGGCAAAAACATCCATTCTTGCTACTGAAGCTTGTCAATCGTAATTTAGCTTATAATAATTGTAAGGCATTTGAAATTGGGGGTCATTTGGCTAAAGTTGTGGGGGGTACGGCTGGTTCAAGCAATTAGTGGGCCAAGGACATCTGGACCACGTCACGGCAGTGGAGCAGGGAGAGGTATTTCAACTTTGCAAGTGCTGTGATCCTGAGCAAGCAGGGGGGGCCCACTCGTTGGCATTGGCACTGGCACAGGGCCCCTCAAAGTACAGCGGTGTGTTTGCACGGCGGGGGCGCCTCCCAACGGCAGCAACACTTTTGCGTACTATGAGAGGCCCTGTGCCAGTGACGTCGCCAACGAGTATTCCTCCCCCCACCTGATGAAGGAACCTGCACCTTCATCTGCACCTTCCTCTTTGTCCCCGTGTAATGTGGTATGGAATGCGGGAAGGGGGACCTGACTTTCAGCAGGGTCACAATCTTGCAGTGTAGCGTGCACGGGGAATGTTGCGTTATGGGTCAATGTACCAGCAGACTCATCTATCACTGGCTGGGCAATGGGCAGGATGAGGGGGAAACAGATATGGGCCCAAAGAATAAAGTGGGCTAAATGCAGTTCAAAATTGGTAACAGGACTAACCAGGGGGAATTGCTTTGTTCAGTGGAGGACAACTGGAATGAGAGGCTGACACAGAGAGTAGGCCCAAATCAGTAAGTATTCTAAATGCAGTTCAAAATTGGCAACAGTAGTAAACCGGCGGCACAGCTTTGTTCACTGGAGGAGAACAGCAAGGAGCGGCAGACACAGATAGAAGGCGCCAACCCAACTAGTAGGCCTAATGCATTGTTGTTTTCAACAACTACTAAATGAGAGTCGGAAGACTGAAGCAATGGAGAGGAAACCTGGGGAACACCTTGGAGTGGAACACACCGTCTCTACACCCCATACCCAATTTGTAGGCCTAATGCAGTGTAGTTTTCAACAACTACCAAACGAGAGTCGGAAGACCGAAGCAATGGAGAGGAAACCTGGGGAACACCTTGGAGTGGAACACACCGTCTCTACACCCCATACCCAATTTGTAGGCCTAATGCAGTGTAGTTTTCAACAACTAAACGAGAGTCGGAAGACCGAAGCAATGGAGAGGAAACCTGGGGAACACCTTGGAGTGGAACACACCGTCTCTACACCCCATACCCAATTTGTAGGCCTAATGCAGTGTAGTTTTCAACAACTACTAAACAAGAGTCGGAGGACCGAAGCAATGTAGACGAAACCTGGGGAACACCTTGGAGTGGAACACACCGTGTCTACACCCCATACCCAATTTGTAGGCCTAATGCAGTGTAGTTTTCAACAACTACTAAACGAGAGTCGGAAGACTGAAGCAATGGAGAGGAAACCTGGGGAACACCTTGGAGTGGAACACACCGACTCTACACCCCATACCCAATTTGTAGGCCTAATGCAGTGTAGTTTTCAACAACTACTAAATGAGAGTCGGAAGACCGAAGCAATGGAGAGGAAACCTGGGGAACACCTTGGAGTGGAACACACCGTCTCTACACCCCATACCCAATTTGTAGGCCTAATGCAGTGTAGTTTTCAACAACTAAACGAGAGTCGGAAGACCGAAGCAATGGAGAGGAAACCTGGGGAACACCTTGGAGTGGAACACACCGTCTCTACACCCCATACCCAATTTGTAGGCCTAATGCAGTGTAGTTTTCAACAACTACTAAACGAGAGTCGGAAGACCTAAGCAATGGAGAGGAAACCTGGGGAACACCTTGGAGTGGAACACACCGTCTCTACACCCCATACCCAATTTGTAGGCCTAATGCAGTGTTGTTTTCAACAACTACTAAACGAGAGTCGGAAGACCGAAGCAATGGAGAGGAAACCTGGGGAACACCTTGGAGTGGAACACACCGTCTCTACACCCCATACCCAATTTGTAGGCCTAATGCAGTGTAGTTTTCAACAACTACTAAACGAGAGTCAGAAGATCAAAGCAATGGCGAGGTAACCTGGGGAACACCTTGGAGCGGCAGACACCATTAGTAGGCCCTACCGAAGTAGTAGCCCCAATGCAGTTTTCAAATTCCTAGAGGCTGAAAACAAGACTATTGACGCTCTGCTTTTTTCAAAGGAGGACAGCTGTATTGAGTGGCGCAGACAGACACAGGTAGTAGGCCTTAAACCAAAAATGTGGCTCAATGCAGTTTAAAAAAGGTTACAGGGGTACACAGGCAGCATTGCTCTGGTCAGTGGAGGACAATTTCAATAGTGGACCGCAGACAGACTTTCTACGCCTACTATTAAAAAAAGGATGCTCTATGCAATTAAAAATAGGTTACAGGGGTCCACGGGCAGCAGTGGTGTGGTCAGTGGAGGAGTATTGGAAGGAGGGACCGCAGACAGGCGTAGTAGGCCTAACATAGCAAAATTAGGCTGTAGGCACTTTAAAATTGGTTCCAGGGGTACACGGGCAGCAGTGGTGTGGTCAGCGGAAGACAATTTGAATTAGGGACTGCAGACAGACTTTGTAGGCTGTCCCCTGTGGACCATGCATCCAACACATTAACCCAGTGCGCCGTAATGGACACGTAACTTTTTGTGGACATGCCTACTGGTCCATGCGTCTCTTGTCAGGTGCACCTTTCTACTGTTTGATTGCCTGAGTGCTATGACAATGCAGACTTTTTCATGCCGGTGGAGGGCTGGGATGGCTTTTCTCGCAAAAGAAATGTCGACTGGGTAGCTTGAACCGTGGTACAGCGTAGTTCATCTGGGCTTTCTAAATATAAAACAAAGAAAAAAAGTAGGCTCCATGCACATTCACCTGGATTCCAGGGGTACACGGCCAGCATTGGTCTGGTCAGTGGAGAACTATTGGAAGGAGGGACCGCAGACAGGCTTAGAAGGCCTAACATAATAAAATTGGGCTGTAGGCACTTTATAATTGTTTCCAGGGGTACACGGGCAGCAGTAGACAGGTCAGTAGAGGCCTAGTGGAAGGAGGGACCGCAGACAGGCTTCGAAGGCCTAACATAATAAAATTGGGCTGTGGGCACTTTAAAATTGGTTCCAGGGGTACACGGGCAGCAGTAGACAGGTCACTGGAGGCCTAGTGGAAGGAGGAACCGCAGACAGGCGTAGTAGGCCTAACATGATAAAATTTGGCTGTAGACACTTTGAATTCTCTTGCAGGGGTACACAGGCAGCATTGGTGTTGTCAGCGGAGGCCGATTGTAATGAGTGTCTGCCAGTTAGTAGTCCCAAACAATAAATACATGTTAATGTCTCGCATTACAACAAAACAAAAACACAAAAGGGTGCAATCATTAGGTACAGGGGTGTGCTCCTCTGCGTAGTTTCAGAGCTAGTAATTTGGCGCAAAGTATTTACTTGGGTAAATATAGGACACTGCCCCTGACTATGTTAAGTACCATCATACATGTCAACACAATGGTATTGTCAGTGGCAGGAATTTACGGATGTCAGCGCATAGACTAAACATTGGTGGAACTGTGAGAGATAATTGTGCAAGTGGTAGAGCAATGTTTGAGCTGGGGGTGGGGGAACTCTCTTGCGGCCGGTGGTACAGGCCCAGGGCCCCTCATGTTACAACAGTGTGTCTGACGTTGGGTGCGCACCACCACCGCCAGAGACACTTTATTGTACTATGAGGGACCCAGTGGCAGTGCCGTCGACCAAAAGCGGGCACACCCACCTCTTCAGACAAACAGCACTCTCACGGGTGCTTGCGCCAAGTGGCGATACCACGGCCCCGTGTGGGGAGTTTGGCCATTTAGGGAAGTGTAAACATGTCGTATGCTGGACAATCAGCTGCTGCAAATTACGAGATTGGTAAAGTCATTCAGAGTAGTCCACAGGCAATACCTTTTCATAGGAAAGCTAGGTGTCGGCCGGGCAAGGTGGGGCAAAAGAATTCGAAATCCAGTTGTGGTTCATTTTAATGAAGGTTAGATCATCAACATTTTGGGTAGCCAGACGAGTCCTTTTTTCGGTTAATATTGAACCTGCAGCACTGAATACTCTTTCTGATAGGACACTAGCTGCGGGCAAGCAAGCTCCTGCAATGCATATTCTGCCAATTCTGGCCAGGTGTCTAATTTGGATGCCCAGTAATCAAATGGGAATGACGGTTGAGGTAGAACATCGATAAGGGATGAAAAATAGTTAGTAACCATACTGGACAAATGTTGTCTCCTGTCACTTTTAATTGATGCAGCAGTACCTGTCCTGTCTGCGGTCATAGCAAAATCACTCCACAACCTGGTCAGAAAACCACTCTGTCCAACGCCACTTCTGATTTCTGCACCTCTAACACTTCTGGTCTGCTGCCCCCTGCAGCTCGTGTGAGAACGATCACGGGCGCTGTGTGCTGGGAATGCCAGAAGCAAACGGTCAACAAGAGTTGATTGTTTGGTTGCTAATATTAGTTCCAAGTTCTCATGTGGCATAATATTTTGCAATTTGCCTTTATAGCGAGGATCAAGGAGGCAGGCCAACCAGTAATCGTCATCGTTCATCATTTTCGTAATGCGTGTGTCCCTTTTGAGGATACGTAAGGCATAATCCGCCATGTGTGCCAAAGTTCCAGTTGTCAAATCTGCGGTTGTGCTTGGTTGAGGGGCAGTTTCAGGCAAATCTACGTCACTTGTGTCCCTCAAAAAACTAGAACCCAGCCTTGCCACGCCACCAATTTCCAGTGGCCCCGGAGAAGCTTCCTCATTAAAAAAATACTCATCCCCATCATCCTCCTCGTCCTCCTCCTCCTGTTCGCCCGCTACCTCGTCCTGTAGAACAAAATAGAAGAGAAAATCCAGCTTCCAAAAATATCCAATTTATTAAAGTTAAAATCCAAGGTCCAAAAACATGGTTCACAGGAGAGGAGATAGCAGCATGCTACGCGTTTCGAACACTAGGTTCTTTTTCAAAGCTTTTTCAGCTTTGAAAAAGAACCTAGTGTTCGAAACGCGTAGCATGCTGCTATCTCCTCTCCTGTGAACCATGTTTTTGGACCTTGGATTTTAACTTTAATAAATTGGATATTTTTGGAAGCTGGATTTTCTCTTCTATTTTGTTCTACAGGACGAGGTAGAAAAAGAACCTAGTGTTCGAAACGCGTAGCATGCTGCTATCTCCTCTCCTGTGAACCATGTTTTTGGACCTTGGATTTTAACTTTAATAAATTGGATATTTTTGGAAGCTGGATTTTCTCTTCTATTTTGTTCTATTGTTTCACGTGAAGACTGCACGGCATCCGGGCTTCCCCCACAACAAATGCCTAGTAGGTGAGCTGGTTTCTCTCCATTTTTTCTTTTTACCTCGTCCTGTACACTGCCCTGACCAGACAATGGCTGACTGTCATTAAGGCTTTCCTCTTCCTCGGCTGCAGATGCCTGCTCCTTTATGTGCGTCAAACTTTGCATCAGCAGACGCATTAGGTGGATGCTCATGCTTATTATGGCGTTGTCTGCACTAACCAGCCGTGTGCATTCCTCAAAACACTGAAGGACTTGACACATGTCTTGTATCTTCGACCACTGCACACCTGACAACTCCATGTCTGCCATCCTACTGCCTGCCCGTGTATGTGTATCCTCCCACAAAAACATAACAGCCTGCCTCTGTTCGCACAGTCTGCCTCTGTTCGCACAGTCTCTGAAGCATGTGCAGTGTTGAGTTCCACCTTGTTGCAACGTCTATGATTAGGTGATGCTGGGGAAGGTTCAAAGAACGCTGATAGGTCTGCATACGGCTGGAGTGTACGGGCGAACGGCGGATATGTGAGCAAAGTCCGCGCACTTTGAGGAGCAGGTCGGATAACCCCGGATAACTTTTCAGGAAGCACTGCACCACCAGTTTTAAGGTGTGAGCCAGGCAAGGAATGTGTTTCAGCTGGGAAAGGGAGATGGCAGCCATGAAATTCCTTCCGTTATCACTCACTACCTTGCCTGCCTCAAGATCTACTGTGCCCAGCCACGACTGCGTTTCTCTCTGCAAGAACTCGGATAGAACTTCCGCGGTGTGTCTGTTGTCGCCCAAACACTTCATAGCCAATACAGCCTGCTGACGCTTGCCAGTAGCTGGCCCATAATGGGACAACTGGTGTGCAACAGTGGCAGCTGCGGATGGAGTGGTTGGGCGACTGCAGTCTGTGGACGAGCTCTCGCTTCTGCAGAAGGACGAGGAGGAGGAGGAGGGGGTGCGAACACCTACAGCCAACTGTTTCCTAGACCATGGGCTAGGCAGAACTGTCCCGAAATTGATGTCCCCTGTGGACCCTACATCCACCACATTCACCCAGTGTGCCGTGATGGACACGTAACGTCCCTGTCCATGCCTACTGGTCCATGCATCTGTTGTCAGGTGCACCTTTGTACTCACAGATTGCCTGAGTGCATGGACGATGCGCTCTTTAACATGCTGGTGGAGGGCTGGGATGGCTTTTCTCGAAAAGAAGTGTCGACTGGGTAGCTCGTAGCGTGGTTCAGGGTAGTCCATCAGGGCTTTGAAAGCTTCGCTTTCAACTAACCGGTAGGGCATCATCTCTGACGAGATTAGTCTAGCTATGTGAGCGTTCAAACCCTGTGTACGCGGATGCAAGGATAAGTACTTCCTTTTTCTAACCAGAGTCTCATGTAGGGTGAGCTTGACTGGAGAGCTGGAGATCGTGGAACTAGCGGGTGTGCCGGTGGACATGGCAGAATGAGAAATGGTTGGAGACGGTATTGTTTCCGCCGGTGCCCTAGATGCAGTGTTTCCTACTACGAAACTGGTGATTCCCTGACCCTGACTGCTTTGGCCTGGCAAAGAAACCTGCACAGATACTGCAGGTGGTGCGGAAAATGGTGGCCTTACAGTGACGGCAGGGATGTAGCGTTGCTGACTAGCTTCATTGGCCGAGGGTGCTACAACCTTAAGGGACGTTTGTTAGTTAGTCCAGGCTTGCAAATGCATGGTGGTTAAATGTCTATGCATGCAACTTGTATTGAGACTTTTCAGATTCTGACCTCTGCTTAAGGTAGTTGAACATTTTTGACAGATGACTTTGCGCTGATCAATTGGATGTTGTTTAAAAAAATGACAGACTGCACTCTTTCGAGCATCGGATCCCTTTTCAGGCATTGCAGACTGAGCTTTAACCGGATGGCCATGCTGTCCTCCAACAGGTTTTGGCTTTGCCACGCATTTTGTCCCATCTACGGGCCAGGCAGATGGAACCTGTTGCGATGTTGATGCCTGCTGCGGCCCCTCCTCCTCCGCTTCAGAACTGCTGCCGGATGCACCCTGTTCCCCCAATGGTTGCCAATCGGGGTCAACAACTGGGTCATCTATAACCTCCTCTTCTAGTTCGTGCGCAACTTCGTCTGTGTCACCATGTAAGTCGGTGGTAGAGCGTTCGTGACGGGGCAACATAGTCTCATCAGGGTCTGATTCTGGATCAGTACCCTGCGAGGGCAATGTTGTGGTCTGAGTCAAAGGACCAGGATAGTAGTCTGGCTGTGGCTGTGCATGAGTGCACTCCATGTCAGATTCAACTTGTAATGGGCATGGCATGTTAACTGTTTCACTTTCTAAGCCAGGGACGGTGTTATATTTGCTAATGACAGGTGTTATGAAGGCAATCCAGAAACACAGTGTGCTTAGCGATCAGAGCGCACACAGTGATCTGACAAATACCCAAAAATACAAGAACGAGCTCTGAGACGTGGAAACTCTGTAGACTGCACACCTGATCCTATCCTAAACACAACTAAAAGCGGCTGTGGATTGCGCCTAACAACTACCTAGGCAACTCGGCACAGCCTAAGAAACTAGCTAGCCTGAAGATAGAAAAATAGGCCTGACTTGCCCCAGAGAAATTCCCCAAAGGAAAAGGCAGCCCCCCACATATAATGACTGTGAGTAAGATGAAAAGACAAAACGTAGGGATGAAATAGATTCAGCAAAGTGGGGCCCGATGTTCTAGGACAGAGCGAGGACAGTAAAGCGAACTTTGCAGTCTACAAAAAACCCTAAAGCAAAACCACGCAAAGGGGGCAAAAAAAAACCACCGTGCCGAACTAACGGCACGGCGGTACACCCTTTGCGTCTCAGAGCTTCCAGCAAAACAAAAGACAAGCTGGACAGAAAAAAAGCAACAAAAAAGCAAAAGGCACTTAGCTATACAGAGCAGCAGGTCACAGGAACAATCAGGAGAAGCTCAGATCCAACACTGAAACATTGACAAGGAGCAAGGATAGCAGCATCAGGCGGAGTTAAGTAATGAAGCAGTTAACGAGCTCACCAGAACACCTGAGGGAGGAAGCTCAGAAGCTGCAGTACCACTTGTGACCACAGGAGTGAATTCAGCCACAGAATTCACAACAGTACCCCCCCCTTGAGGAGGGGTCACCGAACCCTCACCAGAGCCCCCAGGCCGACCAGGATGAGCCGCATGAAAGGCACGAACAAGATCGGAAGCATGAACATCAGAGGCAAAAACCCAGGAATTATCTTCCTGAGCATAACCCTTCCATTTAACCAGATACTGGAGTTTCCGTCTAGAAACACGAGAATCCAAAATCTTCTCCACAATATACTCCAATTCCCCCTCCACCAAAACCGGGGCAGGAGGCTCAACAGATGGAACCATAGGTGCCACGTATCTCCGCAACAACGACCTATGGAACACATTATGTATGGAAAAGGAGTCTGGGAGGGTCAAACGAAAAGACACAGGATTGAGAACCTCAGAAATCCTATACGGACCAATAAAACGAGGTTTAAATTTAGGAGAGGAAACCTTCATAGGAATATGACGAGAAGATAACCAAACCAGATCCCCAACACGAAGTCGGGGACCCACACGGCGTCTGCGATTAGTGAAAAGTTGAGCTTTCTCCTGGGACAAGATCAAATTGTCCACTACCTGAGTCCAGATCTGCTGCAACCTATCCACCACAGAATCCACACCAGGACAGTCCGAAGACTCAACCTGTCCTGAAGAGAAACGAGGATGGAACCCAGAATTGCAAAAAAATGGAGAAACCAAGGTAGCCGAGCTGGCCCGATTATTAAGGGCGAACTCAGCCAACGGCAAAAAGGACACCCAATCATCCTGGTCTGCAGAAACAAAACATCTCAGATATGTTTCCAAGGTCTGATTGGTTCGTTCGGTCTGGCCATTAGTCTGAGGATGGAAAGCCGAGGAAAAGGATAGGTCAATGCCCATCCTACCACAAAAGGCTCGCCAAAACCTTGAAACAAACTGGGAACCTCTGTCAGAAACAATATTCTCAGGAATGCCATGCAACCGAACCACATGCTGAAAGAACAAAGGTACCAAATCAGAGGAGGAAGGCAATTTAGCCAAGGGCACCAGATGGACCATTTTAGAAAAGCGATCACAGACCACCCAAATGACTGACATCTTTTGAGAAACGGGAAGGTCAGAAATGAAATCCATCGAAATATGTGTCCAAGGCCTCTTTGGGACCGGCAAGGGCAAAAGCAACCCACTGGCACGAGAACAGCAGGGCTTAGCCCTAGCACAAATCCCACAGGACTGCACAAAAGTACGTACATCCCGTGACAGAGATGGCCACCAGAAGGATCTAGCCACTAACTCTCTGGTACCAAAGATTCCAGGATGACCAGCCAACACCGAACAATGAAGTTCAGAGATAAGTTTATTAGTCCACCTATCAGGGACGAACAGTTTCTCTGCTGGACAACGATCAGGTTTATTCGCCTGAAATTTTTGCAGCACCCGCCGCAAATCAGGGGAGATGGCAGACACAATGACTCCTTCCTTGAGGATACCCGCTGGCTCAGATAAACCCGGAGAGTCGGGCACAAAACTCCTAGACAGAGCATCCGCCTTCACATTTTTAGAGCCCGGAAGGTACGAAATCACAAAGTCGAAGCGGGCAAAAAATAACGACCAACGGGCCTGTCTAGGATTCAAGCGCTTGGCAGACTCGAGATAAGTCAAGTTCTTATGATCAGTCAATACCACCACGCGATGCTTAGCTCCTTCAAGCCAATGACGCCACTCCTCGAATGCCCACTTCATGGCCAGCAACTCTCGATTGCCCACATCATAATTACGCTCAGCGGGCGAAAACTTCCTGGAAAAGAAAGCACATGGTTTCATCACTGAGCAATCAGAACCTCTCTGTGACAAAACCGCCCCTGCTCCAATCTCAGAAGCATCAACCTCGACCTGGAACGGAAGAGAAACATCTGGCTGACACAACACAGGGGCAGAACAAAAACGACGCTTCAACTCCTGAAAAGCTTCCACAGCAGCAGAAGACCAATTAACCAAATCAGCACCCTTCTTGGTCAAATCGGTCAATGGTTTGGCAATGCTAGAAAAATTACAGATGAAGCGACGATAAAAATTAGCAAAGCCCAGGAACTTTTGCAGACTTTTCAGAAATGTCGGCTGAATCCAATCCTGGATGGCTTGGACCTTAACTGGATCCATCTCGATAGTAGAAGGGGTAAAGATGAACCCCAAAAATGAAACTTTCTGCACACCGAAGAGACACTTTGATCCCTTCACAAACAAAGAGTTAGCACGCAGGACCTGAAAAACCATTCTGACCTGCTTCACATGAGACTCCCAATCATCTGAGAAGATCAAAATGTCATCCAAGTAAACAATCAGGAATTTATCCAGATACTCACGGAAGATGTCATGCATAAAAGACTGAAACACAGATGGAGCATTGGCAAGTCCGAACGGCATCACTAGATACTCAAAATGACCCTCGGGCGTATTGAATGCAGTTTTCCATTCATCTCCTTGCCTGATTCTCACCAGATTATACGCACCACGAAGATCTATCTTAGTGAACCAACTAGCCCCCTTAATCCGAGCAAACAAGTCAGATAACAATGGCAAGGGATACTGAAATTTAACAGTGATCTTATTAAGAAGGCGGTAATCAATACAAGGTCTCAGCGAACCATCCTTCTTGGCTACAAAGAAGAACCCTGCTCCCAGTGGTGATGACGATGGGCGAATATGTCCCTTCTCCAGGGATTCCTTCACATAACTGCGCATAGCGGCGTGTTCGGGCACGGATAAATTAAATAATCGACCTTTAGGGAATTTACTACCAGGAATCAAATTGATAGCACAATCACAATCCCTATGCGGAGGTAGAGCATCGGACTTGGGCTCTTCAAATACATCCTGATAATCAGACAAGAACTCTGGGACCTCAGAAGGGGTGGATGACGAAATCGACAAAAATGGAACATCACCATGTACCCCCTGACAACCCCAGCTGGATACCGACATGGAATTCCAATCCAATACTGGATTATGGGTTTGTAGCCATGGCAACCCCAACACGACCACATCATGCAGATTATGCAACACCAGAAAGCGAATAACTTCCTGATGTGCAGGAGCCATGCACATGGTCAGCTGGGCCCAGTATTGAGGTTTATTCTTGGCCAAAGGTGTAGCATCAATTCCTCTCAATGGAATAGGACACCGCAAAGGCTCCAAGAAAAACCCACAACGTTTAGCATAATCCAAATCCATCAGATTCAGGGCAGCGCCCGAATCCACAAACGCCATGACAGAAAACGACGACAAAGAGCATATCAAGGTAATGGACAGAAGGAATTTGGACTGTACAGTACCAATGACGGCAGACCTAGCGGACCGCTTAGTGCGCTTAGGACAATCAGAAATAGCATGAGTGGAATCACCACAGTAGAAACACAGACCATTCAGACGTCTGTATTCCTGCCGTTCAACTCTAGTCATAGTCCTATCGCACTGCATAGGCTCAGGTTTAACCTCAGGCAGTACCGCCAAATGGTGCACAGATTTACGCTCGCGCAAGCGTCGACCAATCTGAATGGCCAAAGACAAAGACTCATTCAAACCAGCAGGCATAGGAAATCCCACCATGACATCCTTAAGAGCCTCAGAGAGACCCTTTCTGAACAAAGCTGCCAGCGCAGATTCATTCCACTGAGTGAGTACTGACCATTTCCTAAATTTCTGACAATATACTTCTATATCATCCTGACCCTGGCACAAAGCCAGCAAATTTTTCTCAGCCTGATCCACTGAATTAGGCTCATCGTACAGCAATCCGAGCGCCAGGAAAAACGCATCGACGCTACTCAATGCAGGGTCTCCTGGCGCAAGAGAAAATGCCCAGTCTTGAGGGTCGCCGCGCAAAAAAGAAATAATAATCAAAACCTGTTGAATAGGATTACCAGAAGAATGAGGTTTCAAGGCCAGAAATAGCTTACAATTATTTTTGAAACTTAGAAACTTAGTTCTATCTCCAAAAAACAAATCAGGAATAGGAATTCTTGGTTCTAACATAGATTTCTGATCAATAGTATCTTGAATTTTTTGTACATTTATAACGAGATTATCCATTGAAGAGCACAGACCCTGAATATCCATGTCCACACCTGTGTCCAGAATCACCCAAATGTCTAGGGGAAAGAAAAAAAAAGTGAACACAGAGCAGAAAAAAAAAAAAAAAATGATGTCAGAACTTTTTCTGTCCCTCTATTGAGAATCATTAGTTTGGCTCCTTGTACTGTTATGTTTGCTAATGACAGGTGTTATGAAGGCAATCCAGAAACACAGTGTGCTTAGCGATCAGAGCGCACACAGTGATCTGACAAATACCCAAAAATACAAGAACGAGCTCTGAGACGTGGAAACTCTGTAGACTGCACACCTGATCCTATCCTAAACACAACTAAAAGCGGCTGTGGATTGCGCCTAACAACTACCTAGGCAACTCGGCACAGCCTAAGAAACTAGCTAGCCTGAAGATAGAAAAATAGGCCTGACTTGCCCCAGAGAAATTCCCCAAAGGAAAAGGCAGCCCCCCACATATAATGACTGTGATTAAGATGAAAAGACAAAACGTAGGGATGAAATAGATTCAGCAAAGTGGGGCCCGATATTCTAGAACAGAGCGAGGACAGTAAAGCGAACTTTGCAGTCTACAAAAAACCCTAAAGCAAAACCACGCAAAGGGGGCAAAAAAAACCCACCGTGCCGAACTAACGGCACGGCGGTACACCCTTTGCGTCTCAGAGCTTCCAGCAAAACAAAAGACAAGCTGGACAGAAAAAAAGCAACAAAAAAGCAAAAAGCACTTAGCTATAAAGAGCAGCAGGTCACAGGAACAATCAGGAGAAGCTCAGATCCAACACTGAAACATTGACAAGGAGCAAGGATAGCAGCATCAGGCGGAGTTAAGTAATGAAGCAGTTAACGAGCTCACCAGAACACCTGAGGGAGGAAGCTCAGAAGCTGCAGTACCACTTGTGACCACAGGAGTGAATTCAGCCACAGAATTCACAACAGGACGGTATGTGTAAAGAGCTCCATGGAGTAACCCGTTGTGTCACCTGCTGCATCCTTCTCTGTTGTTGTTTTTGCTGAAGATGACAAGGAAGTGACTTGTCCCTGACCGTGAACATCCACTAACGACACGCTGCTTTTACATTTACCAGTTTCAAAAGAGGAGGCAAAAGAGCTTGAGGCTGAGTCAGCAAGGTAAGCCAAAACTTGCTCTTGCTGCTCCGGCTTTAAAAGCGGTTTTCCTACTCCCAGAAAAGGGAGCGTTCGAGGCCTTCTGTAGCCAGACGACGAACCTGGCTCCACAGCTCCAGACTTAGGTGCAATATTGCTCCACTACCACTCCCATCATTTCCAGCTGACAATGAACGCCCACGGCCACGACCTCTTCCACCAGACTTCCTCATTGTTTTAAAAACGTAACCAAAGTAACGGTATTTGTTGCTGTCAAACAACTTACACGGTGAGCTATAACTTCAGTATGATTTAGATATCCCTTTACAGGTGGGTGACACCGCAAGGAAAATCAGGCACAATGTTACACACTCTGTTTTCGGTGGCACCAAATGAGAGAGATGCCACACACGCAGGACTGTCACTCAATCACAAATGTCAATATTGATCTCCCACTTTTTTTCTTTTTTTTTTTTTCAGGGAGAATTTAGAAACCAAATAAAAAAAATTGATTTTTTCAGGGAGAATTTAGAAACCAAATAAAAAAAAAGTAATAGGCTTTCTATGGCCCACTATTTCAGAGACAGAGATGGCACACCCAGGAGTCAGGACTGGCACACAAGCTGAAAGGCCAATATTAATCTCCCACTGATTTTTTTTTATTTTTTCAGGGAGAATTTAGAAACCAAATAAAAAGAAAAAATTGGCTTTCTATGGCCCACTATTTGAGAAAGAGAGATGGCACACCCAGGAGTCAGGAATGGCACACAAGCAGAAAGGCCAATATTAATCTCCCACTGATTTTTTTTTTATTTTTTCAGTGAGAATTTAGAAACAAACAAAAAAAAAATAGGCTTTCTATGGCCCACTATTTGAGAGAGAGAGATGGCACACCCAGGAGTCAAGACTGGCACACAAGCAGAAAGGCCAATATTAATCTCCCACTGATTTTTTTTTATTTTTTCAGTGAGAATTTAGAAAAAAAAAAAAATAGGCTTTCTATGGCCCACTATTTGAGAGACAGAGATGGCACACCCAGGAGTCAGGAATGGCACACAAGCAGAAAGGCCAATATTAATCTCCCACTGATTTTTTTTGGGGAGACTTTAGAAACCAAATTAAAAAAAATGATTTTTTTCAGGGAGAATTTAGAAACCAAATAAAAAAAAATATAGGCTTTCTATGGGCCACTATTTGAGAGAGAGAGATGGCACACCCAGGAGTCAAGACTGGCACACAAGCAGAAAGGCCAATATTAATCTCCCACTGATTTTTTTTTATTTTTTCAGGGAGAATTTAGAAATCAAATAAAAAAAAAAAATAGGCTTTCTATGGCCCACTATTTGAGAGACAGAGATGGCACACCCAGGAGTCAGGAATGGCACACAAGCAGAAAGGCCAATATTAATCTCCCACTGATTTTTTTTTATTTTCTCAGGGAGAATTTAGAAGCCAAATAAAAAAAAATAGGCTTTCTATGGCCCACTATTTGAGAGAGAGAGATGGCACACCCAGGAGTCAGGAGTGGCACACAAGCAGAAAGGCCAATATTAATCTCCCACTGATTTTTTTTTATTTTTTCAGGGAGAATTTAGAAACCAAATAAAAAAATAAATAAATAGGCTTTCTATGGCCCACTATTTGAGAGAGAGATGGCACACTCAGGACTGGCACACAAGCCCAAAGGCCAATATTAATCTCCCACTGTTTTTTTTTTTTCAGGGAGAATTTATAAACTCCCCCCCAAAAAAACAGAAAAATAAAAAGGCTTTCTATGGCCCACTATGTGAGAGAGATGGCACACACAGGGATGGCACTCTAGCAGAAATGCCAATCTTAATCTCCCACAACTTATTTTTTTAGGGAGAATTAAAAAAAAAAACAGGGACTGTCCTACAATTACTATCCCCCTGCAGTAATCTCAGCCAGGTATGGCAGGCAGCAATAAGGAGTGGACTGATGCACAAATTAAATAAAAAGTGTGGACAAACAAAAAAGATAGCTGTGCAGAAAGGAAGGAACAACAGGATTTGTGCTTTGAAAAAAGCAGTTGGTTTGCACAGCGGCGTACACACAGCAATGCAGCTATCAGGGAGCCTTCTAGGGCAGCCCAATGAGCTACAGCGCTGAGGGAAAAAAAAAGTAGTTTCCACTGTCCCTGCAAACAAAAGGTGGTGTTGGACAGTGGAAATTGCTACAGCACAAGCGGTTTGGTGGTTAATGGACCCTGCCTAACGCTATCCCTGCTTCTGACGAAGCGGCAGCAACCTCTCCCTAGGCTCAGATCAGCAGCAGTAAGATGGCGGTCGGCGGGAACGCCTCTTTATAGCCCCTGTGACACCGCAGACAGCAAGCCAATCACTGCAATGCCCTTCTCTAAGATGGTGGGGACCAGGACCTATGTCATCACGCTGCCCACACTCTGCGTCCACCTTCATTGGCTGAGAAATGGCGCTTTTCGCGTAATTGAAACGCGACTTTGGCGCGAAAGTCGCGTACCGCATGGCCGACCCCACACAGGGGTCGGGTCGGGTTTCATGAAACCCGACTTTGCCAAAAGTTGGCGACTTTTGAAAATGAACGATCCGTTTCGCTCAACCCTAGCAGAGGCAAAAAAAACTTCAACTTATTTAAGAGGAAACATACCCTTATACCCTTTAGGCTGCATTGACATGTCCATCTGTTATGACCATGTACAGACAGACTTTAATTCCCTGCTTGACCTACCTGGCCTCTCTCCTGACCTGAAAAGCCAAATCGGCAATATGCAAATTTGAGGCTGTGAGATTAGGTTATGAGACCCACGGTTGGTTTGGATATATACAGTGGGTACGTAAAGTATTCAGACTCCTTTTAATCTTTCACTCATTGTTTCATTGCAGTCATTTGGTAAATTCAAAAAAGTTCACTTTTTTCTCATTAATGTACACTCTGCGCCCCATCTTGATTGAAAAAAAACAGAAATGTAGAAATTTTTGCAAATTTATTAAAAAAGAAAAACTGAAATATCACATGGTCAGAAGTATTCAGACCCTTTGTTCAGTATAGAGTAGAAGCACCTTTTGAGCTAGTACAGCCATGAGTCTTCTTGGGAATGATACAACAAGTTTTTCACACCTGGATTTGGGGCATCCTCTGCCATTCTTCCTTGCGGATCCTCGCCAGTGCCATCAGGTTGGATGGTGAACATTGGTGGACAGCCATTTACAGGTCTCTCCAGAGATGCTCAATTGGGTTTAGGTCAGGGCCTAAAAATAATGTATCAGGAGACGTCTACAAAAGAGAAAGAATCTCTGATAGATGAATTTTGCTTTAACACCGTTGACCCAGTGAATGCTGACCACTGGATGCGCATGATTAGTTTTTGATCATCTGTTGCAGGTTTGTACAAAGTTGGTAAGTTATAAATTAATAGAGGATATGTGATAATTTACTGATCAATGGGCATTTGACAATTAGGATCCGCTATGTTCCAGGGCACAGGAGAGCCCTATCTGAGGGGATAGGAGGAAAACATGCACACCACCACCTTACCCATTGTCTTTGGTATGCCAGAGATACAGTATTCTGAAGTTCTAAAGGAAGTGAATAGAGCGTTGGTGCACATGCTAAACTGTTGCTCCATTTAGACAGGTTCCTGCAGAGCGTCTGAATGACTGGGGTCCCAGAGGTCAGGCCCACGGGAGGTTAGTAAGTTGGTATAAACTTTTTACAATAATAATGCCAATGGAAACATAGTTTTTTGTGCTCTGTGTTTTTAGAATGCAACTTGTCAAATGTGACCTTGATGGTTAACATTTTTTCCCACTTGCATGGATACTTGGAGTTATCTGGCTATTTTTCAGAGATAGGATTCTAATAATCCTGCATTGAATCACATTATGTACCAAGCAGTCTTCTAAAAATAATATCTTTAAATTATCATAATGACTGAGTCAGTGCCAAAAATAATGGCTTGAACTTGAGAACAAATTGTATTAATGCCAGTTTTCAACATTTGCATTGTAATTATTCCAGCTATGTCAGTGAGCAATAATGGCCTCAATTAACAGGTTAACCCTGTGTCAGGGGCCCAATTTAACGGCACATTTCAATTTTTGATCTCTGACTTTGCGTGACAGTTTTGTTCTACATAAAGTCAGTTTTTTAAAGTTCAAGTTTAGTATTAACCTTTCTGAATTACAGATTGCTAAATGTGACAGTGAGGCAAAGACAAATATACCATCCTTTATAAAGGTCAGTGGTAATCTAGGTGCCATATTCAGTGTCACAATTTAACAAAGGGTTTGTCAGATACTGATGTAACAACCTGTACAGGCAATCTACATGTAAAATGTGTGAACCATACATGATTAATATTGTACCTTCAATACCCATAGTTAAGTCACAATTTTGATGTGCGAGTTTAGATGTTTCCATCTATTCTGTAAACTGTCAACTTATTTGATCTATAGTTATGTGCAAAATAATGGCAGTCTAACTTCACTACTGACTAGGTGTAGGCGAGTAATGAGCAACCAACAGTATTGACAGTCATGACATGCACGCTACTAATTGGGTGTAACTAACTTAATGAAAGCGGGGTATTCAACTTAATAAGGGTATTTTTCCACGGTCAGTATTCGGCCAGATGTTACAGCATAGTGGCCTGTGGCGTTCCAGCGTATACGCACATGCGGCACGTCTTTCTAGACCGCAGCATGTCAATTTATCTTGTGGAGATGCTCCATCTCCGCAAGATAAATATCACAGTCCAATGTATAGGATGCGGTGATTACGCATGGTTCAATTAACACATATGGAATCACTGTGCATACAAAATACGGTCCGTGGAAACATACCCTTACCCTTACTGTGCAGAGTTCAATTAATGAGGTCATTTATTCTGTGAAGAAATAGGTGTCAATTATGGCCCTTATATAAAGAAGGAGTGCAGCAAATACTGTACCTGCTGGTTACCCCTTGCTCAGTGAGTAAAACGGGTCATTCCAGACATTGTACCGAAAGAGAAAGAACTTTGATCAAGAAGTTGATTGGAGAGGGGAAAACATTTAAAGAAGTGCAGAAAACAATTGGCTGCTCAGCCTCATAAGATTTCCAATGCTTTAACATGGCAAACAAAACCTGAAACACGTGGTAGGAAAATAAATACTACCATCTGCATAAGTACCATATTTTTCAGACTATTAGACACTTTTTTCCTCCAAAAATGTAGACGAAAATGGGAGGTGTGTCTTATAGTCTGGATGTACTGGCTCTGGCTGTGGTGGGGAAGTGGGGGAGTGCCAGCAGATCACAGAAGCAGGAGCTGGCAACTGCAGCTAACTCTTGTGCCCCCTGCTAAAGAGAAATTAATATTCACTGCATTCCATGCCCATGGGCATGAAGGGCAATGAATATTCATTTTTCTTTAATAGGATCCTGGTATGATTGGCCTCCATCCCTGTCTTGGTATTCATGGCCCCATCCTTATCCTGGAATCATTGGCCCCCTCCTCCATCGTGGTATGCATGGTTCCATCAGAAAACATTAAAAAAATAAACCATTACACTTACCTTCCCAGCGCTCCCTCGCAGCGTGGTAATATATGGTAATAGAATCACAGGAATGGCAAAGAAGAATCCAATGATCAGCTCCAGGGAGATCAAAGAAGATCTTCAGTCACCAGTGAGTCATTCAACTATCAGAAAAGGCCTACATGAAGCTAAACTATTTGACAGAAACCCTCTTAAAGTACCAATGCTGAAAAAAGACGTGTTCAAAAGATTTGCTAAAGAACACATTGACAGGCCTAAAAAGAAGTGGCACAGTATTCTATGGACAGAGGTGAGCAAGATTGTTCTTATTGGGCCTAAAGGCTGGAGACAATTTGTGAGACGACCCATAAACACTAAATTCAGTCCAAAGTACACTGTGAAGACTTTAAGGCTATGTGCACATGTATTCTGGTCCACTGCGGATTTTTCCGCAGTGGATTTGATAAATCTGCAGTGCAAAACCACTACGGATTTATCGCAGATTTATTGTGGATTTACTGCGGTTTTTCTGCGGTTTTCACTGCGGTTTTCCATAGGGGCAGCTGTAAAACCGCTGTGGAAAGAAGTGACATGCTACGGAATGTAAACCCCTGCGTTTCCGCGCTTTTTGTCCGCAGAATGTGCACAGTGTTTTTTGGTTCCCATAGGTTTACATTGAACTGTAAACTTATGTGAAACTTCTGCGGACCCACAGCTGCGGAAACGCTGCGGATTCGCAGCGTTTTCCGCATTGTGTGCACATACCCTCAGGGTCTGTGCCCATGATCAGTAATTGCTGCGGGTTTGACACTGTGCATTTTTGCAGTGCCAAACCCGCTGCCACCAGCTTTGATAGCCTAGTGAATACGATTTCTAGAGCTCCCAAGTCCACATCCATGGTCGCATACGGATCACCCGCGGAGACGAACATGCAGCGCTAATCTCTGCAAAAAAATTAAATCAGTAGAAACATATTGAACGTGGTAAATCCGCATGGTTCAGTGAACACATGCAGATTTACCTGCGTTCAATAGAAGGGAGCACTTTGGACACAACCAACATGCGTTGCTTCCAAAGCATTGCTAGTTCCGGATCATGAGCACCCGGCCTAAAACATGGATGTCCAAGCAGTAATGATTTGGGATGCTTCTCATACTATGTAGTTGGGCCTGTTTATAGCATACCAGTCACCATGGACCAGTTTGAATATATCAAAATACTTGGAAAAGGTCATGTTGCCTTATGCTGATGAAGAAATAATCTTGAAATGGGTGTTTCAGCATGACATCGACCCAAAACACACCAGCAAGTAGGCAACATCTTGGTTCCAGGTCAACAAGACTGATGTTATGATTGGCCAGCCCTATCCCCAGACCTCAATCTGATTGAGAATTTGTGAAGTGAAATGAAACAAAATGTAAGAATGCAAAACAACCGTGAAGTGTAGTCCAGTCAATGTAGTCCAGTCACCCCCTCTTCTATGGCCGGCTGTTACAGCGGGGAGCTTCACACTGCTGTGTGACTTCATGTCTCATATGGGAGGAAGAGCAGTGAAGAGCAGCTCCCGTCACACTGAATTACAAGTGTTATAAACATGATAGAAATGCACAAGGCATCTAATCTTTATAGTTTGAGGGCTGGGACACTACGAACATTTTTTTTGTCTCCCAGAAGTACCCCTTTTAATCAGCAATCTCCATGCAGTTGTTTACTCAGCAAATATGTTCTGAAATGTCATTGCATAATAATATGTGGCCCGCTTTGACATTTTAAGTTAAATTAACCCCTTCATGGCAGGTGCCGTACTAGTACTGCGCATGTCATGTCTCCCTCTTTAATGTGGGCTCCGGCGCTGAGCCCACATCAAAGTCGCGACATGTCATCTGTCGGGGGTCAGCGATGCATCGCCATAACAACCAGAGGTCTCCTTGAGACCTCTATGGTTGTTGATGCCGGATTGCTATGAGCGCCACCCTGTGGTCGGCGCTCAAAGCAATGCAGTAATTCTGCTACATAGAGGCGATCTGAGCTTCGTCTCTATGTAGCAGAGCCGATCAGGCTATGCCAGCTTCTAGCCTCCCATGGAGGCTATTGAAGTATGGCAAAAGTAAAAAAAAAATGTTTAAAAAAATAATAAAAACAAACAAACAAATGAACGTTTAAATCACCGCCCTTTCGCCCCATTCAAAATAAAACAAAAAAAAAAATCAAACCTACACATATTTGGTATCGCAGTGTTCAGAAGCGCCTGATCTATCAATGAAAAAAAGGATTAACCTGATCCCAAAACGGCATAGCGAGAAAATAATTCAAAACGCCAGAATTACGTTTTTTTGGTCGCCGCAACATTGCATTAAAATGCAATAACGGGTGATCAAAAGAACGTATCTGGACACAAGTTGCATCATTAAAAACATCAGCTCAGCACACAAAAAATAAGCCCTCTCCCAACCCGAGATAATGAAAAATGGAAACGCTACAGGTATCGGAAAATGGCGCATTTTTTTTTTAGCAAAGTTTGGAATTTTGTTTACCACTTAGATAAAAATAACCTAGACATGTTTGGTGTCTATGAACTCGTAATGACCTAGAGAATCATAATGGCAGGTCAGTTTTAGCATTTAGTGAACCTAGCAAAAAAGCCAAACAAAAAACAAGTGTTGGATTGCACTTTTTTTGAAATTTCTTTCCGCTTTCTGATGGATTTACATAGTTGGACTTGACTGTAACGCCGGAGAGGTATGGGATATTGTTGTTTTTTTATTTTAACTTTGTTTCAGGTGACAAGGGTCTTCAATTGGATTGAGCGTTTAATAAACTATTACAACACCTTGTGTCTTTATTTCATTAACCCCTTTCTGCCATTAGACGTACTATTCTGTCCATGTGGGGTGGGCTTTACTTCCCAAGGACGGAATAGTACGTCATAGGCGATCGGCCGCGCTCACGGGGGGAGCGCGGCCGATCGCGGCCGGGTGTCAGCTGCTTATCGCAGCTGACATCCGGCACTATGTGCCAGGAGCGGTCACGGACCGCCCCCGGCACATTAACCCCCGGCACACCACGATCAAACATGATCGCGATGTGCCGGCGGTGCAGGGAAGCATCGCGCAGGGAGGGGGCTCCCTGCGTGCTTCCCTGAGACCCCCGCAGCAACGCGATGTGATCGCGTTGCTCCGGGGGTCTCCTACCTTCCTCCCTGCAGAAAGTCCCGGATCCAAGATGGCCGCGGATCCGGGTCCTGCAGGGAGGGAGGTGGCTTACCAAGTGCCTGCTCAGAGCAGGCATTTGGTAACGCTGCACTGCTCTCAGACAGATCGGTGATCTGCCAGAGTGCTGTGCAAACGGGCAGATCACCGATCTGTATTGTCCCCCCCTGGGACAAAGTAAAAAAGTAAAAAAAAAAATTTGCAAGTGTGTAAAAAAAAAGGGTTAGGGCTAGGGCTAGGGTTAGGGTTAGGGCTAGGGCTAGGGTTAGGGCTAGGGTTAGGGCTAGGGCTAGGGCTAGGGCTAGGGTTAGGGCTAGGGTTAGGGTTAGGGTTAGGGCTAGGGCTAGGGTTAGGGCTAGGGTTATGGCTAGGGTTAGGGCTAGGGTTAAGGCTACAGTTAGGGTTAAGGCTACAGTTAGGGTTGGGGCTAAAGTTAGGGTTAGGGTTTGGATTACATTTGCGGTTGGGAATAGGGTTGGGATTAGGGTTAGGGGTGTGTCTGGGTTAGAGGTGTGGTTAGGGTTACCGTTGGAATTAGGGTTAGGGGTGTGTTTGGATTAGGGTTTCAGTTATAATTGGGGGGTTTCCACTGTTTAGACACATCAGGGGCTCTCCAAACGCGACATGGCGTCCGATCTCATCTCCAGCCAATTCTGCGTTGAAAAAGTAAAACAGTGCTCCTTCCCTTCCGAGCTCTCCCGTGTGTCCAAACAGGAGTTTACCCCAACATATGGGGTATCAGCATACTCAGGACAAATTGGACAACAACTTTTGGGGTCCAATTTCTCCTGTTACCCTTGGGAAAATACAAAACTGGGGGCTAAAAAATAAGTTTTGTGGGAAAAAAAAGATTTTTTAATTTTCACGGCTCTGCGTTATAAACTGTAGTGAAACACTTGGGGGCTCAAAGTTCTCACAACACATCTAGATAAGTTTGTGGGGGGGTCTAGTTTCCAATATGGGGTCACTTGTGGGGGGTTTCTACTGTTTAGGTACATTAGGGGCTCTGCAAACGCAATGTGACGCCTGCAGACCATTCCATCTAAGTCTGCATTCCAAATGGCGCTCCTTCCCTTCCGAGCCCTCCCATGCGCCCAAATGGTGGATCCCCCCCACATATGGGGCATCAGCGCACTCAGGACAAATTGGACAACACCTTTTGGGGTCCAATTTCTCCTGTTACCCTCAAGAAAATACAAAACTGGGGGCTAAAAAATAATTTTGGGGGGAATTTTTTTTTTTTTTTTCACGGCTCTGCGTTAGAAACTGTAGTGAAACACTTGGGGGCTCAAAGTTCTCACAACACATCTAGATAAGTTCCTTGGGGGGTCTAGTTTCCAATATGCGGTCACTTGTGGGGGGTTTCTACTGTTTAGGTACATTAGGGGCTCTGCAAACGCAATGTGACGCCTGCAGACCATTCCATCTAAGTCTGTATTCCAAATGGCGCTCCTTCCCTTCCGAGCCCTCCCATGCGCCCAAACGGTGGTTCCCCCCCACATATGGGGTATCAGAGTACTCAGGACAAATTGTGCAACAACTTTTTGGTTCCATTTTCTTCTCTTACCATTGGGAAAATAAAACATTGGGGGCGAAAGGATAATTTTTGTGAAAAAAAATGATTTTTTATTTTTACGGTTCTGCATTATAAACTTCTGTGAAGCACTTGGTGGGTCAAAGTGCTCACCACACCTCTAGATAAGTTCCTTAGGGGGTCTACTTTCCAAAATGGTGTCACTTGTGGGGGGTTTCAATGTTTAGGCACATCAGTGGCTCTTCAAACGCAACATGGCGTCCCATCTCAATTCCTGTCAATTTTGCATTGAAAGGTCAAACGGCGCTCCTTCCCTTCCGAGCTCTCCCATGCGCCCAAACAGTGGTTTACCCCCACATATGGGGTATCAGAGTACTCAGGACAAATTGTGCAACAACTTTCTGGTTCCAATTTCTTCTCTTACCATTGGGAAAATGAAAAATTGGGGGCGAAAAGATAATTTTTGTGAAAAAAAATGATTTTTTATTTTTACGGTTCTGCATTATAAACTTCTGTGAAGCACTTGGTGGGTCAAAGTGCTCACCACACCTCTAGATAAGTTCCTTAGTGGGTCTACTTTCCAAAATGGTGTCACTTGTGGGGGGTTTCAATGTTTAGGCACATCAGTGGCTCTCCAAACGCAACATGGCGTCCCATCTCAATTGCAGTCAATTTTGCATTAAAAAGTCAAATGGCGCTCCTTCGCTTCCAAGCTCTGTCATGCGCCCAAACAGTGGTTTACCTCCACTTATGGGGTATTGGCGTACTCAGGACAAATTGTACAACAAGGTTTGGGGTCCATTTTCTCCTGTAACCCTTGGTAAAATAAAACAAATTGGAGCTGAAGTAAATTTTTTGTGAAAAAAAGTTAAATGTTAATTTTTATTTAAACATTCCAAAAATTCCTGTGAAACACCTGAAGGGTTAATAAACTTCTTGAATGTGGTTTTGAGAACCTTGAGGGGTGCAGTTTTTAGAATGGTGTCACACTTGGGTATTTTCTATCATATAGACCCCTCAAAATGACTTCAAATTAGATGTGGTCCCTAAAATAAAATGTTGTTGTAAAAATGAGAAATTGCTGGTCAACTTTTAACCCTTATAACTCCCTAACAAAAAAAATTTTGGTTCCAAAATTGTGCTGATGTAAAGTAGACATGTGAGAAATGTTACTTATTAAGTATTTTGTGTGACATATCTCTGTGATTTAATTGCATAAAAATTCAAAGTTGGAAAATTGCGAAATTTTCAAAATTTTTGCCATATTTCCGTTTTTTCACAAGTAATCGCAGGTAATATCAAAGAAATTTTACCACTATCATGAAGTACAATATGTCATGAGAAAACAATGTCAGAATCACCGGGATCCGTTGAAGCATTCCAGAGTTATAACCTCATAAAGGGACAGTGGTCAGAATTGTAAAAATTGGCCCGGTCCATAACATGCAAACCACCCTTGGGGGTAAAGGGGTTAAAATACTTTTTTCCTAATGTGTGTGCGTATTTTTAACCCTTTATGAACATAGGATTAATAATTGATTGGTATCTTATTGACACCTCTCCATTATTAACCTGGCTTAATGTCACCTTACAATAGCAAGGTGACATTAACCCTTTATTACCCCATAGCCCACCGCTACTCGGGAGTGGTAAGAGAGTGGCTAAGTGCCAGAATAGGCGCATCTTACAGATGTGTCTTTTCTGGGGAGGCTGGGGGCAGATGTTTTTAGCCAGGGGGGGGCCTATAACCATGGTCCCTCTCTAGGCTATTAATATCTGCCCTCAGTCACTGGCTTTACCACTCTGGCGGAGAAAATAGCACGGAAGCCCACGCCAGTTTTTTCCGTTATTTACCCCTTTATTTTAACAGCTAGAGCCCCCAGGTTTTGCACACAGACACTTCTAACATTAGTAGTGAGGAATATGTAAAAAAATAAGGGATATGAAATGATTTACTGTATGTAAACCATGTCTCATATGCTGTCGGGTTTGGGAAGGAGATAGCAAAAGCCGGCAAATGAATTACTGGCTTTTCTGCTATCTAGCGCTGGATGAAATATAAATTTATATATATATATATATATATATATATATATATGTGTATCAATGACATATATATATATATCTATACATATATATATATATATATATATATATATATAGATAGACTGTATATATGTTTTTACGAATATTTGAGGCCATGGATCCATTCTATGTCCGTTTTGCAAGCCGCTCGCCGTACGGATGCCATACGGATGACACACGGATAATTTTTGGAGAAACAATCGCATCCTCGCATTGAATGCGGATCACTGTTCAGGAAATTTTCTGTGTATCTCGGCCATCAAAAACGGACCGTATTTTTATACGTTGTGTGTGACTCCGGCCTAAGTCTATGAAATGGAATTTGGAGAGTTGTAATTATAAACAGTACTACAACAAAATGTAGTTTAAGCACTAGGGCCTGATTTATCTTTGACAGATTTTTGGCATGAATAACTCTTAATTAATGACTTTTTGATTTGAGACAAATTCATTAAATAATTTGCGATTTTTTTTAAAGTTATCTTTTGTTATATAGTTAATTTTCTGATTTATATGACAATGTGGCTTTTCCAGATGGTTTAAACTGACTCATCAAATGCAATTTATTCAAAAGTTTTAATGCAAGTAAACTCCAGTCTCCCCCCCTCAAACGCTTTGCCCTGGAGTGATATTTTTTGCAAGCCTGAATATTTTGCACTAATTTTAAAATATTTTGTGGGGCGCTAAAATACGATTAAAGGCTAATGTAAAGAACATTTTTAATTTTGCGCAAAACTCATTGTTTAGAAGAATTTATTGCAAAAAAATGTCAATGAATGTAAGACCGAAAAGGAAAGTGTCTACGAAAAAATCTGCAAATGATGAATCAAAGTCAATGCATAAATACAAAAAAATTGTACTAACCAACTCCAAAATAATTGTGCTCCACAGCATGGGACAGGCGAGGGGTGAGGAGGAGGTTTACAATACAAGGTACATGTTTTTAGAGCTTAGGAACTAAAGAAAGCAGTGATGTGAATCAGGTAGTGAAACCTTCTGTTTATCAATAAATATCTACAAAGGGTATCAGACCAAGACATAAAATGTAATAGTTTTTAGTTTTCCCCTATACTTTTCTGATTAAAATGAGCATGCACATTGGCCAAATCAATTTTCTAATAGAAATTCCATTTCTCTTGCAAGCTGAGCTTTAAAATGACAAAGCTTTAAATGGTCAGAACAATAGCGCAATATGTAATGAAAGCATCTGAAGGTTATCAGGACATGGATTTTATAGAGAGAAATTACAAAGCGATTGCCCAGAATTGAAAGGAAACATTTTGAGTAAAGGATCACTCTCAAAAGACTTTCATGGCAACGCAGCAAATTGTGTTTTCTACAATGTCATATTTTAATTCCTAATAGTAGGCTCAGGTGGCCATTGTATTATACTTCTAATAGAATAATGTTCTGCTTGTTTTATTTGTCATTAGATTGCGATTTTCCAAGCAGAAAATTATATTTACCTAGAAACACATGGTCCTGTTTTAATTTTTGTTTCAAGAATAGAAAGTGAAATGTTTGCATGGATGGAACATGTTCGAAAAATACTCAGGGTGAAGTCACACACAATGGAGTGATCCAACTTCTAGCTCATTTCTTTAAGTTTTTGCTTCATATTTCTACATTTTGTGCAAATAAGGGCATTGCCTCCCTTTGTAATAGTATGCAGGCAGGGGTGGATTAAGGGTAGCCAGGGCCCCGGGCTGTTCAGACACTGTGGGCCCCCCCGGTCATGTGACGGGGGTCATGTGACGGGGGTCATGATATACCCGAACCAGATTATTCCAGAAAAATGGCCGGGCCCTACTCTACTGTAACCTATTAAATATTTGTTAAAATCTGCAATACAATTTAGGTGTATTTTGACCAATAATATCATATACAAGGAACAAATACCACCGCACCATGACCAGACCACAAATTACCACCACAGTGATCGAATAATATCACATACAAGGAACAAATACCACCGCACCATGTCAAGACCACATATTACCACCACTTGGTGACCAAATAGCACATACAAGGGACAAATACCACAACACCATTTCCAGACCACATATTACCACCACATAGTGACTGAATACTACAATACTGATCAGTAATAAAAAAAAACAAAAAACACAATACTATCACCATAAGTGCCAGTATTCACAGGAGATCTGTACTTAGTATGCAGTGTCTGTGTAGAGGTAATACAGAGATCACTGGTGGTATTATACACAGGAGCTCTGTATATAATGTATAGGTAATACAGTGATCACTGGTGACATTGTACACAGGACCTCTGTATATAGTATACAGTGTCTAGTGTCAGTGTATAGGTAACACTGACTCACCAGTGACGTCTCTAGGTGAAGTCCTTCATCTTTCATCCAGCACAGACCGCCATCATTTCTGCCAGCCAGGACTCGTTTCTGCAGGAAATAACACAGTTATCTCAAGCTTTGCTTGCAGAACATTACTAAATTTTTCACAAGTTCTACATTACACCACATGAAGAAAAGAAGGCGATATAGTGTCAATCTGCACAATAACAGGACCGCCCCCCCATTTAAAACAGTATACTCAAAAAATAAAATAAATATATCACTGCAGTAATAATATCCCTTAATTAGCCCCTATGGTAATAATATTCCCCACACTGGCCCCATGTATCTCATTCCTCGCTCCAGCCATATGTTCTCCCATCCTGCACTCATGAGTATCCATTCTACACCATATGATCTCCCCATCCTGCCCCATCTGTCTCCATCGTATCAATCCTGCCCCATGATCCAATCCTGCCCCATGTCTTTCATTCTGCCCCGTGTCTACATTCTGCCCATGCCTCCAGTCCTGCCCCCAGTGTGTCCAGCAATCTATCCCAGTGTATCCAGCATATTACCCCCAGTGTGTCCAGCAATCTGCCCCAGTATGTCCAGCATATTGCCCCAGTGTCCAGCAATCTTCCCCCAGACAGTGTCTCCAGCAATCTGCCCCAGTGTCTGACTCCAGCATATTGCCCCCAGTGTGTCCAGCAATCTGCCCCAGTGTGTCCAGCATTGCCCCTAGACAGTGTGTCCAGCAATCTGCCCCAGTGTGTCCAGCATTGCCCCTAGACAGTGTGTCCAGCAATCTGCCCCAGTGTCTCCAGCATTGCTCCAGTGTCTCCAGCATTGCCCCAGTGTCTCCAGCAATCTGCCCCAGTGTGTCCTCCAGCATTGCCCCAGTGTGTCCAGCAATCTGCCCCAGTGTCTCCAGCATTGCCCCAGTGTCTCCAGCATTGCCCCAGTGTCTCCAGCATTGCCCCAGTGTGTCCTCCAGCAATCTGCCCCAGTGTGTCCTCCAGCGAGACAGAGAGCGACTGACAGAGAGCGACTGACAGACTGACAGAGAGCGACTGACAGAGAGGGACTGACTGACAGACTGACAGAGAGGGACTGACAGACAGACTCACAGAGAGGGACTGACAGACTGACAGAGAGGGACTGACTGACAGACTGACAGAGAGGGACTGACTGACAGAGAGGGACTGACAGACTGACAGAGAGGGACTGACTGACAGACTGACAGAGAGGGACTGACAGAGAGGGACTGACAGACTGACAGAGAGGGACTGACAGACAGACTGACAGAGAGGGACTGACAGACTGACAGAGAGGGACTGAGTGACAGACTGACAGAGAGGGACTGACTGACAGACTGACAGAGAGGGACTGACAGACTGACAGAGAGGGACTGACTGACAGAGAGGGACTGACTGACAGACTGACAGAGAGGGACTGACTGACAGACTGACAGAGAGGGACTGACAGACTGACAGAGAGTGACTGACAGACTGACAGAGAGGGACTGACAGACTGACAGAGAGGGACTGACAGAGAGGGACTGACTGACAGACTGACAGAGAGGGACTGACTGACAGACTGACAGAGAGGGACTGACAGAGAGGGACTGACAGACTGACAGAGAGGGACTGACAGACTGACAGAGGGGGACTGACAGACAGACTGACAGAGAGGGACTGACATACTGACAGAGAGGGACTGACAGACTGACAGAGAGGGACAGACTGACAGAGAGGGACTGACAGACTGACAGAGAGGGACTGACAGACTGACAGAGAGGGACTGACTGACAGACTGACAGAGAGGGACTGACTGACAGACTGACAGAGAGGGACTGAAAGACTGACAGAGAGGGACTGACAGACTGACAGAGAGCGACTGACAGACTGACAGAGAGGGACTGACAGACTGACAGAGAGGGACTGACAGACTGACAGAGAGCGACTGACAGAGAGGGAGGGAGACTGAAAGAGACCTCAGGGACTTGTCAGGAGGGGAACAGTGTCCTGCCTCCTCCTCACTGCACAGTGCAGTCACCTCCAGCCCCCAGCAGCCTGAGCTCCTCGTCGTCCTATCTCCTGTCCTGCTCCTGTATGCAGGGCTCAAGGAGGGAAGAAGCAGCGTCCTGACTTTCTCCTGCTCCTCTCAGCAGGAAGAAGCCGGTGCCCTGTGCTGTGAGGTCTCCCCTGCAGACACAGCGTGGCGTGCAATGTGGGCGTGTCTGCAGTTTGACCCCTGCAGCAGAGGTACAGTTTCGGCATTCAGCGTCCCGGTCTATAGAACAGACAGCTGTAGTGCAAGGAGATCATGTCTCTCTGCACTACAGTGGAGCTTACCTATATCGGCGTGTTGTGCTATGCTACTGGCCGGCGGGCATTCACAGACGATTATCAGAGGGTCAATCTGTGTGGTAGCCCAGGGCCCCCCCACACCACTGGGCCCTGGGCTACCGCCCATATTGACCCTCTGATAATCCGCCCCTGTATGCAGGTACTGAGTGTGTCACCACAGAACAGACAGACCAACAGTTGAGGGGTTTAATAACAGGAATCAGGTTCTCCTCGCAGGAAGGAAGCAATGGAATATAACTAGCAATAACACCGTGCAAAAATATGGGAGTCAAACAGTGTAACAGAAGTAAGCAGGATTTCTTGAGAAAAGAACACTTATCAGTCTGATGAGGACTTG
This sequence comes from Ranitomeya imitator, assembly GCF_032444005.1. NCBI lineage: Eukaryota > Metazoa > Chordata > Amphibia > Anura > Dendrobatidae > Ranitomeya > Ranitomeya imitator. Next base: position 271,913,634 of record NC_091285.1, on the reverse strand, counting down.
CTTGAAGTGTCGTCTTCTCCAACGTAGGCGCCAAGAAACAGCGGCATTTGTCGTCCCTCTGTTGTCCGTGGGCTGAGTAGTCTCTAGGAGCCCACTGCCTGGGGTTTTGGGAGTTAATGTGATATGCACAGGCTCTGAGTCTTTATCTTTTACAGCATAGCCTATCCCGGGAAAACGATGGTCAGTCTATTATTAACCCCTTTACCCCCAAGGGTGGTTTGCACGTTATGGACCGGGCCAATTTTTACAATTCTGACCACTGTCCCTTTATGAGGTTATAACTCTGGAACGCTTCAACGGATCCCGGTGATTCTGACATTGTTTTCTCATGACATATTGTACTTCATGATAGTGGTAAAATTTCTTTGATATTACCTGCGTTTATTTGTGAAAAAAACAGAAATATGGCGAAAATTTTGTAAAATTTCGCAATTTTCCAATTTTGAATTTTTATGCAATTAAATTACAGAGATATGTCACACAAAATACTTAATAAGTAACATTTCCCACATGTCTACTTTACATCAGCACAATTTTTGGAAACAAAATTTTTTTTTGTTAGGGAGTTATAAGGGTTAAAAGTTGACCAGCAATTTCTCATTTTTACAACACCATTTTATTTTAGGGACCACATCTCATTTGAAGTCATTTTGAGGGGTCTATATGATAGAAAATACCCAAGTGTGACAACATTCTAAAAACTGCACCCCTCAAGGTTCTCAAAACCACATTCAAGAAGTTTATTAACCCTTCAGGTGTTTCACAGGAATTTTTGGAATGTTTAAATAAAAATTAACATTTAACTTTTTTTCACAAAAAATTTACTTCAGCTCCAATTTGTTTTATTTTACCAAGGGTTACAGGAGAAAATGGACCCCAAACCTTAATGTACAATTTGTCCTGAGTACGCCAATACCCCATAAGTGGAGGTAAACCACTGTTTGGGCGCATGACAGAGCTTGGAAGCGAAGGAGCGCCATTTGACTTTTTAATGCAAAATTGACTGCAATTGAGATGGGACGCCATGTTGCGTTTGGAGAGCCACTGATGTGCCTAAACATTGAAACCCCCCACAAGTGACACCATTTTGGAAAGTAGACCCCCTAAGGAACTTATCTAGAGGTGTGGTGAGCACTTTGACCCACCAAGTGCTTCACAGAAGTTTATAATGCAGAACCGTAAAAATAAAAAATCTTTTTTTTTTCACAAAAATTATCTTTTCGCCCCCAATTTTTTTATTTTCCCAATGGTAAGAGAAGAAATTGGAACCAAAAAGTTGTTGTACAATTTGTCCTGAGTACGCTGAGACCCCATATGTGGGGGTAAACCACTGTTTGGGCACATGGGAGAGCTTGGAAGGGAAGGAGCGCCGTTTGACTTTTCAATGCAAAATTCACAGGAATTGAGATGAGACGCCATGTTGCGTTTGGAGAGCCACTGATGTGCCTAAACATTGAAACACCCCACAAGTGACACCATTTTGGAAAGTAGACCCCCTAAGGAACTTATCTAGATGTGTGGTGAGCACTTTGACCCACCAAGAGCTTCACAGAAGTTTATAATGCAGAGCCGTAAAAATAAAACAAAATTTTTTTCCCACAAAAATTATTTTTTAGCCCACAGTTTTGTATTTTCCCGAGGGTAACAGGAGAAATTGGACACCAAAAGTTGTTGTCCAATTTGTCCTGAGTACGCTGATACCCCATATGTTGGGGTAAACTCCTGTTTGGGCACACGGGAGAGCTCGGAAGGGAAGGAGCACTGTTTTACCTTTTCAACGCAGAATTGGCTGGAATTGAGATCGGACGCCATGTCGCGTTTGGAGAGCCCCTGATGTGTCTAAACAGTGGAAACTCCCCAATTATAACTGTGTAACAACTCTGCTGGCATCACGGCATGGCCTCACATCTCTCACACAATCTTACCCACTGCTCCAGGCCATGATGTGGTTTCTGTTTCATGCCAGCTCCATGTTCTGTGTCTCTGCTCTGTGCATGCTTCTTGGCTATGTGCATAGGGGGCCGGCGCCTGAACTCTCTGGTTCTTAAAGGAATCAGGTGCATCTGTCTAATCTGTTCCTGACCAATTACCTAGAGGCCTCCTGTATATAGTGCAGCTCCACCCTGTGCTCTGGGCCTGTGCAACTTACTCCCTCAGTCAGTTCTTGTTGCTGAGGTGCCAGGTCCTGTCTCGGTTACTCTCCCTTGTCTGCCACCTAGGGGGGCGTTGTACCCTGGTCTTAGTCCTGTGTAGCCACCCAGTGGGGCTTAGTACCCTGGTCTCTGTCTTGTGTAGCCACCCAGCAGGGCTTCGTACCCTGGCCTTTGTCTATGTCTCTGTGTCTTGTCTCGTTCCTGACTCTGTCGTACTCTAGTCCTATTCCACTGTCTGTTTATATCTGTCTTGGTTTGCCTTTTCTGCTCTGTTCACCACTGTCTGTGGCTCTGCTTCTCTTTGCTCAGTTCTACCACAACCTGTGCTTCTGTGTCTCTCAGCTTTTCCCTCAGCTCTGCTCTCTGTAACTTTGCTCTGCACTCTGACCTTGCTTTACACTCTGTGGCTTTGCTCTCTGCTCTGCACTCTGACCTTGCTTCGCACTCTGTGGCTTTGCTCTGTGGCTCCGCCTCCAGCGTCTCCGCTCTTGGCTCCGCCTCCAGCGTCTCTGCTCTTGGCTCCGCCTCCAGCATCTCCGCTCTTGGCTCCGCCTCCAGCGTATCCGCTCTTGGCTCCGCCTCCAGCGTCTCCGCTCTTGGCTCCGCCTCCAGCGTCTCCGCTCTTGACTCCGCCTTCAGCGGCTCCGCCTCCAGCGGCTCCGCTCTTGGCTCCGCCTCCAGCGGCTCTGCTCCTGGCTCCGCCTCTTGCGGCTCCGTCCTTGGCTTTGCCTTCTCCTTCTCCTTCTCTTCTCTTAGTTCCACCTTCTACTCGTACTCAGCCTCCTGCATTTCTGTTCTTGGTTCTAGCTCTTGTGCTTTCGCTCTGCATCCGCTCTTGCGGTCTTTCTCTACTTGTTACTTAGTCCTCCTGTCTGAACAGGTTCCTACTTGTTTCACATACCTGCCTGCAGACCGGTCCCTACCAGTTCTTCCTATGTTCCAGCCGTACCTGCCTGCCTACCAGAGAGCCAGTCGTGTCCACCTGCCCGCCAGTGTCTGTTGTACCCGTCTGCCTGCCTGTGTCCCAGCCGTGCCCGCCTGTCAGCCAGTGTGCCAGCCGTGCCCGCTCCGTTCCTTAGTGGGATCAGCAGCCACAGCCAGACATCACCCTGGAGTGGCACCTGGTAGCTTCCTATTGCACAAGTCTGACCTCACCATCAGAGGCTCCAGCGAACACCTAGGAAGCTACTTAGTTACGCCCCTTCCAGGGAAGTTTGGTCTGTGGTCCAGTGGGGCCACACCCCCGTATGCCCGCGCCAACCAGTCTGGGCGCGTGCGTGACTGTTTGCACAGGCCATGGTCCCCGCTGAGTCCCATGTGCCTTCGCTCTCGGAGCAAGATGAACTCTCTTCTTGCCAGTATTGGCCTCCGAGGAAAATGTTTACCCAGTCTGAAAGCCAGTCCTTCACTGCTCCATCCCCTATTGTCATCTCTAATGAGCTGTTTGATCGACTTCAAGCCTGCGCTCCTAATGACGAATCCAAGCCAGCAGATCCTCCATGCTACTATGGGGACCCAAAGCAATGTTGTGTGTTCCTGGAGCGGTGCTTGCGTTATTTCAAGTGGCATGCCACCCAATTCCCCACTGACTGGTTGAAAGTAGGTTTCTTAATGGCCTACCTTAGAGGAGATGCTTTGATGTGGTGCTACCCCCTTTGGGAAGCAGGGGACCCCATCATCTCGAATCTGCCGGCCTTCCTGGTGGCCTTCTGTAAAGCCTTCGATGAGCCAAGTACTGCATCTCCTGAAAAGTCTTCCCCTTCAAGCTCACAGAGACGGTCCAGACGAAAGAAACCTGTAGGTAAACCGTCACTTCCGTCCATGACCGTCCAAGACTCATCTGTTCCACAACCCGCCAAAACGGCCACCCGAGCAAGATCCAAGAGGTCTAATAAAAGGGGTCTGGCAAATCTGCAGCCTGAATCTGGTGCTGAGATTGAAATACGGTATCCCTGTGGTTGTAAAGAACATTCAGATGGTCTTTGCCCTGTGAAGCCTGTACTCCAAAACCCTGGGCCAGTAGGAGAGGCTGCCCCTGGCGAGAGTACTTCCTCTCCGTCAAAGTTAATGACTGTTTCTCTGCCTTCTGGGAGCTTTGGTGTGTTTGAGCCGCCTATCATTCGGAGTCAGTGTATGGTCTCCGTTCTACAGCTCCAGAACCCGATGTGGGCGTTGCCTGATAATGGCCGAGCCCTGCTAAAGAGCAGTCTAGTCCTGCAAGGACAACTACAGCTCCAAGTTGGAGCCTTATACACGAAGAAGTTTGTTTTCCGTATGCTGTCTGTTATGCCCATGGGTCATTCTGAGCCAAGGACTCTACCACCCGCTCTGGTCAAGAGTTCCAGTAAAGTGCTTCGTTTGAACTTACCCAGTCTTGAGAAGTGTCTGGTTCCCATGCATCAAAGACTCTCAGCAGTGTCATCTTCTTCAGCTGGTCTGCTAGTCGTCGAGTCAAGATGTGCTAACGTCACTGAAGATGGGGAAGCGGTGACTATCTCTCCACACATCTCCCACGACTATTCCTGTAATCCGTTCCTAGGAACATCCCCGCCGTTTGGACGATTTTTTCTGGATAACGGGCAGAAGATGGTTCCTATGTGGATACCTTCAGCGTCCTTGTGGCCGGCTGGTGAAGATTTCAAAACAGAAGTTTGTTCACCTCAATTTTTCTCTGACCCAGTGGAGCTGTTGTTCTCCACTCTCATCTCTAATGACTTTTCTTGTGTTCCGTACCTAAGAATATCTCTGCTACCTGTCGGGCAAAAGTTGAATCCTATGAGAAGGCTTCCAGTTTCCATGTGTCCGGCTGGTGAAGATGTTAAGACAGCAGCACTCAATTCCCTGTTACCTGTCTACCTGAAGGAGGTGGTCCAGCTCATCGTGGAAGCTAAGCCTGTTGAGCACCAAGAGACTTTGTTTTATGAGATTCCTGGTGACCCGCCTGCCTTATTTTACCCTGTAGATATCATGTTGGCCTGGACTATGTGTGCTCCTATCCTTCTTCTACAAGTTATTCTGGCAGGCTTGAAGAAGAGGGGCCGTAAAGGGGGGGGGGGGTACTGTAACAACTCTGCTGGCATCACGGCATGGCCTCACATCTCTCACACAATCTTACCCACTGCTCCAGGCCATGATGTGGTTTCTGTTTCATGCCAGCTCCATGTTCTGTGTCTCTGCTCTGTGCATGCTTCTTGGCTATGTGTATAGGGGGCCGGCGCCTGAACTCTCTGGTTCTTAAAGGAATCAGGTGCATCTGTCTAATCTGTTCCTGACCAATTACCTAGAGGCCTCCTGTATATAGTGCAGCTCCACCCTGTGCTCTGGGCCTGTGCAACTTACTCCCTCAGTCAGTTCTTGCTGCTGAGGTGCCAGGTCCTGTCTCGGTTACTCTCTCTTGTCTGCCACCCAGGGGGGCGTTGTACCCTGGTCTTAGTCCTGTGTAGCCACCCAGTGGGGCTTAGTACCCTGGTCTCTGTCTTGTGTAGCCACCCAGCAGGGCTTCGTACCCTGGCCTTTGTCTATGTCTCTGTGTCTTGTCTCGTTCCTGACTCTGTCGTACTCTAGTCCTATTCCACTGTCTGTTTATATCTGTCTTGGTTTGCCTTTTCTGCTCTGTTCACCACTGTCTGTGGCTCTGCTTCTCTTTGCTCAGTTCTACCACAACCTGTGCTTCTGTGTCTCTCAGCTTTTCCCTCAGCTCTGCTCTCTGTAACTTTGCTCTGCACTCTGACCTTGCTTTGCTCTCTGCTCTGCACTCTGACCTTGCTTCGCACTCTGTGGCTTTGCTCTGTGGCTCCGCCTCCAGCGTCTCCACTCTTGGCTCCGCCTCCAGTGTCTCTGCTCTTGGCTCCGCCTCCAGCATCTCCGCTCTTGGCTCCGCCTCCAGCATATCCGCTCTTGGCTCCGCCTCCAGCGTCTCTGCTCTTGGCTCCGCCTCCAGCGTCTCCGCTCTTGGCTCCGCCTCCAGCGGCTCCGCTCTTGGCTCCGCCTCCAGCGGCTCCGCTCTTGGCTCCGCCTCCAGCGGCTCTGCTCCTGGCTCCGCCTCTTGCGGCTCCGTCCTTGGCTTTGCCTTCTCCTTCTCCTTCTCTTCTCTTAGTTCCACCTTCTACTCGTACTCAGCCTCCTGCATTTCTGTTCTTGGTTCTAGCTCTTGTGCTTTCGCTCTGCATCCGCTCTTGCGGTCTTTCTCTACTTGTTACTTAGTCCTCCTGTCTGAACAGGTTCCTACTTGTTTCACATACCTGCCTGCAGACCGGTCCCTACCAGTTCTTCCTATGTTCCAGCCGTACCTGCCTGCCTACCAGAGAGCCAGTCGTGTCCACCTGCCCGCCAGTGTCTGTTGTACCCGTCTGCCTGCCTGTGTCCCAGCCGTGCCCGCCTGTCAGCCAGTGTGCCAGCCGTGCCCGCTCCGTTCCTTAGTGGGATCAGCAGCCACAGCCAGACATCACCCTGGAGTGGCACCTGGTAGCTTCCTATTGCACAAGTCTGACCTCACCATCAGAGGCTCCAGCGAACACCTAGGAAGCTACTTAGTTACGCCCCTTCCAGGGAAGTTTGGTCTGTGATCCAGTGGGGCCACACCCCCGTATGCCCGCGCCAACCAGTCTGGGCGCGTGCGTGACAAACTGAAACCCTAATCCAAACACACCCCTAAACCTAATCCCAACCCTATTCCCAACCGCAAATGTAATCCAAACCCTAACCCTAACTTTAGCCCCAACCCTAACTGTAGCCTTAACCCTAACTGTAGCCTTAACCCTAACCCTAGCCCTAACCATAACTCTAGCACTAACCTTAGCCCTAACCCTAACCCTAACCCTAGCCCTAACCCTACCCTAACCCTAGCCCTAACCCTAGCCCTAACCCTAGCCCTAACCCTAACCTAGCCCTAACCCTAACCCTAGCCCTAACCCTAGCCCTAACCCTAGCCCTAACCCTAATGGGAAAATGGAAATAAATACATTTTTTTAATTTTTTTATTTTTCCCTAACTAAGGGGGTAATGAAGGGGGGTTTGATTTACTTTTATAGCGGGGTTTTTAGCGGATTTTTATGATTGGCAGCCGTCACACACTGAAAGACGCTTTTTATTGCAAAAAATATTTTTTGCGTTACCACATTTTGAGAGCTATAATTTTTCCATATTTGAGTCCACAGAGTCATGTGAGGTCTTGTTTTTTGCGGAACGAGTTGACAATTTTATTGGTAACATTTTTGGGCATGTGACATGTTTTGATTGAATTTTATTCAGATTTTTGTGAGGCAGAATTACCAAAAACCAGCTATTCATGAATTTCTTTTGGGGGAGGCGTTTATACCGTTCCGCGTTTGGTAAAATTGATTAAGCAGTTTTATTCTTTGGGTCAGAATGATTACAGCGACACCTCATTTATATCATTTTTTTTATGTTTTGGCGCTTTTATACGATAAAAACTATTTTATAGAAAAAATAATTATTTTTGCATCGCTTTATTCTGAGGACTATAACTTTTTTATTTTTTGCTGATGTTGCTGTATTTGATCGCGTGCTATTCCACTTTTTGTTCGGCAGTATGATAATAAAGCGTTGTTTTTTGTCTCGTTTTTTTTTTTCTTACGGTGTTTACTGAAGGGGTTAACTAGTGGGACAGTTTTATAGGTCGGGTCGTTACGGACGCGGCGATACTAAATATGTGTACTTTTATTGTTTTCTTTTATTATTTAGATAAAAAATGTATTTATGGGAATAATATATATATTTTTTTTCATTATTTAGGATTTTTTTTATTTTTATTTTTTTTACACACTTGTAAAAATTTTTTTTTAACTTTTTTACTTTGTCCCAGGGGGGGACAATACAGATTGGTGATCTGCCAGTTTGCACAGCACTCTGACAGATCACCAATCTGTCTCAGAGTGCTGCAGCGTTACCAAGTGCCTGCTCTGAGCATCTTGGCCATCTTGGATCCAGGACTTGCTGCAGGGAGGAAGGTAGGAGACCCCCGGAGCAAAGCGATCACATCGCGTTGCTGCGGGGGTCTCAGGGAAACCCGCAGGGAGCCCCCTCCCTGCGCGATGCTTCCCTGCACCGCCGGCACATTGCGATCATGTTTGATCGCGGTGTGCCGGGGGTTAATGTGCCTGGGCGGTCCGTGACCGCTCCTGGCACATAGTGCCGGATGTCAGCTGCGATAAGCAGCTGACACCCCGCCGCGATCGCCTATGACGTACTATTCCGTCCTTGGGAAGTAGGGCCCACTGTTATGATCTGGTGGCCTAGGAGCAGCATGAGACGGACTCTGGAGAAGGTGGTCCCTGTACTGACCGCAAACCCTGAACCTAGCAGCGCAACTAGAAGTAGCCGTGGAGGGTACCTGACACTCCCTAGACCCCTCGGCACAGCCTAAGATCTAACTTTCCCTAAAGACAGAAACAGGAAACCTATCTTGCCTCAGAGAAAATCCCCAAAGGATAGATAGCCCCCCACAAATATTGACTGTGAGAGGAGAGGGAAATAACATACGCAGACATGAAATCAGATTTAAGCATAGGAGGCTATACTAGCTAAAAAGAAAGAATAGAACAGAGTACTATGTGGTCAGTATTAAAACACTAGAAAATATCCACCACAGAAAATACAAATCACCACATCTGACTAAAGACATGGAGGGTATATCTGCATCTCCAGAGACACAGCTTGGCTGCAAAAAATCCTTCACAGACAAAGCTGGACAAGACAAAACATGAATATGCACAGAACTATAAGATCCACAGCAGGTGGACAGCAAAAACAAAGCCAGGACTTATCTTTGAAGAAAAGCACAGCAAACAGGAGAGACCAGCAGGGAAGTGAATCCTCCAAAAACAATGGACAACTGGCAGGGACTAAAGAGTCCTGCAAAGCTATATACCCCAGTCAGTTTTGCAATTAGTAGATACACCTGTCCAATCCTGCAGTCCAGGCACAACTGCATTACCCTCTACAACCACAGGAGGGAACCCAAAAGCTGAATTCACAACAGTACCCCCCCTTGAGGAGGGGTTACCGAACCCTCACCAGGGCCCCCAGGCCGATCAGGATGAGCCCGATGAAAGGTACGAACCAAATCAGCATGGACATCAGAGGCAGAAACCCAAGAAACCCAAGAATTATCTTCCTGGCCATAACCTTTCCATTTGACAAGGTACTGAAGCTTCCGCCTCGAAAAACAAGAATCCAAAATCTTCTCAACAACATATTCCAACTCCCCATCGACCAACACAGGGGCCGGAGGATCAACCGAGGCTCCACATATTTCCGCAACAAAGATCTATGGAAGATATTATGAATAGCAAAAGAGGCCGGAAGCGCCAGGCAAAAGGACACCGGATTAATAATCTCAGAAATCCTATAAGGACCAATAAATCGAGGCTTAAACTTAGGGGAAGAAACCTTCATAGGAACATGACGGGAAGATAACCAAACCAGATCCCCAACCCGAAGCTGGGAACCAACACACCGACGACGGTTAGCAAAACGTTGAGCCTCCTCCTGAGACAGCACCAAATTGTCCACCACATAAGCCCAAATCTGCTGCAACCTGTCGACCACAGAATCCACACCAGGAAGGTCAGAAGGCTCAACCTTCTCAACCTGCCCAGAAGAAAAACAAGGATGAAAACCAAAATTACAAAAAAAAGGCGAAACCAAAGTAGCCGAACTAGCCCGATTATTAAGGGGAAACTCGGCCAATGGCAAAAAAGCCACCCAATCATCCGGATCAGCAGACACAAAGCATCTCAAATAGGTCTCCAAGGTCTGATTAGTTCGCTCAGTATGGCCATTTGTCTGAGGATGAAATGCAGAAGAAAAATACAAATCAATGCCCAGCTTGGCACAAAAGGCCCGCCAAAACATAGAAACAAACTGGGAACCTCTGTCGGACACAATATTCTCCGGAATACCATGCAAACATACCACATGCTGAAAAAACAACAGAACCAAATCAGAAGAAGAAGGCAATTTAGGCAAAGGCACCAAATGAACCATCTTAGAAAATCGGTCACAGACAACCAAGATAACCGACATCCTTTGGGAAACAGGAAGATCGGAAATAAAATCCATAGAAATATGTGTCCAGGGCCTCTCGGGGACCGGTAATGGCAAAAGCAACCCACTAGCGTGGGAACAGCAAGGCTTAGCCCGCGCACAAATCCCACAGGACTGCACAAAAGAATGCACATCCCGCGACAAAGAAGGCCACCAAAAGGACCTACCAACCAAATCTCAGGTACCAAAAATCCCAGGATGGCCAGCCAACACAGAACAATGAACCTCAGAAATCACTTTACTAGTCCATCTATCAGGAACAAACAGTTTCCCCACTGGACAGCGGTCAGGTTTATTAGCCTGAATTTCCTGAAGAACCCGTCGTAAATCAGGGAAAATGGCAGAAAGGACCACCCTTTCCTTCAGAATGCCGACCGGCTCAAGAACCCCAGGGGAATCAGGAAAAAAACTCCTAGAGAGGGCATCCGCCTTAACATTCTTAGTACCAGGAATGTACGAGACCACAAAATTAAAACAGGAAAAAAACAGGGACCATCGAGCCTGTCTAGGATTCAGCCGTTTGGCAGACTCGAGGTAAATCAGATTCTTATGATCGGTCAGGACCACAATACGGTGCTTGGCCCCCTCAAGCCAATGTCGCCACTCCTCAAATGCCCACTTCATAGCCAACAACTCCCGATTGCCGACATCATAATTGCGTTCCGCAGGTGAAAACTTCCGAGAAAAGAAGGCACACGGTTTCATCAAGGAACCATCAGAATTCCTCTGAGACAAAACGGCCCCTGCCCCAATCTCAGACGCGTCAACCTCAACCTGAAATGGAAGAGAAACATCTGGCTGACGCAACACAGGGGCAGAAGTAAATCAACGTTTAAGCTCCTGAAAGGCAGAAACAGCCGCAGAGGACCAATTCATCACATCAGTGCCTTTCTTTGTCAAATCGGTCAGAGGTTTAACCACACTGGAGAAGTTGGCAATGAAACGACGATAAAAATTAGCAAAGCCCAAGAATTTCTGAAGGCTCTTCACAGATGTGGGCTGAATCCAAACATGAATGGCCTGAACCTTAACCGGATCCATTTCTATAGATGAGGGAGAAAAAATTAAACCCAAAAAAGAAACCTTCTGCACTCCAAAGAGGCACTTTGACCCATTCACAAATAAAGCATTATTATGGAGGATCTGAAATACCATCCTGACCTGTCTCACATGAGACTCCCAATCATTGGAAAAAATCAAAATATCATTCAAATATACAACCATGAATTTATCAAGATAACTCCGAAAGATATCATGCATGAAGGATTGGAACACAGATGGGGCATTAGAGAGTCCGAATGGCATCACAAGGTATTCAAAATGGCCTTCGGGCGTATTAAATGCAGTTTTCTATTCGTCACCCTGCTTAATACGAATAAGATTATATGCCCCTCGAAGGTCAATCTTAGTAAACCAGCTAGCCCCCTTAATCCTAGCAAACAAATCAGTAAGCAAAGGCAAAGGGTATTGAAATTTGACCGTGATCTTATTCAAGAGGCGATAATCAATACAGGGTCTCAAGGAGCCATCCTTCTTGGCAACAAAAAAGAACCCCGCTCCCAACGGTGAAGAAGATGGCCGAACTTGCCCCTTCTCCAAAGACTCCTTAATATAGCTCCGCATGGCGGCATGTTCTGGCACAGACAGGTTGAAAAGTCGGCCCTTAGGGAACTTACAACCTGGAATCAAGACAATAGCACAATCACAGTCCCTATGCGGTGGAAGGGAACTGGATTTGGGCTCATCGAATACATCCTGGAAATCTGACATAAACTCAGGAATTTCAGAAGAGGGGGAAGAGGAAATTGACATCAAAGGAACATGATCATGAACCCCCTGACAACCCCAACTAGTCACAGACATGGAATTTCAATCTAACACCGGATTATGTAGCTGCAACCATGGAAAACCCAGCACAATATCATCATGCAAATTATGCAACACCAGAAAACGACAATCTTCCTGATGGGCTGGCGCCATGCGCATGGTCAGCTGTGTCCAAAACTGAGGTTTATTTTTAGCCAACGGTGTAGCATCAATGCCCCTTAAAGGAATAGGGTTCTGCAAAGGCTGCAAGGGGAAACCACAACGTCTGGCAAATTCTAAGTCCATTAATTTCAGAGCGGCGCCTGAATCCACAAATACCATGACAGAAAATGATGATAATGAGCAGATCAAGGTCACAGATAACAGAAATTTAGGTTATATACTACTGATGGTAACAGAACTAGCCATTCTCTTTGTACGCTTAGGGCAATCAGAAATAACATGAGCAGAATCGCCGCAGTAAAAACACAACCTATTCTGACGCCTGAATCTTTGATGTTCAGCTCTTGACAAAATCCTATCACACTGCATAGGCTCAGGGCTCCGCTCAGAGGACAAAGCCACAGTGTGCACAACTCTGCGCTCGCGCAAGCGCCGATCAATCTGAATGGCCAGAGACATAGAATCACTCAGACCAGCAGGTGTGGGGAACCCCACCATAACATCTTTAACGGATTCAGAAAGACCTTTTCTGAAAATTGCCGCCAAGGCATCCTCATTCCAGTTAGTCAGTACAGACCATTTTCTAAATTTCTGGCAATACGATTCTGCCGCTTCTTGACCTTGACACAGGGCCAACAAAATTTTCTCAGCCTGATCCACAGAATTAGGCTCATCATACAACAACCCTAATGCCTGAAAGAAAGAATCAACATTAAGCAAAGCAGGATTGCCAGTTTCCAGGAAAAATGCCCAATCCTGTGGGTCACCACGCAGCAGAGATATGATGATTTTAACCTGCTGAATTGGATCACCAGAAGACCGGGGTCTCAATGCAAAAAACAGTTTACAGTTATTTTTGAAACTCAAAAATTTGGATCTGTCACCAAAGAATAAATCAGGAGTGGGAATCTTAGGTTCTAAGGCAGGAGTCTGAACAATATAATCTGAAATACCCTGTACCCTAGCAGCAAGCTGATCCACCCAAGAAACTAACTCCTGAACATTCATGTTAATACTAGATTCCGTAGCCACCCAGAGATTAAGAGGGAGGAAAATACCAAACAGGCTAAGGAAAAAAAAAATGGCTCAAAAGCTTCCCTCCCTTCTTCTGAGATGCAATTAACTCATTGTTGGCCAGTTGTACTGTTATGATCTGGTGGCCTAGGAGCAGCATGAAACGGACTCTGGAGAAGGTGGTCCCTGTACTGACCGCAAACCCTGAACCTAGCAGCGCAACTAGAAGTAGCCATGGGGGTACCTGACACTCCCTAGACCCCTCGGCACAGCCTAAGATCTAACTTTCCCTAAAGACAGAAACAGGAAACCTATCTTGCCTCAGAGAAAATCCCCAAAGGATAGATAGCCCCCCACAAATATTGACTGTGAGAGGAGAGGGAAATAACATACGCAGACATGAAATCAGAATTTAGCATAGGAGGCCATACTAGCTAAAAAGAAAGAATAGAACAGAGTACTATGTGGTCAGTATTAAAACACTAGAAAATATCCACCACAGAAAATACAAATCACCACATCTGACTAAAGACATGGAGGGTATATCTGCATCTCCAGAGACACAGCTTGGCTGCAAAAAATCCTTCACAGACAAAGCTGGACAAGACAAAACATGAATATGCACAGAACTATAAGATCCACAGCAGGTGGACAGCAAAAACAAAGCCAGGACTTATCTTTGAAGAAAAGCACAGCAAACAGGAGAGACTAGCAGGGAAGTGAATCCTCCAAAAACAATGGACAACTGGCAGGGACTAAAGAGTCCTGCAAAGCTATAAACCCCAGTCAGTTTTGCAATTAGTAGATACACCTGTCCAATCCTGCACTCCAGGCACAACTGCATTACCCTCTACAACCACCGTAGGGAGCCCAAAAGCTGAATTCACAACAGCCCACCCCACATGGATGGAATAGTACGTCTAATGGCAGAAAGGGGTTAAGTCTCTCACCAGGAATCAGGGGCTCTGCACTGTTAAGTCTCTCACCAGGAATCAGGGGCTCTGCACTGATACCGTGGATACCAGGGGTCACAGTCTCTGTACTGATACCGCGGGTACCAGGGGGTCGCAGTCTCTACATGGGCCAATGTCTCTACACGGGTCTCAAAGCACCCCTCTCCAGTCACAGCAGAGTCCGCTTTCACTCACAGGATGCAGTCTTTCTGGGCAGTCTCCCTGTATTTGTCCTCTGACCGGGAGCCCTCTCTCCCGGAGCGCAGCTGCACCCTGCTCTGACCGCTGCTCACGCTGCTCTGTTCCTTGTGCGTGTGCCTTTCTGTTATGTTTGCTAATGACAGGTGTTATGAACGCAATCCAGAAACACAGTGTGCTTAGCGATCAGAGCGCACACAGTGATCTGACAAATACCCAAAAATACAAGAACGAGCTCTGAGACGTGGAAACTCTGTAGACTGCACACCTGATCCTATCCTAAACACAACTAAAAGCGGCTGTGGATTGCGCCTAACAACTACCTAGGCAACTCGGCACAGCCTAAGAAACTAGCTAGCCTGAAGATAGAAAAATAGGCCTGACTTGCCCCAGAGAAATTCCCCAAAGGAAAAGGCAGCCCCCCACATATAATGACTGTGAGTAAGATGAAAAGACAAAACGTAGGGATGAAAAAGATTCAGCAAAGTGGGGCCCGATATTCTAGGACAGAGCGAGGACAGTAAAGCGAACTTTGCAGTCTACAAAAAACCCTAAAGCAAAACCACGCAAAGGGGGCAAAAAAAACCCACCGTGCCGAACTAACGGCACGGCGGTACACCCTTTGCGTCTCAGAGCTTCCAGCAAAACAAAAGACAAGCTGGACAGAAAAAAAGCAACAAAAAAGCAAAAAGCACTTAGCTATACAGAGCAGCAGGTCACAGGAACAATCAGGAGAAGCTCAGATCCAACACTGAAACATTGACAAGGAGCAAGGATAGCAGCATCAGGCGGAGTTAAGTAATGAAGCAGTTAACGAGCTCACCAGAACACCTGAGGGAGGAAGCTCAGAAGCTGCAGTACCACTTGTGACCACAGGAGTGAATTCAGCCACAGAATTCACAACAGTACCCCCCCTTGAGGAGGGGTCACCGAACCCTCACCAGAGCCCCCAGGCCGACCAGGATGAGCCGCATGAAAGGCACGAACAAGATCGGAAGCATGAACATCAGAGGCAAAAACCCAGGAATTATCTTCCTGAGCATAACCCTTCCATTTAACCAGATACTGGAGTTTCCGTCTAGAAACACGAGAATCCAAAATCTTCTCCACAATATACTCCAATTCCCCCTCCACCAAAACCGGGGCAGGAGGCTCAACAGATGGAACCATAGGTGCCACGTATCTCCGCAACAACGACCTATGGAATACATTATGTATGGAAAAGGAGTCTGGGAGGGTCAAACGAAAAGACACAGGATTGAGAACCTCAGAAATCCTATACGGACCAATAAAACGAGGTTTAAATTTAGGAGAGGAAACCTTCATAGGAATATGACGAGAAGATAACCAAACCAGATCCCCAACACGAAGTCGGGGACCCACACGGCGTCTGCGATTAGCGAAAAGTTGAGCTTTCTCCTGGGACAAGATCAAATTGTCCACTACCTGAGTCCAGATCTGCTGCAACTTATCCACCACAGAATCCACACCAGGACAGTCCGAAGACTCAACCTGTCCTGAAGAGAAACGAGGATGGAACCCAGAATTGCAAAAAAATGGAGAAACCAAGGTAGCCGAGCTGGCCCGATTATTAAGGGCGAACTCAGCCAACGGCAAAAAGGACACCCAATCATCCTGGTCTGCAGAAACAAAACATCTCAGATATGTTTCCAAGGTCTGATTGGTTCGTTCGGTCTGGCCATTAGTCTGAGGATGGAAAGCCGAGGAAAAGGATAGGTCAATGCCCATCCTACCACAAAAGGCTCGCCAGAACCTTGAAACAAACTGGGAACCTCTGTCAGAAAAAATATTCTCAGGAATGCCATGCAACCGAACCACATGCTGAAAGAACAAAGGTACCAAATCAGAGGAGGAAGGCAATTTAGCCAAGGGCACCAGATGGGCCATTTTAGAAAAGCGATCACAGACCACCCAAATGACTGACATCTTTTGAGAAACGGGAAGGTCAGAAATGAAATCCATCGAAATATGTGTCCAAGGCCTCTTTGGGACCGGCAAGGGCAAAAGCAACCCACTGGCACGAGAACAGCAGGGCTTAGCCCTAGCACAAATCCCACAGTACTGCACAAAAGTACGTACATCCCGTGACAGAGATGGCCACCAGAAGGATCTAGCCACTAACTCTCTGGTACCAAAGATTCCAGGATGACCAGCCAACACCGAACAATGAAGTTCAGAGATAAGTTTATTAGTCCACCTATCAGGGACGAACAGTTTCTCTGCTGGACAACGATCAGGTTTATTCGCCTGAAATTTTTGCAGCACCCGCCGCAAATCAGGGGAGATGGCAGACACAATGACTTCTTCCTTGAGGATACCCGCTGGCTCAGATAAACCCGGAGAGTCGGGCACAAAACTCCTAGACAGAGCATCCGCCTTCACATTTTTAGAGCCCGGAAGGTACGAAATCACAAAGTCGAAGCGGGCAAAAAATAACGACCAACGGGCCTGTCTAGGATTCAAGCGCTTGGCAGACTCGAAATAAGTCAAGTTCTTATGATCAGTCAATACCACCACGCGATGCTTAGCTCCTTCAAGCCAATGACGCCACTCCTCGAATGCCCACTTCATGGCCAGCAACTCTCGATTGCCCACATCATAATTACGCTCAGCGGGCGAAAACGTCCTGGAAAAGAAAGCACATGGTTTCATCACTGAGCAATCAGAACCTCTCTGTGACAAAACCGCCCCTGCTCCAATCTCAGAAGCATCAACCTCGACCTGGAACGGAAGAGAAACATCTGGCTGACACAACACAGGGGCAGAACAAAAACGACGCTTCAACTCCTGAAAAGCTTCCACAGCAGCAGAAGACCAATTAACCAAATCAGCACCCTTCTTGGTCAAATCGGTCAATGGTTTGGCAATGCTAGAAAAATTACAGATGAAGCGACGATAAAAATTAGCAAAGCCCAGGAACTTTTGCAGACTTTTCAGAGATGTCGGCTGAATCCAATCCTGGCTGGCTTGGACCTTAACTGGATCCATCTCGATAGTAGAAGGGGTAAAGATGAACCCCAAAAATGAAACTTTCTGCACACCGAAGAGACACTTTGATCCCTTCACAAACAAAGAGTTAGCACGCAGGACCTGAAAAACCATTCTGACCTGCTTCACATGAGACTCCCAATCATCTGAGAAGATCAAAATGTCATCCAAGTAAACAATCAGGAATTTATCCAGATACTCACGGAAGATGTCATGCATAAAAGACTGAAACACAGATGGAGCATTGGCAAGTCCGAACGGCATCACTAGATACTCAAAATGACCCTCGGGCGTATTGAATGCAGTTTTCCATTCATCTCCTTGCCTGATTCTCACCAGATTATACGCACCACGAAGATCTATCTTAGTGAACCAACTAGCCCCTTAATCCGAGCAAACAAGTCAGATAACAATGGCAAGGGATACTGAAATTTAACAGTGATCTTATTAAGAAGGCGGTAATCAATACACGGTCTCAGCGAACCATCCTTCTTGGCTACAAAGAAGAACCCTGCTCCCAGTGGTGATGACGATGGGTGAATATGTCCCTTCTCCAGGGATTCCTTCACATAACTGCGCATAGCGGCGTGTTCGGGCACGGATAAATTAAATAATCGACCTTTAGGGAATTTACTACCAGGAATCAAATTGATAGCACAATCACAATCCCTATGCGGAGGTAGAGCATCGGACTTGGGCTCTTCAAATACATCCTGATAATCAGACAAGAACTCTGGGACCTCAGAAGGGGTGGATGACGAAATCGACAAAAATGGAACATCACCATGTACCCCCTGACAACCCCAGCTGGATACCGACATGGAATTCCAATCCAATACTGGATTATGGGTTTGTAGCCATGGCAACCCCAACACGACCACATCATGCAGATTATGCAACACCAGAAAGCGAATAACTTCCTGATGTGCAGGAGCCATGCACATGGTCAGCTGGGCCCAGTATTGAGGTTTATTCTTGGCCAAAGGTGTAGCATCAATTCCTCTCAATGGAATAGGACACCGCAAAGGCTCCAAGAAAAACCCACAACGTTTAGCATAATCCAAATCCATCAGATTCAGGGCAGCGCCCGAATCCACAAACGCTATGACAGAAAACGACGACAAAGAGCATATCAAGGTAATGGACAGAAGGAATTTGGACTGTACAGTACCAATGACGGCAGACCTAGCGGACCGCTTAGTGCGCTTAGGACAATCAGAAATAGCATGAGTGGAATCACCACAGTAGAAACACAGACCATTCAGACGTCTGTATTCCTGCCGTTCAACTCTAGTCATAGTCCTATCGCACTGCATAGGCTCAGGTTTAACCTCAGGCAGTACCGCCAAATGGTGCACAGATTTACGCTCGCGCAAGCGTCGACCGATCTGAATGGCCAAAGACAAAGACTCATTCAAACCAGCAGGCATAGGAAATCCCACCATGACATCCTTAAGAGCCTCAGAGAGACCCTTTCTGAACAAAGCTGCCAGCGCAGATTCATTCCACTGAGTGAGTACTGACCATTTCCTAAATTTCTGACAATATACTTCTATATCATCCTGACCCTGGCACAAAGCCAGCAAATTTTTCTCAGCCTGATCCACTGAATTAGGCTCATCGTACAGCAATCCGAGCGCCAGGAAAAACGCATCGACACTACTCAATGCAGGGTCTCCTGGCGCAAGAGAAAATGCCCAGTCTTGAGGGTCGCCGCGCAAAAAAGAAATAATAATCAAAACCTGTTGAATAGGATTACCAGAAGAATGAGGTTTCAAGGCCAGAAATAGCTTACAATTATTTTTGAAACTTAGAAACTTAGTTCTATCTCCAAAAAACAAATCAGGAATAGGAATTCTTGGTTCTAACATAGATTTCTGATCAATAGTATCTTGAATTTTTTGTACATTTATAACGAGATTATCCATTGAAGAGCACAGACCCTGAATATCCATGTCCACACCTGTGTCCAGAATCACCCAAATGTCTAGGGGGAAAAAAAAAAAAAATGAACACAGAGCAGTAAAAAAAAAAAAATGATGTCAGAACTTTTTCTTTCCCTCTATTGAGAATCATTAGTTTGGCTCCTTGTACTGTTATGTTTGCTAATGACAGGTGTTATGAAGGCAATCCAGAAACACAGTGTGCTTAGCGATCAGAGCGCACACAGTGATCTGACAAATACCCAAAAATACAAGAACGAGCTCTGAGACGTGGAAACTCTGTAGACTGCACACCTGATCCTATCCTAAACACAACTAAAAGCGGCTGTGGATTGAGCCTAACAACTACCTAGGCAACTCGGCACAGCCTAAGAAACTAGCTAGCCTGAAGATAGAAAAATAGGCCTGACTTGCCCCAGAGAAATTCCCCAAAGGAAAAGGCAGCCCCCCACATATAATGACTGTGAGTAAGATGAAAAGACAAAACGTAGGGATGAAAAAGATTCAGCAAAGTGGGGCCCGATATTCTAGGACAGAGCGAGGATATTAAAGCGAACTTTGCAGTCTACAAAAAACCCTAAAGCAAAACCACGCAAAGGGGGCAAAAAAAACCCACCGTGCCGAACTAACGGCATGGCGGTACACCCTTTGCGTCTCAGAGCTTCCAGCAAAACAAAAGACAAGCTGGACAGAAAAAAAGCAACAAAAAAGCAAAAAGCACTTAGCTATACAGAGCAGCAGGTCACAGGAACAATCAGGAGAAGCTCAGATCCAACACTGAAACATTGACAAGGAGCAAGGATAGCAGCATCAGGCGGAGTTAAGTAATGAAGCAGTTAATGAGCTCACCAGAACACCTGAGGGAGGAAGCTCAGAAGCTGCAGTACCACTTGTGACCACAGGAGTGAATTCAGCCACAGAATTCACAACACCTTTCCCGCTCTCTGCCTGGCTTCCTTCCTGTCCCAGTCTCTAAGTCTGCCCCCTGGGGAACCTGTAGCACAGCTCAGTGGTTTCAGGTACAGAGCCGAGAAGGCAACCGCCCCCGGACTCTTCTTGTGCTTCACCTCCTTACACCTTTTTCTTGAGCTGGTTGTTATGTTTATATAACTCCACATTGCTGGGTGTCCTTTAGTCAGGGTCTCGGTCCTGCTCGGCCCTTATTCACATTTACGTCATTTGACACATTTTAAGGTTTTAATACCAGAAGCTAGAATAGGATCACTGTGATGTGGGGGGATGGCTTTTTACTTTTTTAATCTAAATTATATTAACCAAGTACTTTATGTGTCATGCTGTGAAAAAAATGAGAAAATCCAGCAATCGCAAAAGTCATAAAAAAATCACATTTATTAGTAGATTAAAACATGAAAAGGAAAGATTTAAAACATGATAACGGTCTATGCATTTCAAGCTGCACTAGCTCTTAAAGTGAACCTGTCACCAGGTTTGGCCGATATGAGATGCGGCCACCACCTTTCAGGGTTGGTTTACAGCATTCTATCATCATACAGGGAGCAGGGAAAGGGATTAGTGGTGCCTCACCGGAATCCAAATGAATACAGGGGCCAGGAACAAGTGGCTGGATACCACTCAATAGCAACAGCAAAAAGGAAAGGAAAAAGTTCCAGCACCAGGTGTCTCTTCATAAAATCTTCAGTACTTTACTCTCATGTCAAGAAAAAAAGCATCATATGGGGACGCAGCCCCTAAACACCTGACTTGTTTTGAACAAAGTTCTTAGTCATAGGCTAAGGGCAGTGATCTGCCGTTTAAGTTTACTGGGTCTTAAGCCCTTCTCAAACCCTGTCTGTAGGAATTCTAAGATCCTGGGGTTGTCAGGCTTAGAAGGTACTGTTGTCGCCATGGCATATTGTGAACCAATTTTTTTCCATACTTTTGTATATATCGCCGAAGTCACCGGTTTTCTACTGTTTTGAATAGTTGTTATGACCGCATCTGAGAGACCTCTCGACCTCAAAATCTCCCGCGCAGGATCCAGGCAGATAACTGTAGGAGGTTTACTTTGGGATGGTGTAGTGGTCCCTGGAATGGTAGATCATGCCTTCTGGAAGTATGATAGGATCGTCTATGGCCATCCTCCTGAGAAGGGGAAACCAAATCCTTCTGGGCCAAAATGGTAGTATCATGATGACCGTGGCCTGATCTTCTCGTATGTTCCTCAGCACTGCTGGGATTAGTGGAAAGGGGGGAAAAGCATATGCCAGGTGGCATATATGGGGCATAATATTCTATGGAGCATCTTATGGGGCCATCATTAACCTTTGTGCAGCGTGATATGGGGCATAATATTCTATGGAGCATCTTATGGGGCCATCAACCTTTGTGCAGCATTATATGGGGCATATTATTCTATGGAGTATCCTTTGGGGCCATCATTAACCTTTGTGCAGCATTATATGGGGCATAATATTCTATGGAGTATCTTATGGGGCCATCATTAACCTTTGTGCAGCGTTATATGGGGCATAATATTCTATGGAGCATCTTATGGGGCCATCATCCTTTGTACAGCATTATATGGGACATAATCTATGGAGCATCTTATGGGGCCATCAACCTTTGTGCAGCATTATATGGGCCATAATATTCTATGGAGCATCTTATGGGTCCATCATTAATCTTTTATGCAGCATTATATGGGGCATATTTTAATATGGAGCATCTTATGGGCTCATCATGAACTTTATGGAGCATTATATGGGGTGTATTTTATATGGAGCATCTTATGGGGCCCATCATGAACTGTATGGAGCATTATATGGGGCTCCTGATTCAATATGGATATTTAAAAACACTTAACCTACTGATGTCTCAATTAATTTTACTTTTATTGGTATCTATTTTTATTTTTGAAATTTACCAGTAGCTGCTGCATTTTCCACCCTAGGCTTATACTCGAGTCATTAAGTTTTCCCAGTTTTTTTGTGGTAAAATTAGGGGTCTCAGCTTACACTCGGGACGGCTTATACTCGAGTATGTATGGTATTTATATTTGCAGGTCTACATCTGTCTCATTTCTTCACTTTCTTCTTGCTATTGTTATTTTTACCTTAATACTTTATTTCCTTTCTTCAAAAAAATAAAAACGTCTTACAAAAATAGGTTTATAGAAAATGGTATTTTAACTGCTAAACATTTGTGAACAAACTTAAATATCACCTATTTTGGCAAACTTTACAAGATTGTATGATGCTATCAGCCCCCACAACTTAAGAAATGGACAGCATGATGCATGTGAATACAGTGGGACAGCACAAAGATCATTCTAATGATCTTTTTACCTCTTGCTTGTAATGACAACAAGGACCATCCTCTACAGCTAGAGGAAAGAAGGTTTAATCAATATCACAGGCAGCAAATCTTTACTGTGAGAAGAGTTAGATTCTCTGCTGCGTGATGTGGTTGATTCACTAAAAAAGGAGGGCCTGGATGGGGCCTTGGAAAATTGAATATTACAGATTAAGTAATGTATTCTTTGAGATGTTGATCCATGGAACTAGTTTGATGTTCTGCATGTGGAGTTGGGAAGGAATTGTTCCTGACATATAGAGCAATAGGCATCTGCCTCATGAGATTTTTACCTTCTTTTGGATCAACAAGGCTAGGTTGAACTTAATGGATTTCTGTCTTCTTTCAACCTTAAACCTATGAAGCTATGAGAACCCTATGTTTATGCAGTGAAAAAATCAGCACACAAAAAACAGCACAGATTATGGGTTTTCACATCTCTAGCATTTT
The DNA here is from genome assembly GCF_032444005.1 of Ranitomeya imitator. Lineage (NCBI taxonomy): Eukaryota > Metazoa > Chordata > Amphibia > Anura > Dendrobatidae > Ranitomeya > Ranitomeya imitator. Next base: position 271,890,546 of record NC_091285.1, on the reverse strand, counting down.
CATTGTGTTACCGGTACTTATTATTTTGCAGATTTGTAGTAGATTTCCAGTATTATGCTGCAATGGTTAAAATCCTAAGTAAATTTGCTTCAAACCTCTTGTAACACTTTCACAATTTTCCAGAAATATCAGCCCATTGCACTGTTTGTGTCTGGTCAGTTATTATATCAGACACCAGATTCTGGCAGTGTTCCTGATATTATCCCGTCCCTCAAGGGCTGTAGCCTCCAGTTAACTAATATTATAGAGTTTTTCAAGCTGTAGCCTTCTTCAGATGTCACCAAAATTATTTTATTGGATTAAAGTCATCAATTGGGACGGCCACTTTAGAATCTTCCAGGACTTCTTCTGAAACCAAGTCATTGTGGACTTAGGGGTATGCTTGAAATCATAGTCCTGTTGGATGGTCCACACAAAAGACATGTTTTCTCCTAGGATTTCCTGAGACTTGATTGTATTTTTTTGTTCTTAAAATGCTGAAGGTTTCCAGTGGCAGAAAAAGCAAAGCAGGCTTAGACCCTCACCAAGTCACCATCATGCTTCACTGTAGGCAAGGTGCTCTTTTCAGTTTATGGTTCATTCTTCCTGTACCAGTATACATGGCTGATCTATAGGTCAGAAAAGCTCCAGTTATTATTTCATCCTTTCACAGAACATAATCTTAAAACTTTCTTGGCCTAGTTTCATATTTTTCAGCATTATGAAGCACGTCTTGTGCTTTTGGCTCAGTAGCAGTGGCGGACATACCATTGGTGCAACATATACAGTCTCAAATGGGCACAATACGCAAGGCGGGCCATTTCCACTTCCAAAACAGGTGGAATTTTGCATAATAATAATAATGAACTATTGGACTGCAGAGGGCCTACATATTGATCTTGCACTTGAGGGTTTTTAGCCTCCTACCTCATCAGACATCTGGTGGCAGCAGGTGACAGTTTCCTCTTTCTGCTACATCCAGGTAGTGTAGCAAGTGTGTAACTTTATCTCTAAGCACATTCAGTTCCTTTGCTATCTTTTTTTTCCTACACTTTTCCTTGTTTGTGCAAAATAATATATCTTCTCTTCACATTTTTTACTACTCTCTTGACAACCTAAGAATATTAGCAAACTGGAGGCCATTGCACATGAGGAATGGGGAATGGGCTAAGATTCCTCAAGAATGCTGCCAGAAGCTGATGTTTGGCTATGTATTATGCTTGTAGCAGGTCATAGCAACTAAGGGCTGAAGAATCTGAATAATTGGGAAACTAGCAGTCATTAAAAGTGACATTTTGTGATATATTTGGAGAAAAAACTTGCTACGATAGTTTTGTTAAGATAGTTAAAACGTTCTTGTTTGATTTATTTATTGAAAGCAGCGTAAAAGTTGTAAATGTTCTTAATAAACCGAAGATGCAATGTGGTTTGAATAATTTTGATTGCAAGTGATGTGGAAAAGGCAAAATAGACCAAAAAACATGCAAGCAGATTTATCATTTCAGAAAGAAGACTTGGATATAAGACTACAACCATAAAAATTGTTTTGAATAAATAGACATTTACTGAACTGGATACATTGTTCCGTTACTGTTTTGAACAATCTCACCTATTGATATGGGCATACAGGTTATAGACTGCAGAAAAAAAGTCCTACCTGTGTGTCTTATATCAGATGCCTTGTTGATATAAATCATCTTTCAACACTTTATTGAAATGAGTTCTTCCAGGTTATGGAGTGTACGGTGCCTGGAAGAAAACACTGCCTCCTCACTTCAGTATCCTATCTTTCTCCCTCCACATAGTCACTGTGACGTCAGGGACGTGTCCAGAATTCCCGCACCTGCACATTCTAACTGTGGTAACGTCTGCTCTCAGTGTTCTCCAGCACTTAGAAAAAGGGCATTTTCGGCTTCCTTTTTCCCGCCCTGCATAGTAAGCCTGTCATTTACACCTTTTCTGGGAAACTGAGTGGAAGATACAGTGACTCTTTGGCGCCTGCGCAGAACAAAAGTGGAGCCAACGCCCATAGAAGGGAGGAACATTGAAGAGGACCAATGGGAGTTGGAATGTGCAGGTGCGGGATTTCCAGCCACGCCCTATTGTCACAGGGATATAATGACGATGTGGAATGAGAAAGATAGAATAATGAAGTGAGGAGGCAGCATTATCTTCAGGGCAGTATATACCCTATAAACTGAAAGAAATCATATCCATAAAGCAATAAAAGATGATTTTTCACAAGGCATTTGATATGAGGCATACAGGAGTGACTTTTTCAGCAGTCTATAACCTCTATGCCCATATTAATAGGTAAGATCGCTCAAATGTGGTGACACATTCCCTTTAATAACATTTCTTTTTTTCCTTCACAGACTGCAAACCCCTCTGGTCTAATTTTGCTAATAAGGAAAAATTCTGAAACCAAGGCTTGAGTGCTTCCTGGCTTATGAAATGGACAAGTCATTTTTTTTAGACATAAGAATAATCTCCACATTCCAGAAATTTAAACACAACTGTCTTTCTTACCAAGTGTACGTGTTATTAAAAAAGTGTGTTTTTTTTAAATATTTGCTTGTTCTAATAGTCCTATATTAGACTTGTTTATGCCACCTGAATACATACAATGGCCTGTTGCAGGTACTTGCTTTTGGAAACCTACCTTGTCTTTATCCATTCTTTTTGGTAAAAAAAAGGGAGGTGGGTGTTTAGTTTTTTAAATCTTTTAGTAAAAGAACATATTTTAATTTTTGAATACCTGTTTTAATAGCCCAATTTAGCAACTGTACACCCCATAACCATACTGTATTAAGGATTTGCAACTGTTATACTAGTCCAGTTTAACAACTGTACATTCCACAACAATACTACTGGCTATTGCTGCAACTTACGGTACTTTTCATGTATCTATGTGATGACATAGTTCATAGGATCACAGAATTTCTGCTAATGATGGGGAGCATTCAAACCCCAAAATATTTCAAAAAAATATACACAGTTGCAAAGTTGCTATTTTGTGCAATTTTACAATAGTATGTGGCACAAAAAAAAACTCTTTTTTTTTTTTTTCTACCGATCAACATTACATTCTTGATTGTTTTTTTGTTGGGAGGAGTAAGAGTGTTTAATATTTCTATTAAACGTTTCAATGTTCCAACCCTACACTTCATAACCATACTGTGAGCTGTTGAAGCATTTTCTTGCTGTGTTTCCACTTTTTGGCATTTGTTGTTAACTGGTTCTTTTTGGCAGATGGAATTAATTTGCTTAACCCCTTCACCACCTTGTGATTTTTCGTATTTGCGCTTTATTACAAATTATTTCACTAAATCGAGACATTTAAATGAGCAGGTCTGTTTTGGCACACCTATACAGTATCACTGGCAGGCTGATGTAGCATTTTCCTTTTTGATCATTATGCAGGGGCAGATATATCGCTGGTGCTACTGCGTCGGGGTCCAAAGGTGCCCACCGACACCAGTGATTACTTCAGTTGGATGTGCATCCTGCGACGCACATTCAGCTGAGGTGTAATGTGGTGAAGGGGACCCGCTGTCTACGCTGCAATACATGCCGCCTGCCATTCAGAGGCTAGCAGCTTATGTTGGCCTGTCCCTGAATGGTTTTGCATGTCAGTGACATTATGCACCATGCCGAGGATGCCAAAGTCAGCTACTGGTTCCTGTCCCTGCTATAGAGGACGACTCCGCACAGCATGGAGCAAGGTGAGTTGTATCTTTGCTTCTTTTAAAATGTATTATTAGGGTACTTTCACACTAGCGTTTTTTTAAATCCGTCACAATGCGTCGTTTTGCAGAAAAAACGCATCCTGCAAAAGTGCTTGCAGGATGTGTTTTTTCCCCATAGACTTCTATTGACGACGCATTTGCGACGGATTGCCACACTTCGCATCCGTCTTGTGACGGACGCGTCGTGCTTTGGCGGACCGTCGGGAGAAAAAAACGCTACATGTAACGTTTTTTTCTCCTGACGGACCGCTTTTTCCGACCACGCATGCGCGGCCGGAACTCCGCCCCCACCTCCTCGCACCTTACAATGGGGCAGCGGATGCGCCGGAAAAATGCATCCGCTGCACCCATTGTGCAATGCAGCAAACGCTAGCGTCGGAATCTCTCCCCGACGCATTGCGACGGGGAGATTCCGACGCTAGTGTGAAAGAAGACTTATATCTGAAAATAGACCTTGATGGGGCTCATTATGTCTGGAAATGGACCAGAATGAGGCACATTACATTTCTTACAGTTGATTTATTGGAAGAGAAGGACAGTCAGCCTTTGCACACAGGTGACATAGGGTCAGAGATGTAGCACACGATTCTAATGTCAAGATGTATTGCTGGCCCGGTGAGCCATGGTGGTAGGGGCACTGGCAGTGGTAGTAGTAGCACTCTGAGACTTGACAACAGATATATAGGTGGTAATTAGACAGAGGGGGCTGAGGAGCGTAGCAAGGAGCTCTTGGATAATGCTGATGATGATTTGGAACCAAATTGGAGTGCTGATGAGGTGATATAATTAGAGGGGTGGAAGGTGGACTTGGCATTAACCCTTTAAGGACCTGGAGTATTTCCGTTTTTGCATTTCCATTTATTGCTCCCCTTGCTTCCCATGGCCATAACTGTTTTTATTTTTCAGTCATTATGGCTGTGTAAGGGCTTGTTTTTTGTAGGACGAATTGTACTTTTGGAAAACACCTTTGGTTTTACCATGTCATGTACTTGTAAATGGGAAAAATATTCAAAGTGCGGTGAAATTGCAAAAAAAGTGCAATCCAACACTAGTTTTATGTTTGGCGTTTTAACTAGGTTCAATAAATGCTAAAACTGACTTGCCATTATGATTCTCCATGTCATTACAAGTTCATAGACACCAAACTTTTCTATGTTCTTTTATATCTAAGTGGTGGAGAAAAATCCAAACTTTGTTAAAAAAATGTCTTATTTTCTGATACCTGTAGCATCTCCATTTTTCGTGATCGGGGGTTGGGTGAGGGCTTATTTTTTGTGTGCTGAGCTGATGTTTTTAATGAAACCATTTTGGTGCAAACACAATCTTTTGATCGCCTGTAATTGCATTTTAATACAATGTCGCGATGATGAAAAAATGTAATTCTGGCATTTTGACTTTTTTCTCGCTACGCCGTTTAATGATCAGGTTAATCTTTTTTTTTTATTGATAGCTCGGGCGATTCTGAATGCGGCGAAACCAAATGTAGAGGTCTCCAGGAGACCTCTGGTTGTCATGCCAACCCATCGGCGACCAGTGGTCATGTGACACGGGCCCTGATGGGAGGAGGTAAAGATCCACTTTCTGCGCGTGCATGTTAAATGCCGCTGTCAGACTTTGACAGTAGCATTTAACAAGTTAACAAACATGGGTGGATCACGATTCTACCCACGACTGTTAGGGGCACATGTCAACTGATCAGATTAGCTGTCATCTGTCCAGAAAAGGTGCGGGATCATCACCGGAGCTCTCACCAAACGGGGGGGCCTCCAATGACGGACTCTGTCCATCTGTAAGGAGGTGGTGGGGACCCTCATGTTCCTTCTCTCTTCTTAGCGCTGTTCACATGTGGCACCCTGATGTTTTATTAATGTTTCACTATTGCGTGCACTGTAATGTAAATGTATTTGTCATGTGCTGCGCATAGGCTTAAGCATAGATTAGGAAGTAGTGCAAAGTTATAGGGGATTTGGGGTCTAAGACCGGGGCGGGAGCAGCTGAGATGTGTTCCTGGCACCTTTCCCTAATGGAACCAGATGAGGAGCTGACAGGGAGCTGGTAACATGGAAAGTACAGATGGGACACAGATTGTCCAAAGAGGCTGCCCGAATGGCAGATAAAAGGAAGGCACAGATGGGACACGGATTGTCCAATGACACTGCCATGATTGCCAGACAGTGGGAGCTTCTGAAAGGAACAGGATCTGACTGGATGATAGGGAAAGCGCAGAATGTGAGACTCTGTGAGAATTGTGCTGCCAACATGCTGTGTGCCCATCTTATTAGATAAGTTGAACTGTTGGAAAAGAACTGTGACTCTTGTGTTAATTCCTGGAGCCTGTAAGTCAGAAGCTGGAGTGACAGACACCGAGAGGACTCCATCAACTGAAGTGAGTACTTTGCTGCACACACCACACACAGGAGAAAAGACTCTGGATTTAATCTGCAGGGTGCCAGGGTGTGGGCACAGAACAGACCGCTGCCACAACTACCACCCAAGCCGACTTACAGAATTGGCGTGTCAGCTGGATCCCGATACTGTGTGTGCAGAAAGCAGAGGAATTTTGAAGGTGACGGCCGTGAAAGAGTTAAAGATGGCAGCTAATAGTGACTTTAAGATGGTGCCGAACACCAGGAGACAAGGAGACAGTAGCATGAAAACTGAGGGTGGTGCTGCCCTTCATGGGTGTCCTAGGCCGAAAATGGCGCGAAAATGGCAGAGGTAGTGGTATGAGATGTGGCCACAACCCATTGTGACAGGTGTCCGCCCAAAATGGGCATGGCAGAAGAGGCCCCGACCCCTACAGCAGAGTCTTGAGGAATGGGTGAGGCAGCTGTAAGAAACTCCACCCACGAACGGGTGGAGCCCAGAAGAGCAAGACGGCGTGACAGGAAGAGAGACACCATTGCCAAGTGAATTAGCTGTCCATGTGCAGCAGCCGGCGAGGAAGATTGTTGGGAGCTGGAGCGCCACAAATGTGAAGGACCCTGAGCCAGAAGGAGCAGTCGAGAAAGTGGAAGCGGTGGAAAGAGGGAACGCCGCGGCCGTCATCCTGAGTTTGCGTGGCCACAGTGGAGGACCATCGCAGCTGGATGCAGTCACAGTGAGTGCGATGCTTACCCTCACCCCAGTCCCCACACCTGTTTTTGCCCTGGGGACCATATGCTGTGGTGGTCACAGTGGTCTCCAATATCGAGGAGAGACAGGCAGAGGAGGCATAGTTTGTCCAGCGATCGATTGCAGTGACCGCAGCTCCTGCACTGAGACAGAGGGCAGAGGGGCCCTTAAAGGAAACGGTGACCACAGGTGGGTCACAGAAGTAAGAGGCTCCAAGTTTGCTGAGTCGGCCATTGCTGAAGTAAAGAAGTCAGGAACAGTGATGAGTCGTCCTCCAGTGGGTCTTTGGGCCATACTTTTATTGTTATGCAGGGTCAGAATGTGTCCCACTACACTGCGGCCCTGTATTGATTTAAGTGACCTTTAAGTGAGTTGTGCCGGTTGCACCAATGTGAAAAATGTGAAAAGACTATTCCGCGTCTCTGGAAGGGCAGGGAGCCCTATACGGCATCGGGACTGAGTGTTGTGGGTGACCCGAGTGAAAGACTGTTGTTTTTGTTTTACCCCTTCCTCATCCAAGTATCATTTGTGCACGTTTGTGCATTTCCTGCTGGATTAGGGTACTGGAACCCTGAAAGGGTTAATCACCATGGACTGTGTGTACCATCTTACTATATAGGAACAGTGAGTGTTCCCACTGAACATGAAAAAGGCATCTGCTGAAACACGTAGTTTTAGGGAGGATTACATTTTTGTCTATACATGTAATATTTTTGGATTCATTAAATATTGAGAAGTTCTTTGCGTAAACATCTGTCACTGTTCCTTCTACGCTCGCTGGATACACTCCCTTTTTTTGTTTGGATACAGCTGTGCTTAGTCTAGACTGAACTACTTCCATGCTGGAGTGTCTGAAACGTCCGTCATAGTGGTGAGCTGAAATTATTTATATTTTTGCCATCATACTATATGGGGGTGTTTGGAGACCATCATACTAAATATGGGGCTGTTGGAGGACCCATCATACTATATTGGGGGCTGTGGTGGGACCGTCATATAGTATTGTGCTATGGTAGATCTCAATAGTGTATGACGGATCTATCATACTGTGTGGGGTGGCTGTGGGGAGGTCCAGCTTACTGTGTAGGGTGGTTGTGGACATCATACTGTGTGGGGTGGCTGTGGTGGACATTATACCTTCTGGAGGACTATGGGATACATTATACTATGTTAGGGGCTGTGGTGACCTTCATACTGTATGGGATGGTTATGGGGGACATCATACTGTATATAGGCTGCAGGGTCCTCATACTGTCTGGGGGGCTTTGGTAAACATCAGACTTTATATAGGGGCCTGTGGTGGACATCATACTATATATTGGGGTCTGCGGAGGATATCATACTGTGTAGAAGGCTGTGGTGACAATCTTACTGTGTGGTGTGCTGCGGGGCATCATACTTTGTGTAAGGTTTGTGGGAAAATCATACTATGTTGGGTCATGACAATTTGTGGGGACATAATACTCTACGGGCGTCATGAATGGGATATCATAGTGAGTGAGACCACTCAGGGGCTTCAGTAGGAGCAAAATAACTGTCTAACTGCTGCAATACACTTCCTTCTACGTTTCTTAAAATGTTGGGAGATGTGCTCTTCTTTTACTGTGACGTGATAGGACTTTTTATAAGGGGCGCCTGTTATTTATGTACGCCCCTGCTCGGGAGTATTATTACAATATAGAGGCACAGAGGGTCATTATTACAAAGAGGCACAATGGGGGAATCGCTATCATTATGGGGAAGCAAGGAGTCATTGTTGTTAATATAAGAAAGCACAGGGGATATTTTTATTATTATAGGGAGGTACAGGGTCATTATTATAAGAGGTCAAGAGGGGCATTATTAAAGGAGGTACAGGGGAATTATTATAAGGTATCACAAGTTGTGGTTTGTGTAGAGTTGGTAGAAGGTGGAGGGTCCTAGAAAATCATTTAAGTCAAGATGTCTTTGTATTACATTTTGCAGGGACGAATTATAGATGAAATAAGAGGACATGGTGGTCTGGACCGAATTCAAAGCAAAAGGGAAAATGATTGACAACAAACAGTGAGAACCTGCACAATATACACATATATGCTCTGCAGAGCACTGGTGCAATTACCATTATATGGGCACCGTATGGTGGTAATTAGGGTTGAGCGAAATGGGTCGGTCATTTTCATAAGTCGCCGACTTTTGGCAAAGTCGGGTTTCATGAAACCCGACCCGATCCCTGTGTGGGGTCGGCTATGCGGTACGCGACTTTCGCGCCAAAGTCGTGTTTCAATGACGCGAAAAGCGCCATTTCTCAGCCAATGAAGGTGGACGCAGAGTGTGGGCAGCGTGATGACATAGGTCTCAGTCCCCACCATCTTAGAGAAGGGCATTGCAGTGATTGGCTTGCTTTCTGCGGCGTCACAGGGGCTATAAAGGGGCGTTCCCGCCGACCGTCATCTTACTGCTGCTGATCTGAGCATAGGGAGAGGTTGCTGCCGTTTCGTCAGAAGCAGGGATAGCGTTAGTCAGGGTACATTAACCCCCAAACCGCTTGTGCTGTAGCGATTTCCACTGTCCAACACCACCTTTTCTTTGCAGGGACAGTGGAGGCTACATTTTTTTTCCTCAGCGCTGTAGCTCAATGGGCTGCCCTAGAAGGCTCCCTGATAGCTGCATTGCTGTTTGTACACCGCTGTGCAAACCAACTGCTTTTTTCAAAGCACAAATCCTGTTGCTCCTTCCTTTCTGCACAGCTATCTTGTTTGTTTGTCCACACTTTTGCCTTTTTGTGCAGCAGTCCACTCCTTGTTACTGCTGCCTGCCATACTTTGCTGAAATTACTGCAGGGAGATAGTAATTGTAGGACAGTCCCTTTTTTTTTGTCTCGTTATATCTCTTCAAGCCACTTTCTGCCACAGAAAATATACTCTAATACAGTGGCCCAGATTTATTCACTAGTCTCCCTGAAGAAAAAAAAAAAAAAAGGGTGCAGATTAAAATTGCCAAATCTGTATCAGTGGCAGTCCTGTGTGTGGCATCTGTGTCTCATTTTCTGGCACAGAAAACATATAGTCTAACAGTGGGCCTGATTTCTTGCCAATTCTCCCATAAATAAAAAAAAAATAGTGGGAGATTAAGATTGGCAATTTTGCCTCAGTGCCAGTGCTGTGTGTGGCATCTGTCTCTAATTTTGTGCCACATTAAACCTAGTGTGTAATACTGGGCCAGATTTTTTTAAATTCTCCCTGAAAAAAAAAAACAGTGGGAGATTAAGATTGGCATTTCTGCTTCAGTGCCAGTCCTGTGTGTGCCACCTGTCTCAAATTTTGTGCCACATTAAACCTAGTGTGTAATACTGGGCCAGATTTCTTTTCAATTCTCCCTGAAAAAAAAATTGTGGGAGATTAAGATTGGCATTTCTGCTTCAGTGCCAGTCCTGTGTGTGCCACCTGTCTCAAATTTTGTGCCACATTAAACCTAGTATGTAATACTGGGTCAGATTTCTTTTCAATTCTCCCTGAAAAAAAAAATAATGGGAGATTAAGATTGGCATTTCTGCTTCAGTGCCACTCCTGTGTGTGCCACCTGTCTCAAATTTTGTGCCACATTAAACCTAGTGTGTAATACTGGGCCAGATTTCTTTTAAATTCTCCCTGAAAAAAAAAATTGTGGGAGATTAAGATTGGCATTTCTGCTTCAGTGCCAGTCCTGTGTGTGCCACCTGTCTCAAATTTTGTGCCACATTAAACCTAGTGTGTAATACTGGGCCAGATTTCTTTCAAATTCTCCCTGAAAAAAATAAATAAATAGTGGGAGATTAAGATTGGCAATTCTGCCTCATTGCCAGTGCTGTGTGTGGCATCTTGTCTCTAATTTTGTGCCACAGTACATATACTGTATAAGAGTGGGCCACATTTCTTAAATATTCTGCCAGAAAAAATAAAAAGGGGGAGATTTTTATTGGTAGTGTCTGCATCAGCGTCAGTCCTGTTAGTGGCATATCTGTCTGCCACTTAAGCTGTGTACTGTTATACATTGGGCCTGATTTTCCCTGCAGTCTCACCCACCTATAAAGGGATATATAAATCCAACAGAAGTTTGAGTTCACCTTGTAACTGTTTTTACAGTAACAAATACCGTTAGTTTGGTTACGTTTTTCAAACAATGAGGAAGTCTGGTGGAAGAGGTCGTGGCCGTGGGCGGTCATTGCCAGTTGGTAATGATAGTAGTGGTGGTGGAGCATCAGGTGGTCATGGGAAAAGCAATATAGCACCTAATTCTCGAGTTGTTGAGCCAGGTTCGTCGTCTGGCTACACAAGGCCTCGAACGCTCCCTTTTCTGGGAGTAGGAAAACCGCTTTTAAAGCCGGAGCAGCAAGAACAAGTTTTGGCTTTCCTTGCTGACTCAGTCTCTAGCTCTTTCGCCTCCTCTTCTGAAACTGCTAAATGTAAAAGCAGCGCGTCGTTAGTGGATGTTCACGGTCAGGGACAAGTTGCTTCCTTGTCTTCTTCACCAAGAACAACAGAGAAGGATGCGTCAGGCGAGATAACGGGTTACTCCATGGAGCTCTTTACACATACCGTTCCTGGGTTAGAAAGTGAAACAGTTAACAGGCCATGCCCATTACAAGTTGAATCAGACATGGAGTGCCCAGATGCACAGCCACAGCCAGATTACTATGCTGTTCCTTTGACTCAGACCAGAACATTGCCCTCGCAGTGTACTGATCCAGAATCAGACCCTGATGAGACTATGGTGCCCCGTCACGAACGCTATACCACCGGCTTACACGGTGACACAGACGAAGTTGCACATGAGATAGAAGAGGAGGTCATAGATGACCCAATTGTTGACCCCGATTGGCAGCCATTGGGGGAACAGGGTGAAGGCGGCAGTAGCTCTGAAGCAGAGGAGGAGCCGCAGAAGGCATCAACATCGCAACAGGTTCCATCTGCCAGGCCCGTATCTGGCCAAAAACGCGTGGCAAAACCAAATCCAGTTGTAGGACAGCGTGAACATCTGGTTAAAGAAGCTCAGTCTGCAATGTAGAAAGAGTGCAGTCTGGCATTTTTTTAAACAACATCCAAATGATCAGCACAAAGTCATCTGTCAAAAATGTTCAACTACCTTAAGCAGAGGTCAGAATCTTAAAAGTCTAAATACAAGTTGCATGCATAGACATTTAACCACCATGCATTTGCAAGCCTGGACTCACTACCAAACGTCCCTTAAGGTTGTAGCACCCTCAGCCAATGAAGCTAGTCAGCAACGCTACATCCCTTCCCTCACTGTAAGCCCACCATTTCCTGCACCACCTGCAGTAAATGTGCAGGTTTCGTCGCCAGGCCAAAGCAGTCAGGGAATCACCAGTTTCGTAGTAGGAAACACTGCATGTAGCAAGAATACCATCTCCAACCCTCTCAGTCTGCCATGTCCTCCGACACCCCCGCTAGTTCCACGATCTGCAGCTATCCAGTCCAGCTCACCCTACATGAGACTCTCGTTAGAAAAAGGAAGTACTCATCCTCGCATCCGCGTACACAGGGTTTGAACGCCCACATTGCTAGACTAATCTCATTAGAGATGATGCCCTACCGGGTAGTTGAAAGCAAAGCTTTCAAAGCCCTGATGGACTACGCTGAACCACGCTACGAGCTACCCAGTCGACACTTCTTTTCGAGAAAAGCCATCCCAGCCCTCCACCAGCATGTAAAAGACCGCATCGTCCATGCACTCAGGCAATCTGTGAGTACAAAGGTGCACCTGACAACAGATGCATGGACCAGTAGGCATGGCCAGGGACGTTACGTGTCCATCACGGCACACTGGGTGAATGTGGTGGATGCAGGGTCCACAGGGGACAGCAATATTGGGACAGTTCTGCCTGTTGTGAATTCTGTTGTCGAACTCCCTCCTGTGGTTGTGAATGGTACTTCGGCGAGTTCTGTCTATGGGCTCCCTCTGGTGGCTGTGAGTGAAGCTGCTGCTTCTGAGGTTCCTTACACAGGTGACGTGGTTTATCCTTTGGTTGACTGCTCTATTTAACTCCTCTCAGATCGTTACTCCATGCCAGCTGTCAATGTTTTTGCATTGGTTCAGTTCGCTCCTGGATCTCTCTGGTGACCTGCCTTCTCCTGCAGAAGCTAAGTTCCTGATAGTCATTATTTGTTCATTGTTTTCTTGTCCAGCTGGTTTTCATGATTTTGTCTTGCTAGCTGGAAGCTCTGGGATGCAGAGTGGCCCCTCCGCACCGTGAGTCGGTGCGGAGGTCTTTTTTGCACACTCTGCATGGTCTTTTGTAGGTTTTTGTGCTGATCGCAAAGTTACCTTTCCTATCCTCTGTCTATTTAGTAAGTCTGGCCTCCCTTTGCTGAAACCTGTTTCATTTCTGCGTTTGTGACTTTCATCTTTACTCACAGTCAATATATGTGGGGGGCTTCCTTTACCTTTGGGGAATTTCTCTGAGGCAAGGTAGGCTTTATTTTCTATCTCTAGGGCTAGATAGTTCTTAGGCTGTGACGAGGCGCCTAGGTCTGGTCAGGAGCGCTCCACGGCTATTTCTAGTGTGTGTGATAGGATTAGGGCTTGCGGTCAGCAGAGCTCCCACATCCCAGAGCTCGTCCTGTATGAGGTTTAACTATCAGGTCATTCCGGGTGCTCCTAACCACCAGGTCATAACAGTACAGCTGGCCCAAAGTATTAATGCATCTCAATAGAGGGATAAGAGAACTTCTGAGACCATTTTTTTTCTTTGCACTGTGTTTTGTCTTTCTTTTCCCCTAGACCATTGGGTGGTTCAGGACACAGGTGTAGATATGGACATTCAAAGTCTGTCCTCTTGTATGGATCATCTCTCTGCAAGGGTAGAAAACATTCAAGATTTTGTGGTTCAGAATCCTATGTTAGAGCCTAAAATTCCTATTCCTGACTTATTTTCTGGGGATAGATCTAGGTTCTTGAATTTCAAAAATAATTGTAAACTGTTTCTGGCTTTGAAACCCCGCTCCTCTGGTGACCCCGTTCAATAGGTAAAAATCATTATTTCTTTGTTGCGTGGTGACCCTCAAGACTGGGCATTTTCCCTTGCACCAGGAGATCCGGCATTGCGTGATGTTGATGCATTTTTTCTGGCGCTTGGATTGCTTTATGATGAACCAAATTCAGTGGATCAGGCAGAGAAAATCTTGCTGGCTTTGTGTCAGGGTCAGGATGAAGCGGAGGTGTACTGTCAGAAGTTTAGAAAGTGGTCGGTGCTTACTCAGTGGAATGAATGTGCCCTGGCGGCAATTTTCAGAAAGGGTCTTTCTGAAGCCCTTAAGGATGCCATGGTGGGATTTCCCACGCCTGCTGGTCTGAATGAGTCTATGTCTTTGGCCATTCAGATCGATCGGCGCATGCGTGAGCGCAAAGCTGTGCACCATCTGGCGGTATTCTCTGAGCATAGGCCTGAGCCTATGCAGTGTGATAGGACTTTGACCAGAGCTGAACGGCAAGAACACAGACGTCGGAATGGGCTGTGTTTTTACTGTGGTGAATCCACTCATGCTATCTCCGATTGTTCTAAGCGCACTAAGCGGTTCGCTAGGTCTGCCACCATTGGCACGGTACAGTCTAAATTTCTTTTGTCCATTACTCTGATTTGCTCTCTGTCGTCCTATTCTGTAATGGCATTTGTGGATTCAGGCGCTGCCCTGAATTTGATGGACTTGGAGTTTGCCAGGCGCTGTGGTTTTTTCTTGGAGCCCTTGCAGTATCCTATTCCATTGAGAGGAATTGATGCTACGCCTTTGGCCAAGAATAAGCCTCAGTACTGGACTCAATTGACCATGTGCATGACTCCTGCACATCAGGAGGATATTCGCTTTTTGGTGTTGCATAATCTGCATGATGTGGTCGTTTTGGGGTTGCTATGGCTACAGGTCCATAATCCAGTGTTGGATTGGAAATCTATGTCTGTGTCCAGCTGGGGTTGTCAGGGGGTACATGGTGATGTTCCATTGCTCTCAATTTCACCTTCCACTCCTTCTGAAGTCCCTGAGTTTTTATCAGATTACCGGGATGTATTTGAAGAACCCAAATCTGGTGCCCTACCTCCTCATAGGGATTGCGACTGTGCTATTGATTTGATTCCTGGTAGTAAGTTTCCTAAGGGCCGTCTGTTTAATTTATCTGTGCCAGAGCACGCCGCTATGCGGAGTTATATAAAGGAATCCTTGGAGAAGGGTCATATTCGTCCGTCGTCGTCACCATTGGGAGCAGGGTTCTTTTTTGTGGCCAAGAAGGATGGTTCTTTGAGACCTTGTATTGATTACCGCCTTCTTAATAAGATCACAGTCAAATTTCAGTATCCTTTGTGCGAATTAAACAGGGTGATGAATGGAAGACGGCATTTAATACGCCCGAGGGCCATTTTGAGTACCTGGTTATGCCATTCGGGCTTTCTAATGCTCCATCTGTGTTTCAGTCCTTTATGCATGACATCTTCCGAGAGTACCTGAATAGATTCATGATTGTATATTTGTCTGACATTTTGGTCTTTTCGGATGATTGGGAATCTCATGTGAAGCAGGTCAGAATGGTGTTCCAGGTCCTTCGTGCGAATTCCTTGTTTGTGAAGGGGTCAAAGTGTCTCTTTGGAGTTCAGAAGGTTTCATTTTTGGGTTTCATTTTTTCCCCTTCTACTATCGAGATGGACCCTGTTAAAGTTCAGGCCATTTACGATTGGACTCAGCCGACATCTGTGAAGAGCTTGCAGAAGTTCCTGGGCTTTGCTAATTTTTATCGTCGCTTCATCGCTAACTTTTCCAGTGTTGCTAAGCCGTTGACTGATTTGACCAAGAAAGGTGCTGATGTGGTCAATTGGTCCTCTGCGGCTGTAGAGGCTTTTCAGGAGTTGAAGCATCGTTTTGCTTCTGCCCCTGTGTTGTGCCAGCCAGATGTTTCGCTCCCTTTTCAGGTGGAGGTTGATGCTTCTGAAATTGGAGCAGGGGCTGTTTTGTCGCAAAGAAGTTCTGATGGCTCGGTGATGAAACCCTGTGCCTTCTTTTCTAGAAAATTCTCGCCTGCTGAGCGCAATTATGATGTGGGCAATCGGGAGTTGTTGGCCATGAAGTGGGCATTCGAGGAGTGGCGACATTGGCTTGAAGGAGCTAAACATCGCATGGTGGTCTTGACGGATCACAAGAATTTAACTTATCTCGAGTCTGCCAAACGGTTGAATCCTAGACAGTCTCGATGGTCGCTCTTTTTCTCCCGTTTTGATTTTGTGGTTTCATACCTTCCAGGATCTAAGAATGTGAAGGCTGACGCCCTGTCAAGGAGTTTTGTGCCTGACTCTCCGGGTTTTCCGGAGCCGGCGGGTATTCTTAAAGAAGGGGTAATTTTGTCTGCCATTTCCCCTGATTTGCGGCGTGTGCTGCAAAAGTTTCAGGCTGATAGACCTGACCGTTGTCCTACGGAGAAACTGTTTGTCCCTGATAGATGGACTAGTAGAGTTATCTCGGAGATTCATTGTTCAGTATTGGCTGGTCATCCTGGAATCTTTGGTACCAGAGATTTGGTGGCTAGATCCTTTTGGTGGCCTTCTTTGTCACGGGATGTGCGTTCTTTTGTGCAGTCCTGTGGGATTTGTGCTCGGGCTAAGCCCTGCTGTTCTCGTGCCAGTGGGTTGCTTTTGCCCTTGCCGATCCCGAAGAGGCCCTGGACGCATATTTCCATGGATTTTATTTCTGATCTCCGTTTCTCAAAAGATGTCGGTCATTTGGGTGGTTTGTGATCGCTTCTCTAAGATGGTCCATTTGGTACCCTTATCTAAACTACCTTCCTCCTCTGATTTGGTGCCATTGTTTTTCCAGCATGTGGTTCGTTTGTATGGCATTCCAGAGAACATCGTCTCGGACAGAGGTTCCCAGTTTGTTTCGAGGTTTTGGCGGTCCTTTTGCGCTGAGATGGGCATTGATTTGTCTTTTTCTTTGGCTTTCCATCCTCCGACTAATGGCCAAACCGAACGAACTAATCAGACTTTGGAGACATATCTGAGATGCTTTGTTTCTGCTGATCAGGATGATTGGGTGTCTTTCTTGCCTTTGGCTGAGTTCGCCCTTAATAATCGGCCAGCTCGGCTACTTTAGTTTCTCCTTTTTTCTGTAATTCTGGTTTCCATCCTCGTTTCTCTTCAGGGCAGGTTGAGCCTTCGGACTGTCCTGGTGTGGATGCGGTGGTGGACAGGTTGCAGCAGATTTGGACTCATGTGGTGGACAATTTGACATTGTCCCAGGAGAAGGCTCAACGTTTCGCTAACCGCCGGCGTTGTGTTGGTCCCCGACTTCGTGTTGGGGATTTGGTTTGCTTGTCATCTCGTCACGTTCCTATGAAGGTTTCCTCTCCTAAGTTTAAGCCTCGTTTCATTGGACCATATAAGATTTCTGAAGTTCTTAATCCTGTATCATTTCGTTTGGATTTTCCAGCTTCTTTTGCCATCCATAATGTGTTCCATAGGTTGTTGTTGCGGAGATACGTGGCGCCTATGGTTCCCTCCGTTGATCCTCCTGCCCCGGTGTTGGTCGAGGGGGAGTTGGAGTATGTGGTGGAGAAGATTTTGGATTCTCGTGTTTCGAGACGGAAACTCCAGTACCTGGTCAAGTGGAAGGGTTATGGTCAGGAAGATAATTCCTGGGTTTTTGCATCTGATGTTCATGCTGCCGATCTTGTTCGTGCCTTTCATTTGGCTCATCCTGATCGGCCTGGGGGCTCTGGTGAGGGTTCGGTGACCCCTCCTCAAGGGGGGTTACTGTTGTGAATTCTGTTGTCGAACTCCCTCCTGTGGTCGTGAATGGTACTTCGGCGAGTTCTGTCTATGGGCTCCCTCTGGTGGCTGTGAGTGAAGCTGCTGCTTCTGAGGTTCCTTACACAGGTGACGTGGTTTATCCTTTGGTTGACTGCTCTATTTAACTCCTCTCAGATCGTTACTCCATGCCAGCTGTCAATGTTTTTGCATTGGTTCAGTTCGCTCCTGGATCTCTCTGGTGACCTGCCTTCTCCTGCAGAAGCTAAGTTCCTGATAGTCATTATTTGTTCATTGTTTTCTTGTCCAGCTGGTTTTCATGATTTTGTCTTGCTAGCTGGAAGCTCTGGGATGCAGATTGGCCCCTCCGCACCGTGAGTCGGTGCAGAGGTCTTTTTTGCACACTCTGCGTGGTCTTTTGTAGGTTTTTGTGCTGATCGCAAAGTTACCTTTCCTATCCTCTGTCTATTTAGTAAGTCTGGCCTCCCTTTGCTGAAACCTGTTTCATTTCTGCGTTTGTGACTTTCATCTTTACTCACAGTCAATATATGTGGGGGGCTTCCTTTACCTTTGGGGAATTTCTCTGAGGCAAGGTAGGCTTTATTTTCTATCTCTAGGGCTAGATAGTTCTTAGGCTGTGACGAGGCGCCTAGGTCTGGTCAGGAGCGCTCCACGGCTATTTCTAGTGTGTGTGATACGATTAGGGCTTGCGGTCAGCAGAGCTCCCACATCCCAGAGCTCATCCTGTATGAGGTTTAACTATCAGGTCATTCCGGGTGCTCCTAACCACCAGGTCATAACATCTGCCTAGCCCACGGTCTAGGAAACAGTTGGCTGTAGGCGTTCGCCCCCCCCTCCTCCTCGTCCTCCAGCAGAAGCGAGAGCTCGTCCACAGACGGCAGTCGCACGAGCACTCCATCCGCAGCTGCCACTGTTGCACACGAGGTGTCCCATTATGGGACAGCTAGTGGCAAGCGTCAGCAGGCTGTATTGGCAATGAAGTGTTTGGGCAACAACAGACACACCGCGGAAGTTCTGTCCGAGTTCTTGCAGCAAGAAACTCAGTCATGGCTAGGCACTGTACATCTTGAGGCAGGCAAGGTAGTGAGTGATAACGGAAGGAATTTTATGGCTGCCATAGCCCTTTCCCAACTGAAACACATTCCTTGCCTGGCTCACACCTGGTGGTGCAGTGCGTCTTGAAAGTTATCCTCAAAGTGCGCAGTCTTTGCACGCATATCCGCCGTTCGCCCGTACACTCCAGCCGTATGCAGAATCATCAGCGGTCTTTGAACCTTCCCCAGCATCGCCTAATCATCGACGTTGCAACAAGGTGGAACTCCACACTGCACATGCTTCAGAGACTGTGCAAACAGAGGCATGCTGTTATGTATTTGTGGGAGGATACACATACACGGACAGGCAGTTGGATGGCAGACATGGAGTTGTCAGGTGTGCAGTGGTCGAAGGTACAAGACCTGTGTCAAGTCCTTCAGTGTTTTGAGGAATGCACACGGCTGGTTAGTGCAGACAATGCCATAATAAGCATGAGCATCCCCCTAATGCGTCTGCTGATGCAAAGTTTGACACACATAAAGGAGCAGGCATCTGCAGCCGAGGAAGAGGAAAGCCTTGATGACAGTCAGCCATTGTCTGGTCAGGGCAATCTACAGGACGAGGTAGCGGGCGAAGAGGAGGAGGACGAGGAGGATGATGGGGATGAGTATTTTTTGGATGAGGAAGCTTCTCCGGGGCCAATAGAATCTGGTGGCATTGCAAGGCTGGGTTCAGGTTTTTTGAGGGAGACAAGTGACATAGATTTGCCTGAAACTGCCCCTCAACCCAGCACAACCGCAGATTTGACAACTGGAAGTTTGGCCCACATGGCGGATTATGCCTTACGTATCCTCAAAAGGGACCCACGCATTATTAAAATGATGACCGATGACGATTACTGGTTGGCCTGCCTCCTTGATCCTCGCTATAAAGTCAAATTGCAAAATATCATGCCACATGAGAACCTCGAACAAATATTAGCAACCAAACAAGCAACTCTTGTAGACCGTTTGATTCAGGCATTCCCAGCACACAGCGCCGGTGATGGTTCTCACACAAGCTGCAGGGGGCAACAGGGCAGAGGTGTTAGAGTTGCACAAATCAGAGGGGTTTTCTGACCAGGTTGTGGAGTGATTTCACAATGACCGCAGACAGGACAGGTACTGCAGCATCAATTCAAAGTGACAGGAGACAACATTTGTCCAGTATGGTTACTATTTTTCATCCCTTATCGATGTTCTCCCTCAACCGTCATTCCCATTTGATAACTGGGCATCCAAAATAGACACCTGGCCTGAATTGGCAGAATATGCATTGCAGGAGCTTGCTTGCCCAGCAGCTAGTGTGCTATCAGAAAGAGTATTCAGTGCTGCTGGTTCAATATTGACCGAAAAAAGGACTCGTCTGGCTACCCAAAATGTTGATGATCTAACCTTCATTAAAATGAACCACTCATGGATTTCGAATTATTTTGCCCCACCTTTCCTGGCTGACACCTAGTTTTCCTATAAAAAGGTCTCGCTTGTGGACTGGTCTTACTGACTGTTCCAATCTCTTAATTTGCAGCACCTGTTTGTCCAGCATACGACATGTTTACACCTCCCTAAATAGGCTAACTCCCCCCACGGGGCCGTGGTCTCGCCACTTGGCGCAAGCACCCGTGAGAGTGCCGTTTGTCTGAAGAGGTGGGTGTGCCCGCTTTTGGTCGACGGCACTGCCACTGGGTCCCTCATAGTACAATAAAGTGTCTCTGGCGGTGGTGGCGCGCAACCAACGTCAGACACACCGTTGTAACATGAAGGGCCCTGGGCCTGTACCACAGGCCACAAGAGAGTTCCCCCTCCCAGCTCAAACACTGTTCTACAACTTGCAAAATTATCTCTCACAGCTCCACCAATGTTTAGTCTATGCGCTGACATCCTTCAATGCCTGGCACTGACAATACCAATTTGTTGACATGTATGATGCTAGTGAAAATAGTCAGGGTCAGTGTCCTATATTGACACCAGTAAATACTTAGCGCCAAATTACTATGTCTGAAACTCAGCAGAGGAGCCCACCCCTGTACCTAAGTATGCCACCCTTTTGTTTTTTGGTTTTGTTGTTTTGCGAGACATTAACATCTATTTATTTTTTGGGAGTACTAACTGTCTCAGACACTCCTTCCAATCGTCCTCCGCTGACCACACCAATGCTGCCTGTGTACCCCTGCAAGATAATTCAAACTGCTTTGAGCCTAATTTTTTTTATTGTAGGCCTACTAAGTCTGTCTGCGGTCCCTCCTTCCAATTGTCCTCCGCTGACCACACCAATACTGCCAGTGTACCCCTGCAAGATAACTCCTCTAAAAAAAACCCAAAAGGCTGATTTTCAGCTTGTCAGAATTATAAAACTGCATTGGGGCCTCAAGTTTCGTTGTGGTCTACAAACTGAGTCTTCCGCTCCAAGGTGTTCTCTCTGTTGCCTCTCCCCCGCTTCTATCTTGAAGCTCTTGTTAAGTAGTTGTTGAAACAATACTGTATTAGGACTACAAGTTGGGTCTGGGTTGTAGAGACGGTGTCTGCCGCTCCAAGGTGTTCTCCTAGTTTCCTTTCCTGAGCTTCAATCTTCAGGCTCTTGTTAAATAGTTTTTTAATCATACAACTGCAGTGGGGCTACTGGTTTGGTTGGGGCCTACTAACAGTGTCTGCCGCTCCAAGGTGTTCTCCTGGTTGCCTTTCCTGAGCTTCAATCTTCAGGCTCTTGTTAAATAGTTTTTTAATCAAACAACTGCAGTGGGGTTACTAGTTTAGTTGGGGCCTACTAACAGTGTCTGCCGCTCCAAGGTGTTCTCCTGGTTGCCTTTCCTGAGCTTCAATCTTCAGGCTCTTGTTAAATAGTTTTTTAATCGAACAACTGCAGTGGGGCTACTAGTTTGGTTGGGGCGTACTAACGGTGTATGCCGCTCCGTGCTGTTCTCCAGGTTTCCTGTCCTGAAATTCCATTTTCAGGCTCTCGTTAAGTAGTTGTTGAAACAACACTGCATTAGGCCTACAAGTTGGGTCTGGGTTGTAGAGACGGTGTCTGCCGCTCCAAGGTGTTCTCCAGGGTGCTTCTCCCTAGCTTCTATATTCAAGCTCTTGTTAAGTAGTTGTTGAAACAACACTGCATTTGGCCTACAAGTTGGGTCTGGGTTGTAGGGACGGTGTCTGCCGCTCCAAGTTGTTCTCCAGGTTGCCTCTCCCTAGCTTCTATCTTCAAGCTCTTGTTAAGTTGTTGTTGAAACAACACTGCATTTGGCTAACAAGTTGGGTCTGGGTTGTAGGGAAGGTGTTCTCCAGGTTGCCTCTCCCTAGCTTCTATCTTTGAAGCTCTCGTTAAGTAGTTGTTGAAACAACACTGCATTAGGCCTACAAGTTGGGTCTGGGTTCTACAAACGGTGTCTTCCGCTCCAAGGTGTTCTCCAGGTTGCCTTTCCCTAGCTTCTATCTTCAGGCTCTCATTAAATTGTTTTTAATATAACACTGCTTTTGGCCTACTTGTTTTGTTGGCCCTACTAACGGTGTATGCCGCTCCTTGATGTTCTCCTCCACTGAACAAACCAGTGCCGCCTGTTTACTTCTGTTACCAATTTTGAACTGCATTTAGCCTACTTACTGATTTGGGCCTACTCACTGTGTCAGCCTCTCATTACAGTTGTACTCCACTGAACAAAGCAATGCCCCCTGGTTAGTCCTGTTACCAATTTTGAACTGCATTTAGCCCACTTTATTCTTTGGGCCTATATCTGTGTTTCCTCCTCATCCTGCCCATTGCCCAGCCAGTGATATATGAGTCTGCTGGTACATTGACCCATAACGCAACATTCCCCGTGCACGCTACACAGCAAGATTGTGACCCTGCTGAAAGTCAGGTTCCCCTTCCCGCATACCATACCACCTTACACGGGGACAAAGAGGAAGGTGCAGATGAAAGTGCAGGTTCCTTCATCAGGTGGGGGAGGAATACTCGTTGGCGACGTCACTGGCACAGGGTTCCTCATAGTACGCAAAAGTGTCGCTGCCGGTGGGAGGCGCCCCCGCCGTGCAAACACACCGCCGTACTTTGAGGGGCCCTGTGCCAGTGCCAATGCCAACGAGTGGCCCCCCCCTGCTTGGTCAGGATCACAGCACTTGCAAAGTTTAAATACTTACCTCTCCCTGCTCCACTGCTGTGACGTGGTCCACATTTCCTAGGCCCACTAATTACTTGAACCAGCCCTACCCCCCACAACTTTAGCCAAATGACCCCCAATTTCCAATGCCTTACTATTATTATAAGGTAAATTAAGATTGACAAGCTTCAGTAACAAGAATGGATGTTTTTGCCATTAAAATGGGCACTGTAGGTGTTTTCCTGGCCTCCACTCACTGCCGACTATGCCCCCCCCCCGTTGACTTGCATTGGGTTTTCTGTTTCGGTCGATCCCCGACTTTTCGCGATAATCGGCCGATTCCACTCGACTCGACTTTTGAGATAGTCGGGTTTCGCGAAACCCGACTCGACCCTAAAAAACTAAAAGTCGCTCAACCCTAGTGGTAATATCTGTCTTAGTACAGTGTTTTTGGTTAGAGTTGTTGCCCAAGCTTGAAGCTAAAGTCTGCAGTGACTCTATGTGACTTCGGACTTCTGAATCTTCACAGAGCTCGTTCACTGTGAGGATTCTCCGCTGCTGTCACTGGGAGTCGGTAATCATGTACAGTGTTGTAACTTGAACAGCATGGGCACCAAAGCAAAAGCTCTAATGAGGCCCTAATTATTGCAAGTCTTTAATAGCATTGGTCTTCTTATATAGGCCAAATGGATTTTTGGGGTCCTCTATGCTCCAGGGCCTGGGTGCGATTGCAACCTTTGCATCTACTGTAATTATGAAATTTGCATACGTACGGTCACGTGCTGACTGGACGTGCACGGCCTCGCTCAATACAAGTGAAACACACAAAGCCTAGTACAATTAGTTGGAATGTGGCCGGAGGTGTGAAAATCGCATACTTGCAGTCACATGATGGCTTCTCCCAATGCCGGCACTGGAGAATCCTCACAGTGTGCGCTATGAGGATTCAGAAGTCTGAAGTTACATAGATTTTAACCTGAATCTCTTTAACGATCAGTGCGGTGGTATTATCAATACTGTATATGTTGGTAATATTTGGCTATGGTTTGTTGGTATTTGACTGTAATATTGCAATATTATTATTTTGATATTATAATTATTTAATAGTGATGAGCGAACGTGCTCGCCGCTACTCGGTACACTTTTCAGTATCACTATGCTCGGTGTACTCGCCGAGCACCGAGTATTTCCGGGATTATTTGGCGGGAGCTCAGGTCTCCGCCTTGCAAATCTGGCGCTTTTTAGAGCACCAGTGACAATGCAGGGATTGTCAGCCATGCACTGTAATGCCGCAGCCATCTTTGTTGTTGTATTAGGCCGGGATCACACATATGCGAGATATGGCCGAGTCTCGCAGGTGAAAACCCAGCTCTGGCGCCGGCACTCCGGAGCAGAGCGTGCAGCTCCATGTATTGCTGTGCGGCTGCACGCTCTGCTCCGGAGTGCCGGCGCCAGAGCTGGGTTTTCACCTGCGAGACTCGGCGGTATCTAGCGTATGTGTGATCCCGGCCTTACAGTGATTGGCTGGCCACACAGCGTCATCAGGTCTATAAGAGACCTGGCGCCGCCTTGCTTGCCGCATTCTGCTCTGGACCTAGCGAGTGTAGGGAGAGCTACTGCTGAGATAGGGTTAGAATCGTCCTTTTAAGGCTGCCATCACACTAGCAGTATTTTGTCAGTATTTTACATCAGTATTTGTAAGCCAAAACCAGGAGTGGATGGTAAATGCAGAAGTTGTGCATATGTTTCTATTATACTTTTCCTCTATTTGTTCCAATCCTGGTTTTGGCTTACAAATACTGATGTAAAATACTGACCAAATACTGCTAGTGTGATGGCAGCCTTAAATAGTTAGTGTAGCTCTGCAACTGTTCAGTCCACAACTCCTGAGAAACCAACAGTCCTTTTTAGGGTTAATTCGGGGGTCCAGAGGTTGCAGTGCTAGGTAGGCAGGGGAGTCTATGTGCACATATCCAAATCAGTGTAAGGCCTGCAGGCACTCTATGTGAGTACATAGCTCTCACTGCATACCTCCAAAAGCTCCATTCCTGTCTGCTGCTGCTGCTTATTTAATATATACCTAGCTGCAGGTATCTGTGGCAATTTTTTTTCTTCACCTTATACCTGCTCCTTTTATTCTAAAGCGATCCATAGCCTCCTTATTTCTACATTTATTTGCTTGGTCACTCTGCAGATTACAGCCAGGTCATTCTAATGGAAGAGCATGCAAATCTAATAATTTTTTTTGTCCCAGGTATCATATGTGAGCGCGCCCCCCCAAAATTTTTTTGTATCATAGCCAACTTGTTGAACCAATTTAGTTGTGCCCAAAAAAATCAAGGCCACATTTAGCTCAGTCTCTTATCTCAGGCTGAGGCCTTGTGTATCTGTGGTGGAAAAATTGTAGCTTCGCCGGCATACGTACCATAGTTCTGTGTGCTAACCTTGCTCTACTTTAAAAAAAAAAAAAAAGATTCACCAAACCCCCCCAAAAAAATATTTCATACAGTCTGTTATGTCAGGTTGAGGCCTATTGTATATGTGGTGGAAAAATCGTAGCTTCGCAGGCATAAGTTGCATAGTTCTGTCTGCTAGCCTTGTTCCACTCATTTTTTTTTTATAAAAAAAATCATCAAAAATAAAAAAAAATGTATACAGTCTGTTATGTCAGGCTGAGGCCTTGTGTATATGTGGTGGAAAAATCGTAGCTTCGCAGGCATACGTACCATAGTTCTGTGTGCTAGCCTTGTTCTACTTTTTTTTGTTTCAAAAATTCACCAAACCCCCCAAAAAAATATTATAGTCTGTTATGTCAGGCTGAGGCCTGTTGTATCTGTGGTTGAAAAATTGTAGCTTCGCAGGCATAAGTTGCATAGTTCTGTCTGCTAGCCTTGTTCCAATTTTTTTTTTTAATCAAAAAATCACCCCCCCCAAAAAAAAAAGTTATACAGTCTATGTCAGCCGGCTGAGGCCTTGTGTATCTGTGGTGGAAAAATCGTAGCTTTGCAGGCATACGTACCATACTTCTGTGTCCTAGCCTTGTTCTACTTTTTTTTTTTTGTTTCAAAAATTCACCAGAAACAAAAATTTTTTTTATACAGTCTGTTATGTGAGGCTGAGGCCTGGTGCACCGGTGGTGGAAAAATCGTAGTCTTGCAGGCATACATAGCATAGTTCTGTGTGCTAGCCTTGTTCTACTCTTTTTTTTTTTCAAAATTTCACATACAACAGAACAAATAATTATACAGTCTGTTATCTGTGGCTTTTAGTATCTGTGGTGGAAAAATCATAGCTTTAAAGGCATACAAGATTCCAGACTCTCGGCCGGTCAACTTGAAGTGGGGCCAGATGTAACGATGCCCAAAGCTTTGACCAGCTAAGATCACACGAAGGTGATGGTGAGAAAGTGTCACAAGAGGTGGACGATGATGAGACACCATTGCCAGAAAGTCAGGAAGAGGAGCAGGGTGCGGATGTGGAAGATTAGGTGGTGGATGACATAGTGACTGGCCCAACCCAGTAGGAAGAAATGCAGAGTGAGGACAGCAGCACACATGGGGAAGGAGGCATATCACCCCAACACGCAGTAAGAAGCAGTCTGGTGGCCACAGACAGAAGGCGTGCATCCGTTCCCCGTAACACCAACATGAGGGAAGTTGCCATTCCAACTTTTAGATCTTCCCAAGTCTGGTTATATTTTAAAGATTCTGCTGATAACCCCTAACAGGCCATTTGCAGCACCTGCCATGCCTGCATCAGCAGGGGTAGCAAAACTACCAGCCTGACCACCACCAGCATGATCAGGCACATGGCAGCAAAGCACCTGACTTTGTGAGCCGAACCCCAGGCTCCATGAACACTGTCTGCAGCTGACACCACAGCTTCTTCCACTGTTTTGCATAGGAGCCAATCCCCAGTCCACCGTGCATTTGAAGATGCCTCTAGCCCAGCACCTGTTGTTGCCCACAGTCAAGCAGCACCATCGTCAAGCCCGTCCACATCCTTGTCCCAGCACAGCCTTCAGTTGTCTATATCCCAGTCATTGGAACGCATGTGGAAATACCCAGCCATCGCCCCACAGGCCACAGTACTAAATTCTAACATTTATCTTCTGCTTGCGATCAAAATGTGGCCTTTTAGGCTCATTGAGACAGAAGCTTTCTGCAACCTGATGACAGCAGCTGTCTCAAGGTACTCAGTCCCCAGTCACCACTATTTCCCCCGGTGTGCCATTCCGGCATTACACCAACATGTGTCCTACAACATTGCCCTCAACAATGCTGTTACTGGGAAAGTCCACCTAACCACAGACACGTGGACAAGTGCTTGTGGGCAGGGATGGTACATCTCACTGATGGCACACTGGATTAACATAGTGGAAGCCGGGACCCAGTCGGACCTTGGGATGGAACACATCCTCTCCATGCCAAGGATTGTGGGCCCTATGTCAATCAGGGTTGCCCCCACTGTCTATAGCTCCTGCACCTCCTCCTTCTCCTATTCAGCCTCCATCTCTGAAACCAACACATCAGTCAGAAGCTGGAAGCACTGCAGCACTGCCTCAGCTAAGTGGCTGAAGCTAATCTGCATAGGTGACAAACTGCACAATGCAGAAGAGTTGTGGACAGCACTGAAGGAGCAGTCAGATATTTGGATGACACCGCTGAGCCTACAGCCAGTCATGGTCATGTGCGACAATGGCCGGAACCTGGTGGTGGCTCTGAGGCAAGCTGAGCTCACACACGAACCTTGCCTGGCCCATGTGCTTATCCTCATGGTTCAACATTTTCTCAAAAGCTACCCGGAGCTGCCAGATCTGCTAGTGAAAGTACGCCATATGTCTGCCCATTTTAGAAAGTCAGCTACAGCTTCAGCCGCCCTTGCCGTGCTTCGGCAGCGTATGGAGCTTCTGGTTCACCGACTGGTGCGTGATGTCCCCACGCATTGGAACTCTACACTGCATATGTTGGAAAGGGTTTGTGAGCAGAAGAGGGCAGTTGTTGACTACCAACATCAACAAGGCCATTGATATTCAGTTCAGACTCCACAAGATATAATCTCCATACTCCATTCTCCATATACTCCATAAGACCTCAGGAGTGGACATGGATGTCAGACATATGTACCATCTTCAAAAACTTTGAGGACTGCACCAAGATGGTGAGCGGCGATGACGCCATAATTAGTGTCACCATCCCGCTTCTCTGCATTCTGAAAACTTCTCTGCTCACAATTACAGAGGATGCATTGCAGGCAGAGCATGAGGACATGGAGCAAGGAACCATACAGGGGGATTATACTCAGCCCAGCCTCATGTCTTCCCAACGTGGATTGGTAGGCAATAAGGAGGAGCAGGAGGAGGAAGAACAGGAACTACTTTCATGCACTATAGACGGTACTACAAGCACAGCTGTCATACTGTCTGTTCAGAGGGGATGGCCTGAGGACAGAGAGAAGGAGGATGAGGAGGAGGAGGACAGCATGGTCAGTCATTCTGTTGTTGAGGACACGGAAGTCTTGCCTGTTAGCAGTCTGGCACGCAGGGCTGACTTTATGTTGCGCTGCGTTTCACGTGATCGTCGCATTGCAAAAATTTTTGGTGACACTCATTACTCGTTAATGACACTTCTAGACTCATGCTACAAGGAGAACTTTCAATCTCTTCTGCCAGAGGCAGAGAGATGTACTAAAATGTTGCAGTACCAGAGGGCCCTTGTAGCAGAATTACTTAGAAAATTCCCATGTGAGAACGCTGGCAGCAGACGTCAGAGTTTGTTGTACAACCAAGGAGTCCAAACGAGAGAGACAGAAGTGCAATCCAGTTCAGGCAGGGGATCAATGGCAAAGTTCTGGGATAGTTTTCTCAGACCCTCCCATCGTGGCGGCACAGAGGCAAGGGGTGCTGTCACAAGAAGTGCAATGTTTGGGAAGATGCTGAGGGAGTACCTTGCTGATCGTACAAACGCCCTTCATGATTCTTCTGTGCCTTTTAATTATTGGGTATCCAAGCTGGACACGTGGCATGAACTGGCTCTCTAAGACTTGATGGTCCTGGCCTGCCCTGCTGATAGCGTTCTGTCAGAGCGGGTTTTTAGTGATGCTGGTGGAATTATAACAGATAAGCACATCCACCTGTCAACTGAAAATGCTGACAGGCTGACTCTTATAAAATGAACAAGGCCTGGATTGGGCAAAATTTCTGTACATCATCAAGTGAAAACAGAGAAACATAACCTCTAATACATTGTGTTTTTTGTGGAGGTGTATTGTCATGCACCTCTCCCCAACCACACATGGGTATCTGCTTCCAGATTTTGTCTATTTGGTGTTATCCTCCTCCTTATCCTCATCCTCATCATCCACAACCGTACAACACCAGGGTGAATATATTCCGTGATGCAAAAGTCACAAATTTTTTGTGCAAGGGTATTTTTCTGATGCCCGTTACTAATTAGAAACCAAAATAAACTCCCCCAAGGGGAACTGTCATCAAAAAGAGATATACATATATTTTTCCCATTTATTCTGATATATTCCAGTTTTAATATCTCTGCACCGTCCTTTTATGACCCAGTGTATACCTCTACAATATGAAAATACTGAAACACTATTACATTTTTTTTTTTTATATCCCTGTCTCTGAGCTGTTGCTAGGGACAAACATATCTCATTGGACACAAGCTGGCATTATATTTATATATGAACCTATGTTCGCCCCTCCCTTCTGTTATTTACTTTCATCGGTTGATTCACATCCTTTATTTTTTTTAATTTCAGTATGAATTAGCTTTATGTCTCCTCATTCTCCACTGCTAGATTACCAGGCTTAACGTCTTCTGTGCCGCTACAGGCAGTCCAGTTTTTGGCTAGGGTGTCTATAATGCCCATAGTATATTTTAAAAAAATGTATCCCCCTTGGTGAAATGTTTGTCAGCTCATACACTGCCTGTATGGGCATTACAAGTCTAGGAGACACACTCTGTTACATTGGGCCTAGTTTTTAATGAGGCCTTCAGCAATGTCTCCTCATTCTCCACCACTAGATCACCACTCTTGACATGTTCTGTCCTGCTGTAGGCAGTCCAATTTTTGGCAAGGGTGTCTATGATGCCCATAGTATTTTTTTTTTAAATGTATCCCCCTTGGGGAAATGTTTGTCAGCACTGTGTGTATGGGCATTACAAGTCTAGGAGACACGCTCCTTTACATTGGGCCTAGTTTTTAATGAGGCCTTCCTCCACCTCTCATCATTTTCCACCACTAGATCACCATACTTAACGTGTTCTGTCCTGCTATTGGATCGCCCCCACGTAAGGACAATGGGGTACTTGGTACTGGGTCCTTCAGTTCCCTCAGCGAGGATGTCACGGTGGCCCGACCCGGACCGTGGCCCTATGAGGGGCGCCCAATAAAAAGGCAGAGATCGTAGATAACTGTAGTGTTTGTGACGCCACCTGTGGTATTCGGTCAGGGTGACCGACGCTGCCTAGGGGTCCGCTGGGGTGATGGAATGGCAGCTAGATGGTATACCTTCCCACAGGTGAAGTATATCCCCAGGGCTTCCCAGAAGTGTAGATGTTGATGGTGGATGGTGCAAGGTGCGGTAAATAACGAGGACACAATGAGTGCAGTCTCTTTACCTTTACTGAAGGCTTCAGCCTCCACAGTCCAGGGTGCTGGATGACAGGGTAGGCAGAGTCTGGCCGGTCTGATGGCAATTCCAGAGTCCCCTTATCCAGGTGGAAATCAGTAGCCTTCCCCTTGCGCACAGTAACGTAGTAGGTCCCTACGTGCATTAGCTACCATAAGGTCCTCACTCTTGTTACTTCTCTCTCTCTGTCCCCCAGATGGATAGGACATAACCCGTATGACGGTGGTGGCCTGAGGCTATTTTATAGGGACCCTAGCGTCGCCCCTCCTCCGCGTTGCCACCTTGTCTGCTTATGTGTTTAGGTCGGACAGCCAACTTGGAATCGACTGCCCTGCCAGTCTCTGAAGTAAAGCGTAGAGTCTATTAATCCCTCGGTGTTCCGGCCACCGGATCTGCGCTCAGAGTGAGGCAGCCTGCTTCTAGCTGGACCCCCACTGATGTTTCACTCCTGTTGCTATGACTTCTGTGCTCACTCGCTACGGCACACTTCCTTTCTTGTCCGTTCTTAGGAGGCTGCCTCATGGGTTGCAGGCACAGCTCCGTGTCCTTCTTTCCCTTTCCTGGGCTGAGCCCAGTCTGCTCCTATCCTCTCCTCCTCCTGGCTCCGACTGCCTATCTCCTTCTCCCTCCAGTCAGCTTCTGCCTCACTTCCTAACCAACCCCCAGTTTTACCCAAGTGTGTGGAGTGGCCTAATAGATAGAACCTTTTGTTCCCCCTGGTGGCCGGCATGTGAAGTGTGTGTGTGGCTGTGATACCTGGCAGGGTGAACTCCTTTGGTACCATCAGACGTAACATCGCTCCCCCTGGTGGAAGAACGACATTACTGCAACGACCAAGACTCTGGGGCGCTGCACTATAGGCAGTCCAATTTTTGGGAAGGGCATCTATGATGCCCATAGTATATTTTTTAAAAATGTATCCCCCTTGGGGAAATGTTTGTCAGCCCATGCACTGCGTGTATGGCCATTACAAGTCTAGGAAACACACTCTGTTACATTGGGCCTAGTTTTTAATGAAGCCTTCCTCTACCTCTCATCATTTTCCACCACTAGTTCACCAGGGTTCACGTGTTCCATGCTGCTACAGTCAATATTTTGGCAAGGGTGTCTATGATCCCCATTAAATATTTTTTAAAAATGTACCCCCCATGGGGAAGTGTTTGTCAGCCCATACACTTAGTGTATGGACATTATGAGTCTAGGAGACCTGCTCCTTTGTAATGGGACAGTTTTTTTTATGAGGCATTCCTCCCTGTTTCTTCCAAGAGGGTATTGGGATGTGTGCAAATTTGGGTCAAGGCACGCCAAGGGTCCTTACGTATTGCCAGTCCTACTCTTTGGGCTGAAAGGTGGCAGATGAGGTTTAACAATGATAAATGTAAGGTTATACACATGGGAAGAGGGAATCAATATCACCATTACACACTGAACGGGAAACCACTGGGTAAATCTGACAGGGAGAAGGACTTGGGGATCCTAGTTAATGATAAACTTACCTGGAGCAGCCAGTGCCAGGCAGCAGCTGCCAAGGCAAACAGGATCATGGGGTGCATTAAAAGAGGTCTGGATACACATGATGAGAGCATTATACTGCCTCTGTACAAATCCCTAGTTAGACCGCACATGGAGTACTGTGTCCAGTTTTGGGCACCGGTGCTCAGGAAGGATATAATGGAACTAGAGAGAGTACAAAGGAGGGCAACAAAATTAATAAAGGGGATGGGAGAACTACAATACCCAGATAGATTAGCGAAATTAGGATTATTTAGTCTAGAAAAAAGACGACTGAGGGGCGATCTAATAACCATGTATAAGTATATAAGGGGACAATACAAATATCTCGCTGAGGATCTGTTTATACCAAGGAAGGTGACGGGCACAAGGGGGCATTCTTTGCGTCTGGAGGAGAGAAGATTTTTCCACCAACATAGAAGAGGATTCTTTACTGTTAGGGCAGTGAGAATCTGGAATTGCTTGCCTGAGGAGGTGGTGATGGCGAACTCAGTCGAGGGGTTCAAGAGAAGCCTGGATGTCTTCCTGGAGCAGAACAATATTGTATCATACAATTATTAGGTTCTGTAGAAGGACGTAGATCTGGGTATTTATTATGATGGAATATAGGCTGAACTGGATGGACAAATGTCTTTTTTCGGCCTTACTAACTATGTTACTATGTTACTATGACCCTTGGTGTGGGTTGCCAGCTTCCATATTATGGCCCTAATATCAACTAATACCTTACATATTTTTATATGTTTTTTTTGCACGTATATTTTTTGCAGGGTGCAGCTGGGCCCAAATTGTTCTGTACACTGTGGCCTCTGTTCACACGGGATGCGTTTTAGCACTGGGCAGCCCGCCATAGGGCGTTATTAATAGGCTGTAGCCAGATGCTTTGTATTCCTTGTGTGAACACGCCACAAACAGAATATTTTATCTTAGTGCATTGGTGTACCACACGGCCAAACCCTTATTGAAGGCTGGCTGTTTCATTAGGTATTGCACCTGTGCATTTGCTATTTTGTTTGGGTCCGCTGCACCCTGCTTGTGCATTTGTATTGAGGCCTATTTAGACAGGTAAGCATCTTTGCCTGTTTTTGGTGTTTTTTCTTGAATGTGTCCTTTTTTGGTGTTTTTTTGTAAATTATTTTGCCTTATATACAAGTCATTAGCCTCGAAAGGATGTACCTTAACATATTTCCCAGCAAAATCCATTTTTGGTTACGTTATTGTATGTTTGTTGGTGCACCTGTAAAAATGGTGTGAAACTCTGACAATATTGCTTACAGCTGTGACCTAGGAGTCAGAAATGAGCGATCCTCATGATGTTCCTGTTTCATTTGAGCAGTGTTTCATCATTTTCTGACGTTTTTAGACCTTAAAAGGACCCCCAGGGGGGATCACGGTAAAAATACTCGGGTTTCCCATAGGCTTACATTGGGCTCGTTGCTCGGGTCGAGTACCCGAGTATTCCAATTTGCTTGACCCGAGCAACGAGCACCGGAGCATTTTAGTGCTCGCTCATCACTATTATTTAATCTTATATAGCGATATTATTAGTATTATTAGAAATATTGATCTTGTAGTAAATCTTGATTTCTCCAGGCAGGGTTATATTAGTAACATATCCCCATCTGGTGCATGGGGGTGGGAACTTCATGGGCCTGTGTGATTTCAAATGCCCGGGCTGAATTTCAGTCCCAGTCAGTCCCTGCTGGCAAGTGTGGGGTGCATCACTTTCACCTGTAGACCGCACACCTCTGCTTTCTCTAGATCTCACTCCTCAGGAGACACTGCACATAACCCAGGGAACACGCAGTTCATTGTAACAAGCAAACATTTATTGGGCAGTTCAAGTTCATCAGACTGTGACATGCAGTTTTGGGCACTTCTTATTCCTTGCTCCTTTAGTACAGTACGTCTCCAGCTTTCTGTTCCTACTGGACTATCCTCACGTTAACTGGTTTTCCAGGAATATCCTGTCCAGTCCCGCAGTGCAACCTTTCCTTAATGCGGTTTCACTTCCACTTCCCCTGTAGAATAAAGGATAAGGCACACTTTGTAGTATCTGTACTGAGCCCTAGGCTCCGGATGTTGCAGGAATGTCCGCAAGAGAATCCAGTAAGGCCTCCCACTGCCTTGAATGATGGCTGCGCGCTATACTGTAATTCCCTATATGACTATCAGGAAGTAGTCCTGTTTAACTAGGGCTTTCCCCTCCCACTATGTGCCAGTCCCAAGCTTTAACTATGTCTGTCCCTACAGTATGTAACTGGGCAGATCACCACTACAAACACAAAGTATTACATTTACATGAATTACACATATTATACCCAGGCTTTGACTGGCCCACAGGAGAACAGGAAAATCCTCTGGTTGGTCACTTTGCAATAGTGAGCCACCACCCTTTGATGTGAGCAGTATTTGGAAATATATACTTGAATCACTATGTACAGATAAAGGCGGCATCTTATTCATGTAACAATATTCCCAGTTTATTGTTATATAAATTTGTGATTCAGAATAATGTCACATTATCAGCTGAAAAGTGGGGCCCTGGGGTTGGTTACTGGTGGGCCCTTGGCACCCCAATCCTACACTACTTGTGTCTCTTGTATTCTGCAGCGCTGTGTCCCTGTCTTGAGTCTTCTATCAAGTTGTTTGTTGTGTAGGACATACTGTATTTTTCAGATTATAGGACTCACTTTTTTCTCAAAAAATTTGGGGGGAAAATGGGGGTGCATCTTATAATGCGGATATACCTTACCAGTACCATTGCTGCAGGCCGCAGGCTAAGATGAGGTGGTGCCCGGCGGCGCTGTGAGGGTCTCCGGTGCTGCTGCGGGGGCTCTGCCGACATTTTGTGAAAGGCCAGAGCCCCCGCAGTTTCATGGTTTCTTGTGCGGTGAACTCTGTGAAAATGGTTGCTGGGGGCGGCACATGCACAGATGGAGATCTTGTCACAAAGATCTCGAGAGATGAGATCTCAGGGTTAAAATCTCATCTCCTGGGATCTTGGTGCCGAGATCTCCATCTGCACATGCGCTGCCCCCCGGCGGCCATTTTCCTGGAGTCTACCACACAGGAAACCATGGAACTGCGGGGGCTCTGGCCTTTCACAAAATGTCAGCAGGGCCCCCGCAGCACCCGACACCCGAAGCAGCACCGGGACATCAGCAGCAGAGTGCCGCACATGGGAACACCCCCTCATCCCAGCCTGCGGCCTGCAGCATCATCCCACTCCTGCCTCCTCCAGCACCGACCCTGAGACCCCCGTCACTACAGCCACCACCCCTGGTAAGCAATAAGACGCATGGATTATAAGAAGCTCCTCCGTTTTATTCCCAAAATTTTTTTTCCTATTTTTCTCCTCAAAATTTGGAGTTTGTCTTATAATTCGGAGTGTCTTATAATCCATAAAATACAGTACACTACTTTAGGGAACTGCCTCCATAACGCTTTTAATGTAACTTGGGACAGCAACTGACATTATAATACCACAATGGGTGGAGACATCTTTGGTCTGCCTTCTGGAAATGGCGCCACCCTATAATTCCTGGTTCAACTTGTAGACTATTGATGGTAGTAATGATCATTCCCATCATTGTAACTGTGTAAAAAGAAAGTGAATACAAAAAACTTCCATGACACTTATTTTTTCTTTTAATTTTTTTTTTTATTGGAATAGCAATAAGCAACACTGTAATAAAAATATTACTGGCCCTTAAAGAAATTAAACCATGATCACAATGACTGTCAAGTCAGGCCCTATACAGACCACAGAACTAGCTGTGGGCATTGAGGACCGGTTGAGAGCCACTGGACCGAAAGATCCCCAGAGAGTTCTGCCTCAGGGGGAAAAAAATTCCTTCCTGACCCCAGTTGTGGCGATCGGATATTTCCCTGGATCACATCTATCCTGCTGCATATTGCTGTATATCTACATGTATTATAAGCTCTGGATAGTCGATTTGGAATGGAAAAGATAAATACACCTTTACACTACAAGCTTACAATCTAATATACAATATATACCCTGCTCCTACAACCTTACAATCTAATATACAGTATACACCCTGCTCCTAAGAGCTTACAATCTAAAATACCATATACACCATGCTCCTAAGAGCTTACAATCTAATATGCAATATACACCCTGCTCCTAGGAGCTTATCATCTAATATACGTTATACACCCTGCTCCTACAAGCTTACAATCTAATATACAGTATACAGCCAGCTCCTAGGAGCTTAAAATCTAATACAATATACACCCTGCTCCTAGGAGCTTACAATCTAGTATACAATATACACCCAGTTGAAAGCATACAGAATAATGTATAGGTAAATGACGTTGATGGCTTGTAATCTTCAGTTGAAGCTGGAGACATGCTGGTGGGTGCCGCACCCTCTGGTCATTACAGCGATACCGAAATGAGGAGAGGGCATATGTCGGCACATCCAACCAGGAAATAAACGTTTAAATATTTATTCATGTAACACTAAAAGAGCTTACAATCTAATATACAATATACAGGCTGCCCCTGAGAGTTTATAGACTAATCTACACCCTGCTCTTAGTTTACAATATAATATTCTATATACATGCTGATGAAAGCATACAGACTGATCTACACCCTGCTCCTAGTTTACAATATAATATACAATATACATGCTGATGAAAGCATACAGACTAATCTACACCCTGCTCCTATTTTACAATATAATATACAATATACATGCTGATGGAAGCATACAGACTAATCTTCACCCTGCTCCTAGTTTATACTATAATATACAGTATACATGCTGATGAAAGCATACAGACTGATCTACACCCTGCTTCTAGGTTACACTATAATATACAGTATACATGCTGATGAAAGCATACAGACTAATCTACACCCTGCTCCTGGAAGTCTACAATCTAATTATATGACTACTTTGCTGATCTAATTAGCAATAGATATTCTGCTGCCAAAGGTGCATTTATACTGCACGATTACTGCGAACAAGAGTTTCTTAGGGACGCTCGTTCACGATAATTGTGACGTCTAAATAGACTGCCGATCATACAATGAATGAGCAAAATGCTTGTCAGGTGAAATTATCTTTTATGCCTCGCAAAAAGATCATCGTTCTTGGTGGCACATCATCCTGTGTAAATAGGACATGTGCTGGTGAGAATATTGCACACTTAGGCCTGTCTTACACGTCCATATGATTCTGGTACCGGAAAAATCGGTACCGGAGTTATTCGTGTCCGTATGTCCATGTGCTCACGTGGCACATCAGTGTGGCACATGTGCGGCAGCCGTGTGCCGTCCATTTGCCAACTGGGTACCACACAGACCGTGCAGGAGACAGCGCTACAGTAAGCGCTGTCCCCTGCTTTGGGTGCTGAATCCAGAATTCATTCCTTCTTCCCAGCAGCGTTCGCTGGAGAGGAGGAATGAAAAATCAGGCTTTTTTTTTGTGTGTGTGTTTAAAATAAAGTTCCCGGTCAGCTCCCGCCTCCCTCCCCCTGTGCGCCCGTCCGCTGGCATTAAAATACTTACCCAGCTCCCTCGATGCTTCCTCTCAGCGTCGCTGCTTGTCCTGTATGAGCGGTCACGTGGTGCCGCACATTACAGTGATGAATATGCGGCTCCACCTCCCAGCGTTGCGGGCGCACAGGGGAGGGAGGCGGGAGCTGACCGGGAACTTCATTATAAACACACACAAAAAAAACCCCTAATTTTTCATTCCTTCTCTCCAGCGAACGCTGCTGGGGAGAAGGAATGAATTCTGGATTCAGCACCACACGCTGGGGACAGCGCTTAAAGGGAACCTGTCACCCCAAAAATCGCGGGTGAGGTAAGCTCACCGGCATCAGGGGCTTATCTGCAGCATTCTGGAATGCTGTAGATAAGCCCCCGATGTTACCTGAAAGAGGAGAAAAAGACGTTATATTATACTCACCCAGGGGCGGTCCCGCTGCTGGTCAGGTCGGATGGGTGTCTCCGGTCCGCTGCGGCGCCTCCCATCTTCATTACAAGACGTCCTCTTCTGATCTTCAGCCACGGCTCCAGTGCAGGCGTACTTTGCTCTGCCCTGTTGAGGGCAGACAAAGTACTGCAGTGCGCAGGCGCCGGGCCTCTGACCTTTCCGGTGCCTGCGCACTGCAGTACTTTGTCTGCCCTCAACAGGGCAGAGCAAAGTACGCCTGCGCCGGAGCCGTGGCTGAAGATCAGAAGAGGACGTCTTGTAATGAAGATGGGAGGCGCCGCAGTCGACCGGAGACACCCATCGGAGCGGGACCGCCCCTGGGTGAGTATAATATAACGTCTTTTTCTCCTTTTTCAGGTAACATAGGGGGCTTATCTACAGCATTTCAGAATGCTGTAGATAAGCCCCTGATGCCGGTGGGCTTACCTCACCCGCGATTTTCGGGGTGACAGGTTCCCTTTAACTCTAGCGCTGTCTCCTGCACGGTGCGTGTGGTACCCAGTCGGCACACGGACGGCACATGGTCAGCATCCGTGTGCGGTACGTGTTTACACGGACCCATTGACTTTAATGGGTCCGTGTGATACGTGCGCTCCCACGAACACTGACATGTCTCTGTGTTTTTCAAATGGACACACGGTCCGTGAAAACACGCTGACATGTGCAGAGACACATTGATTTTAATGTGTCTACGTGAGTCAGTGTCTCCGGTACGTGAGGAAACTGTCACCTCACGTACCGGAGCCACTGACGTGTGATACCGGCCTTAATGATTTATTCCAGATCATTCATTGAACATCTGAAGTTGAGTCTACCAGTGGGAATAAGCCACACATTGGGAAATGTAATGCACCACAAGGCTTCTAAACATCTATGCAAGGCTGACGTTAAGGGTGCAAACTTGACACTTGTCCATACACAGGCTACTCCCTGCTTCTGCAGGCATACTGTATTTTTAGAATTATAAAACACACTTTTTTTCCCTCCAAATTTTGGAGGAAAATGAGGGTGCGTTTTATAATCTGATGGTAGCTTACCGAAGTGGTGACTGCGGTGGAGCAGGGTCATTGCTTCGGGAGGCTGACGGGGAATGTTATGAAAGGTAATTCAGTACCACAATGGACATAGAGGTCAGCGCACATACAGTGACCTGGCAATAACCCAAAAAACAAGAACGAGCTCTGAGACGTGGGAACTCTGTTGACCGCAATCCCTAATCCTCTCCAACCACACTAAAGGCAGCCGTGGATTATGCCTAACGCTGCCTATGCAACTCGGCATGGCCTGAGAAACTAGCTAGCCTGAAGATAGAAAATAAGCCTACCTTGCCTCAGAGAAATACCCCAAAGGAAAAGGCAGCCCCCACATATAATGACTGTGAGTTAAGATGAAAAGACAAACGTAGAGATGAAATAGATTTAGCAAAGTGAGGCCCAACTTTCTGAACAGAGCGAGGATAGGAAAGGTAACTTTGCGGTCAACACAAAACCCTACAAAAACCACGCAAAGGGGGCAAAAAGACCCTCCGTACCGAACTAACGGCACGGAGGTACACCCTCTGCGTCCCAGAGCTTCCAGCAAGCAGAAAAAAACAAATTGACAAGCTGGACAGAAAAAAACAGCAAACAATAGCAAAGAGGAACTTAGCTATGCAGAGCAGCAGGCCACAGGAACGATCCAGGAGGAAACAGGCCCAACACTAGAACATTGACTGGAAGCCAGGATCAAAGCACTAGGTGGAGTTAAATAGAGAAGCACCTAACGACTTCACCACATCACCTGAGGAAGGAAACTCAGAAGCCGCAGTACCACTTTCCTCCACCAACGGAAGCTCACAGAGAGAACCAGCCGAAGTACCACTTGTGACCACAGAAGGGAGCTCTGCCACAGAATTCACAACAGTACCCCCCCCCTTGAGGAGGGGTCACCGAACCCTCCCCAGAGCTCCCAGGACGACCAGGATGAGCCATATGAAAGGCACGAACAAGATCGGGAGCATGGACATCAGAGGCAAAGACCCAGGAATTATCTTCCTGAGCATAACCCTTCCACTTAACCAGATACTGGAGTTTCCGCCTTGAAACACGAGAATCCAAAATCTTCTCCACAATATACTCCAACTCCCCCTCCACCAAAACCGGGGCAGGAGGATCAACAGATGGAACCATAGGTGCCATGTATCTCCGCAACAATGACCTATGGAATACGTTATGTATGGAAAATGAATCTGGAAGGGTCAGACGAAAAGACACAGGATTAAGAACCTCAGAAATCCTATACGGACCAATAAAACGAGGTTTAAACTTAGGAGAGGAAACCTTCATAGGAATATGACGAGAAGATAACCAAACCAAGTCCCCAACCCGAAGTCAGGGACCCACACAGCGTCTGCGATTAGCGAAACGTTGAGCCTTCTCCTGGGACAAAGTCAAATTGTCCACCACATGAGTCCAAATCTGCTGCAACCTGTCCACCACAGTATCCACACCAGGGCAGTCCGAAGACTCAACCTGCCCTGAAGAGAAACGAGGATGGAACCCAGAGTTGCAGAAAAACAGTGAAACCAAGGTAGCCGAGCTGGCCCGATTATTAAGGGCGAACTCAGCCAAAGGCAAAAAGGACACCCAGTCATCCTGATCAGCAGAAACAAAGCATCTCAGATATGTTTCCAAGGTCTGATTGGTTCGTTCGGTCTGGCCATTAGTCTGAGGATGGAAAGCCGAGGAAAAAGACAAGTCAATGCCCATCCTACCACAAAAGGCTCGCCAAAACCTCGAAACAAACTGGGAACCTCTGCCAGAAACGATATTCTCCGAATGCCATGCAAACGAACCACATGCTGGAAAAACAATGGCACCAAATCAGAGGAGGAAGGCAATTTAGACAAGGGTACCAAATGGACCATCTTAGAGAAGCGATCACAGACCACCCAAATGACTGACATCTTTTGAGAGACGGGAAGATCTGAAATAAAATCCATAGAGATATGTGTCCAAGGCCTCTTCGGGATCGGCAAGGGCAAAAGCAACCCACTGGCACGAGAACAGCAGGGCTTAGCCCGAGCACAAATCCCACAGGACTGCACAAAAGTACGCACATCCCGCGACAGAGATGGCCACCAAAAGGATCTAGCCACCAACTCTCTGGTACCAAAGATTCCAGGATGACCAGCCAACACCGAACAATGAACCTCAGAGATAACTTTATTCGTCCACCTATCAGGGACAAACAGTTTCTCCGCTGGGCAACGATCAGGTTTATTAGCCTGAAATTTTTGCAGCACCCGCCGCAAATCAGGGGAGATGGCAGACACAATTACTCCCTCTTTGAGGATACCCGCCGGCTCAGATACACCCGGAGAGTTGGGCACAAAACTCCTAGACAGAGCATCCGTCTTCACATTTTTAGAGCCCGGAAGGTATGAAATCACAAAGTCAAAACGGGCAAAAAACAACGACCAACGAGCCTGTCTAGGATTCAACCGCTTGGCGGACTCGAGATAAGTCAAGTTCTTATGATCAGTCAAGACCACCACGCGATGCTTAGCTCCTTCAAGCCAATGACGCCACTCCTCGAATGCCCACTTCATGGCCAGCAACTCTCGATTGCCCACATCATAATTACGCTCAGCAGGCGAAAACTTCCTGGAAAAGAAGGCGCATGGTTTCATCACCGAGCAATCAGAACTTCTCTGCGACAAAACAGCCCCTGCTCCAATCTCAGAAGCATCAACCTCGACCTGGAACGGAAGCGAAACATCTGGTTGACACAACACAGGGGCAGAAGAAAAACGACGCTTCAACTCTTGAAAAGCTTCCACCGCAGCAGAAGACCAATTGACCAAATCAGCACCTTTCTTGGTCAAATCGGTCAATGGTTTAGCAACACTAGAAAAATTGCAGATGAAGCGACGATAAAAATTAGCAAAGCCCAGGAACTTTTGCAGACTTTTCAGAGATGTCGGCTAAGTCCAATTATGGATGGCTTGGACCTTAACAGGATCCATCTCGATAGTAGAAGGGGAAAAGATGAACCCCAAAAATGAAACCTTCTGAACACCAAAGAGACACTTTGATCCCTTCACAAACAAAGAATTAGCACGCAGGACCTGAAACACCATTCTGACCTGCTTCACATGAGACTCCCAATCATCCGAGAAGATCAAAATGTCATCTAAGTACACAATCAGGAATTTATCCAGGTACTCTCGGAAGATGTCATGCATAAAGGACTGAAACACTGATGGAGCATTGGCAAGTCCGAATGGCATTACTAGATACTCAAAATGGCCCTCGGGCGTATTAAATGCAGTTT
Organism: Ranitomeya imitator; assembly: GCF_032444005.1. Taxonomy (NCBI): domain Eukaryota; kingdom Metazoa; phylum Chordata; class Amphibia; order Anura; family Dendrobatidae; genus Ranitomeya; species Ranitomeya imitator. The sequence continues at coordinate 271,848,305 of NC_091285.1, read as the reverse complement.
TCCACTCATCGCCTCGCTTAATACGCACAAGATTATACGCACCATGAAGATCTATCTTGGTGAACCAACTAGCCCCCTTAATCCGAGCAAACAAATCAGATAACAATGGCAAGGGGTACTGAAATTTAACCGTGATCTTATTTAGAAGGCGGTAATCTATACAAGGTCTCAGTGAACCATCCTTCTTGGCTACAAAAAAGAACCCTGCTCCAATGGCGACGATGACGGGCGAATATGCCCCTTCTCCAAAGACTCCTTCACATAACTCCGCATAGCGGCGTGCTCAGGCACAGATAAATTAAACAGTCGACCTTTTGGGAATTTACTACCAGGAATCAAATCGATAGCACAATCACAATCCCTATGCGGAGGTAGGGTATCGGACTTGGGCTCATCAAATAAATGCCGGTAATCAGACAAGAACTCAGGAACCTCAGAAGGGGTGGATGACGAAATAGTCAGAAATGGGACATCACCATGTACCCCGTGACAACCCCAGCTGGACACAGACATGGATTTCCAATCTAAAACTGGATTATGGACTTGTAGCCATGGCAACCCCAACACGACCACATCATGCAGATTATGCAACACCAGAAAGCGAATAACCTCCTGATGTGCAGGAGCCATGCACATGGTCAGCTGGGTCCAGTACTGAGGCTTATTCTTGGCCAAAGGCGTAGCATCAATTCCTCTCAATGGAATAGGACACTGCAAGGACTCCAAGAAAAACCCACAACGCCTAGCATACTCCAAGTCCATCAAATTCAGAGCAGCGCCTGAGTCCACAAATGCCATGACAGAATACGATGACAAAGAGCAGATCAAGGTAACGGACAGAAGAAATTTTGACTGTACCGTACCAATGGTGGCAGACCTAGCGAACCGCTTAGTGTGCTTAGGACAATCAGAGATAGCATGAGTGGAATCACCACAGTAGAAACACAGCCCATTCAGACGTCTGGGTTCTTGCCGTTCAACTCTGGTCAAAGTCCTATCGCACTGCATAGGCTCAGGCTTAAGCTCAGGTAATACCGCCAAATGGTGCACAGATTTACGCTCGCGCAAGCGTCGACCGATCTGAATGGCCAAAGACATAGACTCATTCAGACCAGCAGGCATAGGAAATCCCACCATGACATCTTTAAGGGCTTCAGAGAGACCTTTTCTGAAAATAGCTGCGAGCGCACCTTCATTCCACTGAGTGAGTACGGACCACTTTCTAAATTTCTGACAATATACCTCTATTTCATCCTGACCCTGACACAGAGCCAGCAAATTCTTCTCTGCCTGATCCACAGAATTAGGCTCATCGTACAGCAATCCGAGCGCCAGGAAAAATGCATCGATATTACTTAATGCAGGATCCCCTGGCGCAAGGGAAAATGCCCAGTCCTGAGGATAGCCACGCAAAAAAGAAACTTGTTGAACTGGGTCACCAGAGGAGCGAGGTTTCAAAGCCAGAAATAGTTTACAATTATTTTGAAACTCAGAAATTTAGTTCTATCTCCAAAAAACAAATCAGGAATAGGGATTCTCGGTTCTAACATAGAATTCTGAACCACAAAGTCTTGAATACTTTGCACTCTTGCCGTGAGCTGATCCACACATGAAGACAGACCTTTAATGTCCATCACTACACCTGTGTCCTGAACCACCCAAATGTTTAGGGGAAAAAAAAGGCAAAACACAGTGCAAAGAAAAAAAAATGGTCTCAGAACTTCTTTTTTCCGTCTATTGAGAATCATTAGTACTTTGGCTTCCAGTACTGTTATGAAAGGTAATTCAGTACCACAATGGACATAGAGGTCAGCGCACATACAGTGACCTGGCAATAACTCAAAAAACAAGAACGAGCTCTGAGACGTGGGAACTCTGTTGACCGCAATCCCTAATCCTCTCCAACCACACTAAAAGCAACCGTGGATTGCGCCTAACGCTGCCTATGCAACTCGGCACGGCCTGAGAAACTAGCTAGCCTGAAGATAGAAAATAAGCCTACCTTGCCTCAGAGAAATACCCCAAAGGAAAAGGCAGCCCCCACATATAATGACTGTGAGTTAAGATGAAAAGACAAACGTAGAGATGAAATAGATTTAGCAAAGTGAGGCCCAACTTTCTGAACAGAGCGAGGATAGGAAAGGTAACTTTGCGGTCAACACAAAACCCTACAAAAACCACGCAAAGGGGGCAAAAAGACCCTCCGTACCGAACTAACGGCACGGAGGTACACCCTCTGCGTCCCAGAGCTTCCAGCAAGCAGAAAAAAACAAATTGACAAGCTGGACAGAAAAAAACAGCAAACAATAGCAAAGAGGAACTTAGCTATGCAGAGCAGCAGGCCACAGGAACGATCCAGGAGGAAACAGGCCCAACACTAGAACATTGACTGGAAGCCAGGATCAAAGCACTAGGTGGAGTTAAATAGAGAAGCACCTAACGACTTCACCACATCACCTGAGGAAGGAAACTCAGAAGCCGCAGTACCACTTTCCTCCACCAACGGAAGCTCACAGAGAGAACCAGCCGAAGTACCACTTGTGACCACAGGAGGGAGCTCTGCCACAGAATTCACAACAGGGGAAGCAGCAGGAGTGGGATGATGCTGCTGGCCCTGGGCTCTCATAAGATATTGGAACTGGTGAGTGGAGTCTCCTTTTCAATTGATTTCCCTGTGATGAGCTTCAGAAAAATGGCTGCCAAAGGTGGCGCATGCACAGATTGAGATCTTGGGAGATTAGATCTCGTCTTCCAAGAACTCGTCTCCCAAGATCTCAATCTGAAAATGCGTGGCCTCCGGCAGCGATTTTCTCAAAGCCCACCACAGGAAAATCAATGGGAAAGGTGACTCCACTCACCGGCGCAAACATCTTATGAGAGCCCAAAGCCACCAGCATTGGCCCACTCCTGCCGCCTTCTCCAGTCTCCTGAAGCAGTGACCTTGCCAACTGTAATGCCGCCCCCGGCAAACTACCGTTAAACCAGACTAGAAGACGCATCCCCATGTTATTTAAAAACATTTTTTTCCTATTTTCCACCCCAAAAATTAGGGTGCATCTTATGGTCAGGTGCATATTATAGTCCACAAATTACACACACACACATACATATATATATATATATATAAGGCAAAAAAAAAGGCTTGAGAAAGGCTCAGTCTGAGCCGAAACGTCGCCCTGAACAGTGGGTTGATTAAATCCTGCAAGACTAAATACTAACTACATGGAGTGCTGCCTCTTTTTTGCCTTATATTGAACTGCTTGGATACATGGACTGCTATCCTGGGGCCGAGCACCCGAAGATAAGTTTGCATTGTGCTGTTCCTTTTCTTCTTGTATATATATATATATATATATATATATATATATATATATATTACAGTTGCAGACTCCAGCTTTGATCAGAGTGCAATCAAAGTGACATCCATTTCTCTCACAGATGGAGAGGGGGGGAGTTTCTCCATTTTGACAGTCTGAAGAGCATATATTAAATATGTGTATAAATATATTTATTTATATATATAGTATGTATATATAGCGCTGTAGAATTAATGGCGTTATGTATGAAAGCAACATAAATAAATATCTATGTGTGTGTATTTGTGCAGTTCTATAAGCCTGTGCCCAGAGTAGAATTCAGAAAAATAGACTTTCTATCGAGCCTGTACATAGATTTGAGCCGGCTCAGGCAGAGCTCTGTGCTTCTGTCTGTTGAGCAGCATGCTATAGAATAGCTGTTTGGAGCGATCAGTGGCTTTCTCAGGACCCAGTCGCCCACTGATCAACTCCACATAAGGGCTCGTGCACACGACCAATTTTGTCATCTGGATGCCATCCGTGGTTTTGACGGATAGCACTCATACCTATGATATTCTATGGGGCTGTGCAAATGTCAGACTTTTTCCTTGGACCCAGTGGTCCACAGAAAAAAATTGGAGACAAGTCCGATTTTTATCCCAGTTTCAGATCAAAATCGACAATGCAAGTCTATGGGCTTGTGAAAACATTGGGCCCCACTTGGATGACATCTGAGTGCGATCCGATTTTCACAGACTGACATAATAAAAAAGGTGGAGAAACCTTTTTTTTCCCTCTCCAAGTCCGAGAAAAACTGATGCCACTCTGATCAAACTCTGATCTGAGTCTGTAACTCTATTACGCCAGTTGCCGTTTAATCAGTTCTCCTCATTATATCCTGTGGTTCCTGTTCTCGTCCTGGTGTCATCAAGCTACTTTGTTGTCCATTGTTTCTGCTCAGCCTTCCTGCTGCACCACCGTCATCTGTCCGTACTTCATTACAGCTGCTCATCTGAACTAGATTAAACATAACACCTATCATTAAAAAAAGAGGATTAAATGTAGGTAATATTTACCGAATCATTCTGATACACAAGAGAACACGTTTCTCAGAGATGTTTGCTGACATTTTTAGGGGTAAGGCTGCCGTCACACTAGCAGTAAATGGTCATTATTTTACATCAGTATGTGTAGCCAAAACCAGGAGTGGAACAAATAGAGGTAAAGTATAATAGAAACATATTCACCACTTCAGAATTTATCACCCACTCCTGGTTTTGGCTTACAAATACTGATGTAAAATACTGACCAAATACTGCTAGTGTGACGGCATCCTCAATGGTGCAGTTCTAAACTTCACCTCGAACACCCCACACCCACACAATGTGTGAATGGGGACTTAGTATTAAGTGAACAACTACCTACCGGGACTTGTGTTCCTCAATCTGCTGCTTCTGGGGACACAAGGTGGTTCTGGATAATAACTTTATACATTCTGTACCAATTGTGAGGTCATGTGATATCTATGATGTCATGTGCCCTGTGATGTCATGTCTCCTGTCATAATAACGGCCACTGGTGTGTTATGTATCAAGTTTCCAACACCAAGAGTAGAATTAATAAAACAATCACAGGCGGCAAATAACCATTAGCCTCATTTTTAATTGAGTCATGACGCGTGTTAAAACCTGAACAATTCCACCATTTTATTCTAATCCGTATCACCTACTGTTCTATGAACTAAAGGAAACCACAGGACGCCATACTGCAATTCCTGATCACGATAAACTGTCAGCTACCGGTCACCCCTGATCCGACAGGACCAAGAGAGCTGACAATGGAGAACTGTAGCAGTCTGCAAATAAATTTATGTTACGATAACGCTTCACAACAATAATGGCAAAGCTACCCAAAAATGGAACCAAATGGAGTTGTCTCACCTGGCCCACCCCTCTCTATATGCTTTTATTAGAGTACATGGGTGTCACAGAGGGCAAAACCAGCTGATTACTGAGGGTCTTCAAGACAAGTGACACATGATCAGCTGATCGCCAACAAGTCCTCATTTAGGGAAGGGGTTGTCCAGATTGGTAATCCCTGTTAGCCCGGGCTCACACTGGCTTAATAAATAACCAAAATGTTCATATTGGAATCTGGTCAATAACATTCTATTAAAATCATAGAATCATTATAACAATCACATGATACAGCGGGTCTTGCTAAGATTTTCAGGTGCAGGATGTAGTGCTGAATCCCACTACTAACCCCCATCTATACAATTTGTGAGTGAGGTCGTAAGTGAAGAGTTCCCTACCTGGACTGGTTTCCTTCAGGCTGTCAGGCTCTAATGAAGCAAGATGGCTCAGGTGTTGCACTTTGCACATTCTATGCCAGTTGTGATGTCATATGATGTCTATGATGTTTATGTGCTTTGTGATGTCATCCAAACTTCTTGTTTAACCCCTTGCCACCCAATGACATACTTTGATTTTGTGAACTGGTTATTGGGAAGCAACGGCGCAATCAATGAAGGGACAATGGTAATCACCCAAAACTATTTATCTTTCTACCACAGAAAGGAAATCTAACTATAGAGACGCACATATATACGTATTGATAGAAGCAGGTTATCAATGTTAGGAGTAATAACAATAAGAGCAGCACAGTACTGTATGACACTTACTAAACTAAATGCGATATCTTATTCAACGTTCTATTTGTATATTCATTATCCTTATGGTTCAAAAGTCAAACGAATATTTATGCCTTTCTGTCTTAGCTTAATGGGCGCCACTCTCAACACTGGACCTGTCACTGTCATATGCTCGACAAGCGATTTTGATTGTTACACTGGCAGGAATTAATGGGGTTCACCTGTATTTGCCACTAAGTCGCAAGACCTTCATAAGTGAGTCACTTAGTACCTTGCATGTGCTCGCCACTCTATCCACCCTCGTTCCTTTCCGAAGTGTGGCCACAGCCCACACCCTGTACCGTATGTCTGCCTGGAAGTAACGGCCCAGAGGAATGGTCCTCCTCTACAGCCGTGAACACGGTGACTTTGGCAGCAACACCAGTTGTGTAGCACAATCACAGCACAAGTATCGCATTGCAACCACGAGGGTGCCGACACAAACCAGTTGCAAAAAATCAACTGGATATGATTTTTGTGTCTTGTTTGTCATGGTCGCATTACCATTAGGGTTGCAGCGCGACCTGGTTCACTTCAAATATGCTGCTATGCAGCAGTAGCACCTAGCAATGTTTGGTCACCCGAAGTGTCACGACCAAAGTCACCAGGTAGCTCCAGCCTTAGGCCGGGGTCACACCAAGCGTAGTAAAATACGGTCCGTTTTTTACGTGCACAATATGCAGAAATCTTCCCAAAACAGTGTTCCGTATGCAATCCGTTGCTAAGGTGGGGCTCCGTATTTTGCGCAAATAAACCTGCGTATGTAATCCGTATGACATCCGTAATGCGTTTTTTTACGCAAACTTACAAAATGGACATTTAACGGTTTTCTGGCCTGCAATTCCTTTAAATAATCATCAGCGACACTATTTAAGGCCTGTACAACAGGTGTAACCTCCTATCTGGCCATTTTGCTGCTGTGCTTCTATTGTAGTGTTGTTGGTACTTTGGCAACATGTGTGACCTCCTGCATTTCATACCACCTGAGCGGGTGTTATTTAACTGGGTGTTGTCACGTCGCTTTGGCCAGCCATACCCCATGATAGTAGATTCGCGAAGGAGGAGAAGATTGTGGGTGCATCCACTTTTACAGCAACGCCTCACTAAAGGCCATTTCCACAGGCTCTATACAGGGCCGCCATCAGGGCATTACAGCCATTACATGTGTAAGGGGCCCGGTGAGGAGAGGCAAGGAGGGGGGGGCCGGACTGACCAGACACGCAGTCAGCATGTCTCATACACTTTGGGCCCCACCTCTTTTCCTGTTGGTCTGGAGGCATTATGAGGTGATTGCATCGCTCCTGCCTGATGTGGCCGCACTCACTGCAGCAGACGCTGCACAAGGGACCTGGGCTTTTTGCTCTGTCTGTGCAGAGCTCGGTGCCGCCTCCAGCAGAGGCTCCGCCTCCAACTTCTCTCACCCTCACCTACTCCAGAACATAACAGCAGCAGTGACCGGAGCTCTGCAGGAAGAGATTGAAGCCAGTAAAGGTCAGTAATCCTGTGGTGCTGCCTCCTAGTGGCTCCAGAACTAGGGCTTCACTGGGCTGCGGGAGGGACCCCGGGGCCCCACTATTCCTGTGGGATCAAGCTGCCGGCACTAGTGCACTAGGCTACACTTCTCTGTCCCTCCATAACACCAGTGCTAGGAAACTGCTGTGCAGGAAGTCTCCCTGTACTCGCATCACTTGCAGTCGGGACCGGGGGAGGGGGTGACCAAGAGTCTGCACTGGAAGAGACAGCAGCCGCTCTTATTATAGTCTCCTGCTGACTGCTGCCCTGGCTGTCTGCTGGCCTGGGATAATGGTGCAGGTGGTGAAGGCCCTACAGGATAGGTAAGTACAGTATATGATCCTTGTATCTGTAGTATATATTGTACGTAATGTATAGTGTACAGTGTGTGTATATGTGTATGTATATATATTATAGTTCTATCAGTGTAGAGATGCCATGTCTACAGAGGAGTGCTGCACCCTGTACCCTAATGCCAGCACACAATGCATGTGGGTATTTTTATGAATTATCTTTAATAACACACCTCACCTATAATGCATGAGAAGACGTCATATACTGGTATACTGTATGTATATATGTGAGCATTTTACAGGGCTGCCATCAGGGCATGACGGCCGTGACTGGCGTATGGGGCCCGGTGGCCGAGTGGGCCCGCATCGGGCCCCGTCTCATCTGCTCACCGGGCCCCTACCGGCAGCCGCAGGCTAACCAGGCCCTTAGCGCCGATGCTGCAGCTGTTCAAAGCTATTGACGTGCGGGTGCGGGCCCGCACGTCAATAGTTAACAGCCGCCAGCCAATCTGAGGCTGGCAGCTGACGTCAGCCGCAGCATGCGTGCATGTCGCCGGCGTCTGACGTCATTGTCAGTCGCCGGCGAGTGCACGCTGCAGCTGCGTGGAGACAGAGAACTTCGCCCACCGCAGGAGCACGGCCAGGTAAGAAGACTTTTTTTTTTTTTTTTCCTTGAGAGCAGCGATCCGGGGGGCCCAGGGAAGAACGCTGGACAGAGATGGGGCAGAGTGCTGGACAGATATGGGGCAGAGTGCTGGACAGAGATGGGGCAGAGTGCTGGACAGAGATGGGGCAGAGTGCTGGACAGAGATGGGGCAGAGTGCTGGACAGAGATGGGGCAGAGTGCTGGACAGAGATGGGGCAAAGTGCTGGACAGAGATGGGACAGAGATGGGGCAGAGTGCTGGACAGAGATGGGGCAGAGTGCTGGACAGAGATGGGGCAGAGTGCTGGACACAGATGGGGCAGGATTAGAAACAGATGGGGCAGAGTGCTGGACACAGATGGGGCAGAGTGCTGGACACAGATGGGGCAGAGTGCTGGACACAGATGGGGCAGGATTGGAAACAGATGGGGCAGAGTGCTGGACACAGATGGGGCAGGATTGGACACAGATGGGGCAGAGTGCTGGACACAGATGGGGCAGAGTGCTGGACACAGATGGGGCAGGATTGGAAGCAGATGGGGCAGAGTGCGGGACACAGATGGGGCAGGATTGGAAACAGATGGGGCAGAGTGCTGGACACAGATGGGGCAGAGTGCTGGACACAGATGGGGCAGAGTGCTGGACACAGATGGGGCAGAGTGCTGGACACAGATGGGGCAGAGTGCTGGACACAGATGGGGCAGGATTGGAAACAGATGGGGCAGAATGGAGACAGATGGGGCAGGATTGGAGACAGATGGGGCAGGATGGATATGATGGAGACAGATGGGGCAGGATGGGGAGATCATATGGGGCAGGATGGGAGAACATATGGCTGACGCCAGGAATGAGACACACGGGGGCTAGGATGGCGAATATTACCATAGGGGCTAATTGAGGAATATTATTATTGCAGTGATGCATTTTTTTTTTTTTGAGTATACTGTTTTAAATGGGGGGGGGGGCAGTCCTGTTACTGTGTAGAGTGATACTATGTTGCCTTCATCATGTGGTGTAATGTAGAAGTTGGGAAAATTAAGTAATGTGTTCTACAAGCAGAACTCGAGATAACTGTGTTATTTCCTGCAGAGACGAGTCCTGGCTGGATGAAGTGATGGCGGTCTGTGCTGGATGAAAGATGAAGGACTTCACCTAGAGACGTCACTGGTGAGTCAGTGTTACCTATACACTGACACTATACACTGTATACTATATACAGAGGTCCTATGTATAATGTCACCAGTGATCACTGTATTACCTATACATTATATACAGAGCTCCTGTGTACAATGTCACCGGTGATCACTGTATTACCTCTACACAGACACTGCATACTAAGTACAGATCTCCTGTGTATAATGGCACTGATGGTGATAGTATTGTGGGGTTTTTTTTTATTACTGATCAGTATTGTAGTATTCAGTCATTGGTGGTAATATGCGGTCTGGTCATGGTGTAGCGGTATTTGTTCCTTGTATTTTATATTATTCGATCACTGTGGTGGTAATATGTGGTCTGGTCATAGTGCTGTGGTATTTGTTCCTTGTATGTAGTATTATAGGTCATTTTAAAAATTGAAAAATAAATAAAAATATACCTAAATTGTATTGCATATTTTAACAAATATTTAATAGGTTACAGCAGAGTAGGGCCCGGCCAAAAGTGTCTACCGTGTTATGGTGGCGGCTTAAAAAATCTTTTGGCCAAAACAAAAGCTGCCGACTATATGTGTGATCTGGTGATGGGAACTGTCAATGTGTGATAGGTGAGAAGTGGAGATTTTCCAAGAGAGAACGGTGGGACTGTGGACAGTTCAAGGGGTGGAGCCTGGAGGCGGGGCTGGGGTGGAGCCTGGGCGGAGTTTCAAGGGGGCCCTGAAAATTTTGCCAGTATGGGGCCCCAAAATTTCTAGTGGCAGCCCTGGCTCTATACATCACTGCGGACACATCCCTCCAAATTCTACCATTACTGTCGCATGACCATACCCACCTTTGACATCTTGTTGGAGACAGTACGACCAGGCATTACCTACCAGGATACAAGGATGCGTAAAGCTATATCCGCAGAGGAGCGTCTTCTACTTACTTTACGGTATGTATTCACCATCCTCACATACTGTATGTTGATGATGTGTTAAAGAACGCCATTTTTTTTCCATGTTTCATACAACTTTAGTTGTTGTTACACAAAATAGATTGCTAAAGTCTAGCAAAAGAGCAGTAAAACAATATTTGGAAAGCCAAATTTCTGTATTCAGTGTATATTTTTAAAGGTACACTGTTAAGCAACCTTAGAAAATACAAGCATTACTAATTGTTAACCATATGATTTCACACAATCATTAATACATTGCTAATTAGTGTTTTTTTCATTGTTCTTTCAGGTTCCTGTCAACTAGCTTGTCTTATGCCTGACTCCATCTGGAGTTTCTTATTGGGAGGTCCACTATTTCTGGCATAGTGCAGGCTACGTGTATGGTAATTTGGTCCAGACTACAGCAACTTGTGATGCCAAAGCCCAAAATGGAGGATTGGCTTAAAATATCATGTGGATTTAAGGACAATTGCGATTTTCCCCACTGTATTGGAGCCCTTGATGGAAAACATATCAGGGTGCGTAAGCCGCCGAACTCTGGGTCCCAATTCTACAATTATAAGCAGTTTTTCTCTGTAGTTCTGTTAGTTGTAGTTGACAGTCACTACAGGTTTATAATTGTAGATATTGGGGCCTATAGGTGAACTGGAGACTCTAGAGTCTTCAATTTGTCCATTATCGGTAGGCAGCTGCGTGAAAACCAGTTGGACCTACCACCACCACAACAACTCCCAGTCTCCAATGTTGAAGCAGTGCCATATGTCCTTGTGGCACATGAAGCCTTCCAGTTGACAAGGCATGTCCTGAGGTCTTATCCCAGGCGCAACCTGGACCACCAGTGCCGGGTGTTTAATTTGAGGCTTTCACAGGCGCGGCGTCTGGTGGAGTGCGCCTTTGGAATTCTGTGTGCCAAATGGCGGGTCCTACAAACTGCCATTCAGCTGAGTGAGGCTAATGTAAATGAAGCAATGAAAGCTTGTGTTGTTTTACACAACTTCACAAGAATTCATGAGTGCTCCTCAGCTGATAACGCTGAAGGCATGTTGAGCAATGTTCGTAGGCCTACACCACATGGCCCTCCTTTGTGGCGTCCCCTTTCTGGATTAAAAGTGCGTAATATTTTTACCAATTATTTTGTTTCTCCTGAGGGAGCTACTCCGTGCAAGATAATGCTGTTTCTATGTTGTAATGTGTTTCTTGATGTATATTTTTGGTAATGTTAAATTTTCTTAACAAACGTTACAGTGTGTGTTTTATTTTCTAATGTTATGTTGTTTATGAACATAGTAATTGACTCTGAAGTAATAACGATTGTCCAAACCATAAAATGTTGGTTTTGTAATATAAATTTTACTTATAGCCAAACCTTTTTTTTTAATAAAAAAAAACATTTTTTTCATATTTTTTTTGTGCCAATGAAACTTGGCTTATTATTTTTTTGAAAAAATAATAACAAAACATGTGCAAACACAGCACAAGAACATTATTATTAAGAAATACAAGCAAAAATGTTCAAACAAAAAAAAACCATCACAGATTTCGATACGTTGGTGGAGGTGAAGGCGGCAGCTGGGTGTCTTGGTCAGGTGGCCTTTGTTGGCCCAAATGTCCTTCGCCCTGTGTGGCTGATCTGTCTGGCTGCTAAAAATAGTGGCCTTGCTCAGATTGGTCATATAGGTATTGAGTTTGGGCCTCATGATGTTGATAATAGGGCTGTGACTCATACCCTCCCCCAATATGGCCATGTCGTCCAAACCCAGGTTGGGACCAGCCTCCAGCACTGGGTCTGGACAAGTGGCCATATTGGGAAGGTTGGTTGTAGGCTGCCATATGGTATGGTGCTGGCCTTGGTGGGTTTTGGGTGGGAAGGGGTTGAGGTGTAGGCACACGTGGAGGAGGTGCTTCAAATCCTGATTGACCATGCACCTGTTGAGTTCGTGGAAGGCGCATGAGGTTATGTGGTGACACATGTAGCCTCACCTCACGGGGAAGGGGACGGAGGTACCGGGCCAGACTGCGAGCAAAGGCCTCCTCACCATCATCATGGGCTGCCCTGGCCAAATAATTAAGGACCCCAGCGTCAACATTCCTCCTACTCTCTTGCAGCTTGCTCCTTCTGTGGCCTCTGCCTAAAAGCCCAGCAGCCTGTGGGGAGGACACCAGTGGGACAGTAGGGCTGCTGCTGTGTCCATGATCTTCCTGGCTTATAGGATCTGGTGCTGATGTGGGTGGTGGTTCTGCATCTTGGCCAGTTGCTGGATCTTGGGATGCTGAAGGAGATGGTCCAGGAAGGATGGAGCTAGAAGAGGCCAAAGATGGGCCTGCCACCTCTTCTTCTACACCAACCGAATCAATGACAACCTCCGTGTCTGACGCGATCTCCCTCTCAGTGAGGTTGGACTGTGTTCTGTTATGAAATTATGAAAATTAATACCCCTAATTAAGAGTTTAGACAATTTCTAACACGTGTATTGTGTTGTGATGTTTTTACTTACGGTCTTAGATCCATACTGGGATCCAAAAAGGAAAGACGATCATAGTAGATGTACTTTCTCTTTTTTGAAGGAGCTGCTGACCCACTCCTTGCCCGCTGCTGCCTTTCCCTCCGATATTGGTCCCTGATGCTGCGCCATCATCTCATAACATCATCCAATGCAACGACATAGAATCAAATATTCTATATTGCTTAAAACAGTTGGCATTGATTGATCATATTTTAACGATGATACTATAATGCCTTTTTAAATGAAGTTCCTAAATCATAAATAGCTTTAAAAAAAAAGAGGATGCACAATAAAATGTAACCCCACAAGGACAGGGTCCACTCCCCTCTGTACCAGTCTGGCATTCAAAAAAATATTACCGTAAGCAACATCTATATCTCTGTATGTAACCCCTTTCTCATGTCCACCATCATTTTTTGTAAAACACGGCGGAGGCAGTGTGATGGCTTGGGCATGCATGGCTGCCAGTGGCACTGGGTCACTATTGTTTATTGATGATGTGACACAGGACAGAAGCAGCCGAATGAATTCTGAGGTATTCAGACACATACTGTGTGCTCAGATCCAGCCAAATGCAGCCAAACTGATTGGTCGTCGTTTCATACTACAGATGGACAATGACCCAAAACATAAAGCCATAGCAACCCAGGAGTTTATTAAAGCAAAGAGGTGGAATATTCTCGAATGGCCAAGTCAGTCACCTGATCTCAACCCAATTGAGCATGCATTTCACTTGTTAAAGACTAAACTTCAGACAGAAAGGCCCACAAACAAACAGCAACTGAAAACCACCGCAGTGAAGGCCTGGCAGAGCATCAAAAAGGAGGAAACACAGCGTCTGGTGATGTCCATGAGTTCAAGACTTCAGGCAGTCATTGCCAACAAAGGGTTTTCAACCAAGTACTAGAAATTAACATTTTATTTAAAATTATTTAATCTGTCCAATTACTTTTGGTCCCTTTAAAAACAGAGTGGCACATGTTAAGGAGCTGAAACTCCTAAACCCTTCATCCAATTTTAATGTGGATACCCTCAAATGAAAGCTGAATGTCTGAACTTCAACTGCATCTGAATTGTTTTGTTTAAAATTCATTGTGGTAATGTCTATAACCAAAACTAGAAAAATGTTGTCTCTGTCCAAATATATATGGACTTAACTGTATATACTGTGTATATATATACACAGCTCCAAAAAATAAAGATAACACTAAAATACCTCATCCTAAATGTAACAACCCTGCCGGCATCACTGCATGGCCTTCCATACCCCACCTGCTTGTTACATCAACTCACCCAGTGCCATGCTGTGAGATCTGTCTGCTGCCGGCTCCATGCCATGTGCTTCATGGCCGCTTGCTCTGTGTACACTTTCTGCCTGTGTGCATAGGGGGGCGGCGCCAGCAATTCCTGTTTCTTATTCAGTCTGTGTGCACCTCCCTAGTAACATAGTAACATAGTTAGTAAGGCCGAAAAAAGACATTTGTCCATCCAGTTCAGCCTATATTCCATCATAATAAATACCCAGATCTACGTCCTTCTACAGAACCTAATAATTGTATGATACAATATTGTTCTGCTCCAGGAAGACATCCAGGCCTCTCTTGAACCCCTCGACTGAGTTCGCCATCACCACCTCCTCAGGCAAGCAATTCCAGATTCTCACTGCCCTAACAGTAAAGAATCCTCTTCTATGTTGGTGGAAAAACCTTCTCTCCTCCAGACGCAAAGAATGCCCCCTTGTGCCCGTCACCTTCCTTGGTATAAACAGATCCTCAGCGAGATATTTGTATTGTCCCCTTATATACTTATACATGGTTATTAGATCGCCCCTCAGTCGTCTTTTTTCTAGACTAAATAATCCTAATTTCGCTAATCTATCTGGGTATTGTAGTTCTCCCATCCCCTTTATTAATTTTGTTGCCCTCCTTTGTACTCTCTCTAGTTCCATTATATCCTTCCTGAGCACCGGTGCCCAAAACTGGACACAGTACTCCATGTGCGGTCTAACTAGGGATTTGTACAGAGGCAGTATAATGCTCTCATCATGTGTATCCAGACCTCTTTTAATGCACCCCATGATCCTGTTTGCCTTGCCAGCTGCTGCCTGGCACTGGCTGCTCCAGGTAAGTTTATCATTAACTAGGATCCCCAAGTCCTTCTCCCTGTCAGATTTACCCAGTGGTTTCCCGTTCAGTGTGTAATGGTGATATTGATTCCCTCTTCCCATGTGTATAACCTTACATTTATCATTGTTAAACCTCATCTGCCACCTTTCAGCCCAAGTTTCCAACTTATCCAGATCCATCTGTAGCAGAATACTATCTTCTCTTGTATTAACTGCTTTACATAGTTTTGTATCATCTGCAAATATCGATATTTTACTGTGTAAACCTTCTACCAGATCATTAATGAATATGTTGAAGAGAACAGGTCCCAATACTGACCCCTGCGGTACCCCACTGGTCACAGCGACCCAGTTAGAGACTATACCATTTATAACCACCCTCTGCTTTCTATCACTAAGCCAGTTACTAACCCATTTACACACATTTTCCCCCAGACCAAGCATTCTCATTTTGTGTACCAACCTCTTGTGCGGCACGGTATCAAACGCTTTGGAAAAATCGAGATATACCACGTCCAATGACTCACCGTGGTCCAGTCTATAGCTTACCTCTTCATAAAAACTGATTAGATTGGTTTGACAGGAGCGATTTCTCATAAACCCATGCTGATATGGAGTTAAACAGTTATTCTCATTGAGATAATCCAGAATAACATCCCTCAGAAACCCTTCAAATATTTTACCAACAATAGAGGTTAGACTTACTGGCCTATAATTTCCAGGTTCACTTTTAGAGCCCTTTTTGAATATTGGCACCACATTTGCTATGCGCCAGTCCTGCGGAACAGACCCTGTCGCTATAGAGTCACTAAAAATAAGAAATAATGGTTTATCTATTACATTACTTAGTTCTCTTAGTACTCGTGGGTGTATGCCATCCGGACCCGGAGATTTATCTATTTTAATCTTATTTAGCCGGTTTCGCACCTCTTCTTGGGTTAGATTGGTGACCCTTAATATCGGGTTTTCATTGTTTCTTGGGATTTCACCTAGCATTTCATTTTCCACCGTGAATACCGTGGAGAAGAAGGTGTTTAATATGTTAGCTTTTTCCTCGTCATCTACAACCATTCTTTCCTCACTATTTTTTAAGGGGCCTACATTTTCAGTTTTTATTCTTTTACTATTGATATAGTTGAAGAACAGTTTGGGATTAGTTTTACTCTCCTTAGCAATGTGCTTCTCTGTTTCCTTTTTGGCAGCTTTAATTAGTTTTTTAGATAAAGTATTTTTCTCCCTATAGTTTTTTAGAGCTTCAATGGTGCCATCCTGCTTTAGTAGTGCAAATGCTTTCTTTTTACTGTTAATTGCCTGTCTTACTTCTTTGTTTAGCCACATTGGGTTTTTCCTATTTCTAGTCCTTTTATTCCCACAAGGTATAAACCGCTTACACTGCCTATTTAGGATGTTCTTAAACATTTCCCATTTATTATCTGTATTCTTATTTCTGAGGATATTGTCCCAGTCTACCAGATTAAGAGCATCTCTAAGCTGGTCAAACTTTGCCTTTCTAAAGTTCAATGTTTTTGTGACTCCCTGACAAGTCCCCCTAGTGAAAGACAGGTGAAACTGCACAATATTGTGGTCGCTATTTCCTAAATGCCCAACCACCTGCAGATTTGTTATTCTGTCAGGTCTATTAGATAGTATTAGGTCTAAAAGTGCTGCTCCTCTGGTTGGATTCTGCACCAATTGTGAAAGATAATTTTTCTTGGTTATTAGCAGAAACCTGTTGCCTTTATGGGTTTCACAGGTTTCTGTTTCCCAGTTAATATCCGGGTAGTTAAAGTCCCCCATAACCAGGACCTCATTATGGGTTGCAGCTTCATCTATCTGCTTTAGAAGTAGACTTTCCATGCTTTCTGTTATATTTGGGGGTTTGTAACAGACCCCAATGAGAATTTTGTTACCATTTTTCCCTCCATGAATTTCAACCCATATGGACTCGACATCCTCATTCCCTTCGCTAATATCCTCCCTTAAAGTGGACTTTAGACAAGACTTTACATAGAGACAAACCCCTCCTCCTCTCCGATTTTTACGATCCTTTCTAAACAGACTGTAACCCTGTAAGTTAACTGCCCAGTCATAGCTTTCATCTAACCATGTCTCGGTTATTCCCACTATGTCAAAGTTACCTGTAGATATTTCTGCTTCTAGTTCTTCCATCTTGTTTGTCAGGCTTCTGGCGTTTGCGAGCATGCAGTTTAGAGGATTTTGTTTTGTTCCAATCTCCTCACTGTGGATTGTTTTAGAAATGTTCTTACCTCCCTTCTGAGTATGTTTTCCTGGGTCGTCTTTGTTCGAGTCTAATGTTTTTCTTCCCGTCCCCTCTTCTTCTAGTTTAACGCCCTCCTGATGAGTGTAGCGAGTCTTCTGGCGAATGTGTGTTTCCCAGGTTTGTTGAGGTGTAGTCCGTCTCTGGCGAGGAGTCCATCATACCAGTAATTCACACCGTGGTCCAGGAATCCAAATCCTTGTTGTCTGCACCATCGTCTTAGCCAGTTGTTTGCATCAAGGATCCTGTTCCATCTCCTGGTGCCATGCCCGTCTACTGGAAGGATAGAAGAAAAAACTACCTGTGCATCCAGTTCCTTTACTTTCTTCCCCAACTCTTCAAAGTCCTTGCAGATTGTCGGTAGGTCCTTCCTTGCCGTGTCATTGGTGCCAACATGTATCAGAAGAAATGGGTGGACGTCCTTGGAGCTGAAGAGCTTTGGTATCCTATCGGTCACATCCTTGATCATCGCACCTGGAAGGCAGCATACTTCTCTTGCAGTTATGTCCGGTCTGCAGATGGCTGCTTCGGTGCCTCTCAGTAGTGAGTCTCCCACCACCACCACTCTTCGTTGCTTCTTGGCTGTACTTTTTGCTGTCGCTTGTTGCTGTGTGCCCTTTTCTTTTTTGCTTGCTGGTATTGCTTCATTCTTAGGTGTGCCATCTTCATCCTCTACAAAGATTTGATATCGGTTCTTCAGTTGTGTGGTTGGTGATTTCTCCATGGTCTTCTTGCTTCTTTTGGTCACATGCTTCCACTCATCTGCTTTTGGAGGTTCTCTGACACTTTTTGCACCTTCTGTGACCAGTAGAGATGCTTCTGTTCTGTCTAGAAAGTCTTCATTCTCTTTGATGAGTTTCAAAGTTGCTATTCTTTCTTCCAGACCCCGCACCTTTTCTTCTAAAAGGGCCACTAGTCTACACTTCTGACAGGTGAAATTGGATTCTTCTTCTGGTCGATCTGTGAACATGTAGCACATGCTGCAGCTCACCATGTAGGTTGTCACATCTGCCATGTTGCTCCTAGATCCTGCTGACTTGCTGTGTGTTTTCCTTCTTGTGTAATCTACTCAGCCAAGCTCTCTTGCAATAATGTCCTACAGGCAAAAATTCGCGCGCCGTAAGGCGCGCGGTTTGGTGATGCTTTCGAAGCAGCTGGTCCCGGCTGTACCCAACGATCTTCTAGCTTAGGGAGACTTCGCTTCTCCCAGAAGGCACCTGGAATATGCAAATTAGCCTCCTGAAGCTTGAATCCCTGGTTTGGTGATGCTTTCGAAGCAGCTGGTCCCGGCTGTACCCAACGATCTTCTAGCTTAGGGAGACTTCGCTTCTCCCAGAAGGCACCTGGAATATGCAAATTAGCCTCCTGAAGCTTGAATCCCTGGTTTGGTGATGCTTTCGAAGCAGCTGGTCCCGGCTGTACCCAACGATCTTCTAGCTTAGGGAGACTTCGCTTCTCCCAGAAGGCACCTGGAATATGCAAATTAGCCTCCTGAAGCTTGAATCCCTGGTTTGGTGATGCTTTCGAAGCAGCTGGTCCCGGCTGTACCCAACGATCTTCTAGCTTAGGGAGACTTCGCTTCTCCCAGAAGGCACCTGGAATATGCAAATTAGCCTCCTGAAGCTTGAATCCCTGGTTTGGTGATGCTTTCGAAGCAGCTGGTCCCGGCTGTACCCAACGATCTTCTAGCTTAGGGAGACTTCGCTTCTCCCAGAAGGCACCTGGAATATGCAAATTAGCCTCCTGAAGCTTGAATCCCTGGTTTGGTGATGCTTTCGAAGCAGCTGGTCCCGGCTGTACCCAACGATCTTCTAGCTTAGGGAGACTTCGCTTCTCCCAGAAGGCACCTGGAATATGCAAATTAGCCTCCTGAAGCTTGAATCCCTGGTTTGGTGATGCTTTCGAAGCAGCTGGTCCCGGCTGTACCCAACGATCTTCTAGCTTAGGGAGACTTCGCTTCTCCCAGAAGGCACCTGGAATATGCAAATTAGCCTCCTGAAGCTTGAATCCCTGGTTTGGTGATGCTTTCGAAGCAGCTGGTCCCGGCTGTACCCAACGATCTTCTAGCTTAGGGAGACTTCGCTTCTCCCAGAAGGCACCTGGAATATGCAAATTAGCCTCCTGAAGCTTGAATCCCTGGTTTGGTGATGCTTTCGAAGCAGCTGGTCCCGGCTGTACCCAACGATCTTCTAGCTTAGGGAGACTTCGCTTCTCCCAGAAGGCACCTGGAATATGCAAATTAGCCTCCTGAAGCTTGAATCCCTGGTTTGGTGATGCTTTCGAAGCAGCTGGTCCCGGCTGTACCCAACGATCTTCTAGCTTAGGGAGACTTCGCTTCTCCCAGAAGGCACCTGGAATATGCAAATTAGCCTCCTGAAGCTTGAATCCCTGGTTTGGTGATGCTTTCGAAGCAGCTGGTCCCGGCTGTACCCAACGATCTTCTAGCTTAGGGAGACTTCGCTTCTCCCAGAAGGCACCTGGAATATGCAAATTAGCCTCCTGAAGCTTGAATCCCTGGTTTGGTGATGCTTTCGAAGCAGCTGGTCCCGGCTGTACCCAACGATCTTCTAGCTTAGGGAGACTTCGCTTCTCCCAGAAGGCACCTGGAATATGCAAATTAGCCTCCTGAAGCTTGAATCCCTGGTTTGGTGATGCTTTCGAAGCAGCTGGTCCCGGCTGTACCCAACGATCTTCTAGCTTAGGGAGACTTCGCTTCTCCCAGAAGGCACCTGGAATATGCAAATTAGCCTCCTGAAGCTTGAATCCCTGGTTTGGTGATGCTTTCGAAGCAGCTGGTCCCGGCTGTACCCAACGATCTTCTAGCTTAGGGAGACTTCGCTTCTCCCAGAAGGCACCTGGAATATGCAAATTAGCCTCCTGAAGCTTGAATCCCTGGTTTGGTGATGCTTTCGAAGCAGCTGGTCCCGGCTGTACCCAACGATCTTCTAGCTTAGGGAGACTTCGCTTCTCCCAGAAGGCACCTGGAATATGCAAATTAGCCTCCTGAAGCTTGAATCCCTGGTTTGGTGATGCTTTCGAAGCAGCTGGTCCCGGCTGTACCCAACGATCTTCTAGCTTAGGGAGACTTCGCTTCTCCCAGAAGGCACCTGGAATATGCAAATTAGCCTCCTGAAGCTTGAATCCCTGGTTTGGTGATGCTTTCGAAGCAGCTGGTCCCGGCTGTACCCAACGATCTTCTAGCTTAGGGAGACTTCGCTTCTCCCAGAAGGCACCTGGAATATGCAAATTAGCCTCCTGAAGCTTGAATCCCTGGTTTGGTGATGCTTTCGAAGCAGCTGGTCCCGGCTGTACCCAACGATCTTCTAGCTTAGGGAGACTTCGCTTCTCCCAGAAGGCACCTGGAATATGCAAATTAGCCTCCTGAAGCTTGAATCCCTGGTTTGGTGATGCTTTCGAAGCAGCTGGTCCCGGCTGTACCCAACGATCTTCTAGCTTAGGGAGACTTCGCTTCTCCCAGAAGGCACCTGGAATATGCAAATTAGCCTCCTGAAGCTTGAATCCCTGGTTTGGTGATGCTTTCGAAGCAGCTGGTCCCGGCTGTACCCAACGATCTTCTAGCTTAGGGAGACTTCGCTTCTCCCAGAAGGCACCTGGAATATGCAAATTAGCCTCCTGAAGCTTGAATCCCTGGTTTGGTGATGCTTTCGAAGCAGCTGGTCCCGGCTGTACCCAACGATCTTCTAGCTTAGGGAGACTTCGCTTCTCCCAGAAGGCACCTGGAATATGCAAATTAGCCACCTGAAGCTTGAATCCCTGGTTTGGTGATGCTTTCGAAGCAGCT
This sequence comes from Ranitomeya imitator, assembly GCF_032444005.1. NCBI lineage: Eukaryota > Metazoa > Chordata > Amphibia > Anura > Dendrobatidae > Ranitomeya > Ranitomeya imitator. Next base: position 271,827,064 of record NC_091285.1, on the reverse strand, counting down.
GGTCCCGGCTGTACCCAACGATCTTCTAGCTTAGGGAGACTTTGCTTCTCCCAGAAGGCACCTGGAATATGCAAATTAGCCTCCTGAAGCTTGAATCCCTGGTTTGGTGATGCTTTCGAAGCAGCTGGTCCCGGCTATACCCAACGATCTTCTAGCTTAGGGAGACTTCGCTTCTCCCAGAAGGCACCTGGAATATGCAAATTAGCCTCCTGAAGCTTGAATCCCTGGTTTGGTGATGCTTTCGAAGCAGCTGGTCCCGGCTGTACCCAACGATCTTCTAGCTTAGGGAGACTTCGCTTCTCCCAGAAGGCACCTGGAATATGCAAATTAGCCTCCTGAAGCTTGAATCCCTGGTTTTAAGTCCCTAAGGTGTCATTTTTAAGTATTAAGTGATACCAAATATGTTTTTTTTAATTTATTTCATTTTAATTTGAGAAAGGGAGGATAGTAACATAGTAACATAGTTAGTAAGGCCGAAAAAAGACATTTGTCCATCCAGTTCAGCCTATATTCCATCATAATAAATACCCAGATCTACGTCCTTCTACAGAACCTAATAATTGTATGATACAATATTGTTCTGCTCCAGGAAGACATCCAGGCCTCTCTTGAACCCCTCGAGGATGATATATTTATATCTATATTTATTAACAGCTTAAAGTTCCCACATTGAATATTTGGTGCACATTGATGCTGGACCACAAAAAGCACAGTTCCATAGAAATCTCATGTCCAAAGTGTTAATTTTTTCCACATGTTAATTTCTCTGGAGAGTACACTGAGTTTTATGTGCAGGTTTTTTTCATAGAATTGCATCAAATGTGTAAAATCCATAGGTAAAAAATACACATGCATATCTTGTGTGCACTAAATCACATAAGACTATCAATAAAGTTTTGTCACAGCCAAATACCAAATACAAAAACCGCAGCATCAAAATGATGATAAAAGCACATGTAAAAATAAACTCAAGAACGCAATTAAAAAATACAAGTAACCTAATGTATATCCCGTAATAGGTACAGAAGGGTTTTACAGAAGATCTACAACATCAAAGACTCACCAAATACTCAGGGAATGTATCATCGGAAAATCACAAACAAAACTTGCTTAAATCATTTTTTTGCATCTTTACTTATTTTTACCTTTTCTTTTGCTCGTCTTTTGTTCAGTCTTTTTAAAACATTTTTCTTCCACGACAAGTTGTGGAAAACACTTGATGGGAGAGTGTGTGTCAGAGATTGCTAGGTATTACATCTCCTGGTGAAAAACGCTCCAACCTAGGCACAGTACAATCAAAAGACTACAAAAATAAACAACTATTCAGGAAACAAAAAATCAAAATGGTTTAAGGAAACTCCTTAAATTAATCCTTAATGGAGGAGCATTTCCTTAAAGGGGTTTGTCCATTCCAAACTGATAAGTCTGCAGTCATCTGTGTGACTGTAGACTTATGAATCCCCCCAGCGCACTCACTGTGAGATGTGGGTAATCGCAAGTTCCTGACCTGGGACTGGCGGGTGCGTATGAGTTATACATACTCCCGGCCAGTGGTGAATACAGATTTATTGGTTTGGACTGGACATCCCCTTTAAGTGGTTTACGCTAGAAAACTTGTCATTTTTGAGCCCACTCAAAATCTAAAACTGGGAATACACGCTAAGACTTCATATATAGTCTCTTTAACCCCTTCACTCCCAGCCAATTTTTCATTTTTTTTACCTTTTCAGTTTCCCCCCTTGTCTTCCAAAAGCCATAATTTTTTTTTTGTGTTAACATGGCTATACGAGGTCTTGTTTCTTTGTGAGACAAATTATCGTTTAAATAACACATTCATTTTTCCATACAATTTACACAATAATGTGGACAAAATTTAAGGGATGAAATGGTGGAAAATCTGCAATTCCAACTTTATTTTTATGGTGTAGATTGTATGGTATAAGTAGCCTGGAAGGCTGACTCTCCAGGTCAGCAGGGCCGTATTTAGAGTTTCTGCTGCCCTAGGCACTTTTAGTGCTGCCTCCCCCATTGGTGAGTATGACACTATCGGCAGTGACTTTGGCAAAAATCGCTGATGTGAAAGTAGCCTTTTGCAGCAAATCCGGCAGTTTTTTCGCATCTGCCGCATAATGGATCACTTACAGCAACATTGCGTTCGGCCTCATTCATTCCCTATGGGACTTTCGGACATGTGCGGCACTTGTGTTTTTGCCGCAATCCGGCAGTGTTTTTGTCTCACCGCAAGTGCAAAACCGCAAGTGCCGCACATGTCCGCAAGTATCCATCACTACCCAAGGCCGGACTGGCCATCGGACAGTTCTGGCAAATGCCAGAAGGGCCGGTGCCAGTAGTGGGCCGCTGCATGCTGACTCACCCTTCCCCTCCCAGTGCCGCCGCCACATTCACCTATACCGGTGTCTATGAGGCCGGTACAGTTGAATGCAATGATGGAGGAGAGAGCGTCACCTGACGCTCCCTCTCCCATCATTCCCCGCTCTGCCTCTGACACTGCGGGTGTGCGCAGGCAGTGCAGCGGCAGCCGCCGAGACAGGAGCGGGGAGCAACGCGGGCTCGAGGTGAGGTTAGGAGTGTGTGGTTTTTTTACTCGACTGTGGGGCCATTCTAGGGGGGAGGAGAGATGTGGGCTCTGCTGTATACTACTATGTGGGCTGTGCTCTTTACTACTATGTGGGCTCTGCTGTGTGCTATGTGGGCTGTGCTATATACTACTGTGTGGGGTCTGCTGTGTGCTATGTGGGCTGTGCTATATACTACTCTGTGGGCTGTGCTATATACTACTATGTGGGCTCTGCTATATACTACTGTATGGGCTGTGCTGTATACTACTGTGTGGGCTCTGCTATATACTACTGTGTGGGCTGTGCTATATACTACTATGTGGGTTCTGCTATAAACTACTGTGGGGCTGTGCTGTATACTACTGTGTGGGCTCTGCTATATACTACTGTGTGGGCTCTGCTGTATACTACTGTGTGGGCAGTGCTGTATACTGCTATGTGGGCTCTGCTATAGACTACTGTATGGGCTGTGCTGTATACTACTGTGTGGGCTGTGCTGTATACTACTGTGTGGGCAGTGCTGTATACTACTGTGTGGGCAGTGCTGTATACTACTGTGTGGGCTCTGCTGTATACTACTGTGTGGGCAGTGCTGTATACTACTATGTGGGCTGTGCTATATACTACTGTGTGGGCTGTGCTGTATACTACTGTGTGGGCTGTGCTGTATACTACTGTGTGGGCAGTGCTTTATACTACTGTGTGGGCAGTGCTGTATACTACTGTGTGGGCTGTGCTGTATACTGCTAAGTGGGCTGTGCTGTATACTATGTTGGCTGTGCTGTATACTGCGTGGGCTGTGCTGTATACTGCTACGTGGGCTGTGCTGTATACTGCTATGTGGGCTGTGTTATCTGCTATGCGGGTTGTGCTATATACTATTGGGATAAACCACTAGATGGCAGCAGATCCCTGACATCTATAAAGAAGCCGACCAAAAAATCACGATAAAATCAGATATTTATTACAGAAAAAATAATACAGACAATACACAAACAAAAAAGAAAAAGCTACAACAAATCATCCTGGAAATACCCCATGGGAAGGCGGGGAGGATCACAAAAAGCAAATACCATACATAATAGGTACAACAGACCACCTCAATAGCTATGTAAACTACAGGTGCCAGAAGCATCCTTATAATATCAAGTTCTCTAACCAAAAGGCAGTCCTATCCACACTCCAGATCCCCTGCCTAATTAAACCTGTTCAGAAATACATGTAGGTAACCAGTAAGCAAGGAGAAAGGATATAAATAATTACCGATGGTATGCTAGATGAAAAGCGTCCTCCCACGTCACTGTCCCAGCGCCCCGACGCGCGTTTCGCCCTGGCTTCTTCCAGGGGTGGTCTGTTGTACCTATTATATATGGTATTTCCAGGATGATTTGTTGTAGCTTTTTCTTTTTTGTTTGTGTATTGTCTGTATTATTTTTTCTGTAATAAATATCTGATTTTATCGTGATTTTTTGGTCGGCTTCTTTATAGATGTCAGGGATCTGCTGCCATCTAGTGGTTTATGCATATGTGGTTAGGAAGTACCATTTGTTATCTAATTGGACTTTTCTGATATTACTATATACTATTGGGGTATATTATATTCTATGTGGGAGGCCGTGTTATATATTATGTGGCTGTGTTACTATGTGTGTTATGCGGGTTGTGCTATATACTATTGGGGTATATTATATTCTGTGTGGGAGGCCGTGTTATATACTATGTGGCTGTGTTATATACTATTGTGGGTGTATTGTATTCTATGGGGGGGGGCTGTGTTATATACTATGCGGGGCTGCTGTTGTGAATTCTGTGGCCAAGCTCCCTCCTGTGGTCGTGAGTGGTACTTCGGCTGGTTCTGTCTATGAGCTTCCTTTGGTGGATGAGAGTGGTACTGCGGCTTCTGAGTTTCCTTCCTCAGGTGATGAGGTTAAGTCGTTAGGTGCTGCTCTATTTAACTCCACCTGGTGCTTTGATCCTGGCCTCCAGTCTATGTTCTAGTATTGGTCTTGCTTCCTCCTGGATCGTTCCTGTGGCCTTTCTATCCTGCATAAGCTAAGTTCTGCTTGTGTTATTTTTGTGTGCTATATTTTCTGTCCAGCTTGCTATATTGGTTTTTCTTGCTTGCTGGAAGCTCTGAGACACAGAGGGAGCACCTCCGTACCGTTAGTCGGTGCGGAGGGTCTTTTTGCCCCTCTGCGTGGTTGTTTGTAGGTTTTTGTGTTGACCGCAAAGCTATCTTTCCTATCCTCGGTCTATTCAGTAATTCGGGCCTCACTTTGCTAAATCTATTTCATCTCTGTGTTTGTATTTTCATCTTACTCACAGTCATTATATGTGGGGGGCTGCCTTTTCCTTTGGGGAATTTCTCTGAGGCAAGGTAGGCTTATTTTTCTATCTTCAGGACTAGTTAGTTTCTCAGGCTGTGCCGAGTTGCATAGGGAGCGTTAGGCGCAATCCACGGCTACCTCTAGTGTGGTGTGATAGGATTAGGGATTGCGGTCAGCAGAGTTTCCACGTCTCAGAGCTCGTCCTATGTTTTTGGTAAATGTCAGGTCACTTTGTGTGCTCTGAACTTCAAGGTCCATTGTGGTTCTGAATTACCTGTTCATAACAGGCTGCATTATATTCTATGGGGGCTACATTATATTTTATGGGGAGGTGAGCTGTATTATATTCTATGGGGTGGCTGCATTATACTCTGGGGTGGCTGCATTATATTCTGTAGGGTGGTGGCTGCATTATACAGGTCCTTCTCAAAAAATTAGCATATAGTGTTAAATTTCATTATTTACCGTAATGTAATGATTACAATTAAACTTTCATATATTATAGATTCATTATCCACCAACTGAAATTTGTCAGGTCTTTTATTGTTTTAATACTGATGATTTTGGCATACAACTCCTGATAACCCAAAAAACCTGTCTCAATAAATTAGCATATCAAGAAAAGGTTCTCTAAACGACCTATTACCCTAATCTTCTGAATCAACTAATTAACTCTAAACACATGCAAAATATACCTGAGGCTTTTATAAACTCCCTGCCTGGTTCATTACTCAAAACCCCCATCATGGGTAAGACTAGCGACCTGACAGATGTCAAGAAGGCCATCATTGACACCCTCAAGCAAGAGGGTAAGACCCAGAAAGAAATTTCTCAACAAATAGGCTGTTCCCAGAGTGCTGTATCAAGGCACCTCAATGGTAAGTCTGTTGGAAGGAAACAATGTGGCAGAAAACGCTGTACAACGAGAAGAGGAGACCGGACCCTGAGGAAGATTGTGGAGAAGGACCGATTCCAGACCTTGGGGAACCTGAGGAAGCAGTGGACTGAGTCTGGTGTGGAAACATCCAGAGCCACCGTGCACAGGCGTGTGCAGGAAATGGGCTACAGGTGCCGCATTACCCAGGTAAAGCCACTTTTGAGCTACAGAGAAGCAGCACTGGACTGTTGCTAAGTGGTCCCAAGTACTTTTTTCTGATGAAAGCAAATTTTGCATGTCATTCGGAAATCAAGGTGCCAGAGTCTGGAGGAAGACTGGGGAGAAGGAAATGCCAAAATGCCTGAAGTCCAGTGTCAAGTACCCACAGTCAGTGATGGTGTGGGGTGCCATGTCAGCTGCTGGTGTTGGTCCACTGTGTTTCATCAAGGGCAGGGTCAATGCAGCTAGCTATCAGGAGATTTTGGAGCACTTCATGCTTCCATAGGCTGAAATGCTTTATGGAGATGAAGATTTCATTTTTCAGCACGACCTGGCACCTGCTCACAGTGCCAAAACCACTGGTAAATGGTTTACTGACCATGGTATTACTGTGCTCAATTGGCCTGCCAACTCTCCTGACCTGAACCCCATAGAGAATCTGTGGGATATTGTCAAGAGAAAGTTGAGAGACGCAAGACCCAACACTCTGGATGAGCTTAAGGCCGCTATTGAAGCATCCTGGGCCTCCATAACATCTCAGCAGTGTCACAGGCTGATTGCCTCCATGCCACGCCGCATTGAAGCAGTCATTTCTGCCAAAGGATTCCCGACCAAGTATTGAGTGCATAACTGAACATTATTATTTGTTGGTTTTTTTGTTTGTTATTAAAAAAACACTTTTATTTGATTGGATGGGTGAAATATGCTAATTTATTGAGACAGGTTTTTTGGGTTATCAGGAGTTGTATGCCAAAATCATCAGTATTAAAACAATAAAAGACCTGACAAATTTCAGTTGGTGGATAATGAATCTATAATATATGAAAGTTTAATTGTAATCATTACATTATGGTAAATAATGAAATTTAACACTATATGCTAATTTTTTGAGAAGGACCTGTACTATATGTGGGCTGCATTATACTGTATTGAGGACTATGGGGAATACGTTATACTATATGAAGAACTATGGGGTGCATTATACCATGGGAAGTGAATTGTACTACATGGATGACTATGGCGGTGCATTATACTTTATGGAGCACTATGAGGAGTGTATTATGCTATATGGAGGACTGAGCAGTGTATTTTAATATATGGAGGACTATAGGGAGTGTATTATACTATATGGAGGACTGAGGAGTGTATTATACTATATGGAGGACTGTGGTGCACATTATAATATATGGAGGACTATGTGGTGTATTTTACTAAACAAGTAAAATGCTGCATATTCAGATTGTTTTTGCTGGAACAAAAATTATTGTTCTCAGCAGCACATCGCCGGTGTAAACTGTAGATGTGCTGCTAATAACATGATACTGTATAGTGATCTATTAGTGATCATTCTGTCCCATCATTATTCCTCAGCTGGTGGAAAGAGGCCGGGAAACAAGTGTTGAACAGCTTCAGTATTGTCGATCACACTCATTTAGCGGCCTGAACTCAGCTCATGTAAATACAACCGAAATGCTTTTGTGTGATGTGCAATATGTTAGCATTTGGGGCCCATTTTAAACTTTGCCTAGGCGTAGGGCCCCACTTTGCCTAAAACCGGCCCTGCCTACAAGTGTACAAAGATATTATACAGAAACCATGTGACAAGTGGGCCTGTGTAACTTCAAATGCCAGGGCTGAATTTTAGCCCCAGTCCAGCCCTGTCACTACCTGTCCCTGCACCTTGCTAGCTCATCCCTAACCATCCCTCCCTGACCTAAAAGTACACTATAAAGCTTTAGAAAAACAATTTATTAAAGGGAATCTGTCACCCCAAAAATCGTATATGAGATAAGGCCACTGGCATCAGGGGCTTATCTTCAGCATTCTGTAATGCTGTAGATAAGCCCTCGATGTATCCTGAAAGGTAAGAAAAATAGGTTAGATTATACTCACCCAGGGGAGGTCCTGCTGGGGTCCGGTTCTGGTCCGATGGGCGTCGCAGTCCGGTCCAACGCCTCCTATCTTCTTACGATGACGTCCTCTTCTTGTCTTCCTGCCGTGACTCCGGAGCAGGCATACTTTGTCTGCCCTGTTGAGGGCAAAGCAAAGTACTGCAGTGCGCAGAGAAAGGTCAGAGAGGCCCGGCGCCTGCACACTGCAGTACTTTGCTCTGCCCTCAACAGGGCAGACAAAGTACGCCTGCGCCGGAGCAGGGGCAGAGGAAGACAAGAAGAACACGTGATAGTATGAAGATAGGAGGTGCTGGACCCGCACCACGACGCCCATCGGACCGGACCACCCCTGGGTGAGTATAATATCACCTGTTTTTCTTACCTTTCAGGATTCATCGGGGGCTTATCTACAGCATTACAGAATGCTGTAGATAAGCCCATGATGCTGGTGGCCTTATCTCATATACGATTTTTGGGGTGACAGACTCCCTTTAACTGGCATATTCCCATGATAATGAGGGCTCCATGCTACGGCGTAGACTGGGGCAGTCTCAGGGTCTCCATTCTCTCTCTGTGCACACCTTCAGTCCCTGCCTCACTGCCTGTGCTGCACTGTGCACAGACATCCCTCCACCGGACCCGGTAATCACCGCTCGCAGTAGCAAACCGGCAGAGGTGTATCTAGGTTTTCTGGCACCATGGGCAAGATTTCATTTTGGTGTCCCCCCCCACCAAGGACATATGCGATTTGCACTTAAACATGTACCAACGACCTCGTCTCCCTAATGCTCTCAATGAAAATCACATATGAGTGAAGTGTCCATGTGATGACTGGTGGAACCTGCAGAGCTAAATCCTGGCATTGCAGGCTTCTGAATTCTCACAACTAATGCACTGCACACTTTTAGGTTTCTCCCTTGCCGGTGGACAGTCATGTCAGCATAAGCATGCATTTTGTATACTTATGACCACATTCTGACTAGACGTGCCCGGCCTCGCTCAGTTCATTTTCATTGAGTGAGGCCACACATATCTAGTCAGCACGTGACCGAATGTATGTAAATCGCCAGCACGAGAGAATCCTGATAGCGTGCAGTGCGCACTGTGAGAATTCAGAAGTCTGCAGTCACAAAGAATGACTGCAGACTTATCACAAACCTGGACATTCCCTTTAATGCTCCTAATATAAATAAAAACATGAGACTTAGTATCACAAATAACATTTACATCCAGGTACCTTATAGATGACGTCGTCTCTGGAGTCGTTCTCCTTCTTTTCTTCATCTTGTCCAGACCCCATGATGAGTTTTCTCATCCACAGCTGTCTCTGCAGACTTCCATCTTCTCCGCTCTTTTGCAGAAAATCTCCACATGATGCCCTTAAAGATACAAGTGTCATTATAATGTTCCTGTATAAAAAAGTGCCCCTCACTATATTGTCTGCACAAAATATGACCCCCACATTGTCCCTCTTATGGTACATGCTCTTCACACTGACCTCTCCTTTCCATACCAGCCCCCTCTTCACACCGTCCTCTCACACTGTGTCCCCCCTATAGGGCCCAGTATTTATACTGTACTCTCTCATCACACTCCCCCTCCTTGGTATACTGTCCCCTTTGGCTGTGCCCCCATTCCCCAGTACTGTTTCCTCATCTCCCCCATTGCTCTTCATTTTGTGCCCTTAAATATCACCCCACACATTAAGCACCCCCATCCCCACTCCAATTCTCCCCACACATAATAAATCCCCCCATCCCCACTCAAATTATCCCCCCTCCCGTGCACTTAATCTTCGGTGTCTTCTGCTCCACTGTAGCACTTACCACCTTTGTTTGCCTCTGCAGCGTGAGTGAGTGACGTCAGCAGCGTGCTCACATGACCTGATCACGCTGCTCACGTCGCTCTGACCCGGCAGTCAGAGCCTCAATTGTACTCACTTCTGTAAGATGCGAGTACAATTGTTACCTGGGCAGGGTTGGACACTGACAGCTTGGGGCCCCTGTGCAAGAACTGTGTCTTGGCCCCCCTCGTTTTATGGCGACAAAGCTATATAGATATAGCCACACACACATACATGTGTATATATTACATACCGTATATACTCGAGTATAAGCAGACCCAAGTATAATCCGAGACACCTAATTTTGCCACAAAAACTGGGTAAGCTTATCGACTCGAGTACAAGCCAGGTATGTATTGTCCCCTCATCACTGTCCATCATGTGTGGCTCCCCCCTCTTGTCCTGCTCTGTGTGGCTCCCCCTGTTATATGCATGGCTCCCCCTCCCATCTTGTATGCGTGGCTCTGCTTCCTCCTCCCATCTTGTATATGTGGCTCTGCTCCCCCCTCCAATCTTGTATGCGTGGCTCTGCTCCCCCCTCCCATCTTGTGTGCTTGGCTCTGCTCCCCCTCCCATTCTTATATGCATGGCTCTGCTCCCCTCTCCCATCCTTATATGCATGGCTCTGCTCCCCCCTCCCATCCTTATATGCGTGGCTCTGCTCCCCTCTCCCATCATTATATGCGTGGCTCTGCTCCCCCCTCCAATCTTGTATGCGTGGCTCTGCTCCCCCCTCCCATCTTGTGTGCGTTGCTCTGCTCCCCCTCCCATCCTTATATGCATGGCTCTGCTCCCCTCTCCCATCCTTATATGCGTGGCTCTGCTCCCCCTCTCATCCTTATATGCTTGGCTCTGCTCCCCCCTCCCATCCTTATATACGTGGCTCTGCTCCCCCCTCCCATCCTTATATGCTTGGCTCCGCTCCTCCCTCCCATTCTTATATGCTTGGCTCTGTTCCCCCCTCCCATCCTTATATGCTTGGCTCTTCTCCCCCCTCCCATCCTTATATGCGTGGCTTTGCTCCCCCCTGCCATTCTTATATGCGTGGCTCTGCTCCCCCCTCCCATCCTTATATGTGTGGCTCCCCCATCCTCCTTCATCCTCCCCATCCTCCTTCACACTCCCCCGTCCTCCTTCACCCTCCCCCGTCCTCCTGCATCCTCCCCTGTCCTCCTTCATACTCATTAGTTCTCCTGCATACTCCCCTGTCCTCCTGCATCCTCCCCATCCTTCTTCATCCTCCCCCGTCCTCCTGCATCCTCACCTTGACCCCAGACTTTAAAAAAATAATAAAAAAAAAAAACATTGCTCAGGTGCCGCCCCCCACATCCTGGCGCCCTAGGCACGTGCCCTCACGTGCCTAGTGGCAAATACGGCCCTGCAGGTCAGTATAACCATACCAGTTTTCCTTTCATTTTTTGTTATTTTCTAAGACCTGTAACATTTTTCCTTTTCCCATGAGTTAGTGCTGTTGCCCTGTGCTGAGTGCTGAAAACAGCTCACATCATGCTATAAATAAATAAATAAATAAATAAATAAATAAATAAAAAAACAGCATGGGTCCCCCTGTATTTTTGATAACCAGCCAGACAAAACTGAAAGCTGGGGGCTGCCTTTTTGACAACCAAATAAGCTAAAGATGACAGCTGGGGGCTCGTATTCTCAGTCTGGTAATGGGCCATGAATCCCAGCCTAAAAATAACTAAAAATAGGAAATATTCCTTACCGTGTGTGCTGTGAGGATTCAGAAATATAAAGTTATATACACTTTAACCTCAACCTCTTTAACGATCAGTATGGTATTATAACTGTATATGCTGGTAATATTTGGTTATGGTTTGATGGTATTTGTCTGTAATATTACATTATTATTATTTTCATATTATAATTATTTAGTCTTAGATATCAGCATTATTGGTATTATTAGAAATATTGGTCTTGTAATAAATCTTGATTTCCTCCAGGCAGGGTAATGTTATAATATACCCCACCTTGTGATCAGACGTGGGGACACCATGGGCCTCTGTGATTTCAAATGCCAGGGCTGAATTTCAGTCCCAGTCCATCCCTGCACAGACACTCAAAGTCCATGTTACATGCAGCAGGATGTAGAGGAGGATGTGCAGCAGAAGATGAATGTTGAGGTGGACATTGGTTTGGTACAGGCAGGGGTCAAGGCTGACAAAATGAAAATGATGATAATGCTGGAAATGACAACCAATTCTTGCAATGGCTTGTTGAAAGTGAACCAATGGGTTCATAACCCCCTTGATTGTGCTGGCCAGCTTGGTAATCTTTATGCTGGAATGCTTGTGAATAGGGTTGAGCGAAACGGGTCGGCCATTTTCAGAAGTCGACGACTTTTGGCAAAGTCGGGTTTCATGAAACCCGACCCGACCCCTGTGTGGGGTCGGCCATGAGGTCGGCGATCTTCTGAATCTGGTATCGGAATTCCGATACCGAGTTCCGATATGTTTGCAATATCGGAAATCGGTATCGGAATCCATATTTAAGTGTAAAATAAAGAATTAAAATAAAAAATATTGCTATACTTACCCTCTGACGCGCCCTGGTACTAACCGGCAGCCTTCCTTCCTTAGAATCAGCACGTGAATGACCTTAGATGACGTCGCGGCTTGTGATTGATCACGCGACCGCCCATGTGACCGCTCACGCGACCAATCACAAGCCGCGACGTCACCGAAGGTCCTTCAAGCGCTGATTCTTAGGAAGGAAGGCTGCCGGAAAGAAGCAGGGCGCGTCCGAGGGTGAGTATTGTTGTGAATTCTGTGGCTGAGTTCACTTCTGTGGTCACAAGTGGTATTGCAGTCTCTGGGCTTCCTCCCTCAGGTGTTTTGGTGAGCTTGTTGGCTGCCTTGCTATTTAGCTCCACCTGAGTCTGTCTTCCTTGCTCCTTGTCAATGTTCCAGTGTTGGATCTGAGCTACTGCATCTTTCCTTGGGCCTGCTGCTCTGCTAGATAAGTGCTTCTAGTTTGTTTTTTGTTTTTTCTGTCCAGCTTGCTATTAACTTTTGCTGGAAGCTCTGAGAAGCAAAGGGGTGCACCGCCGTGCTGTTAGTTCGGCACGGTGGGTCTTTTTGCCCCTAAGCGTGGTTTTCGTTTTAGGGTTTTTTGTAGACTGCATAGTTCTCTTTGCTATCCTCGCTCTGTCTAGAATATCGGGCCTCACTTTGCTGAATCTATTTCATTCCTACGTTTGTCTTTTCATCTTGCTAACAGTCATTATATGTGGGGGGCTGCCTATTCCTTTGGGGTATTTCTCTGAGGTAAGTCAGGCTTGTATTTCTATCTTCAGGCTAGTCAGCTCCTCAGGCAGTGCCGAGTTGCATAGGTAGTGATAGGCGCAATCCACTGCTGCTTATAGTTGTGTGAGGATAGATCAGGTACTGCAGTCTACAGAGATTCCACGTCTCAGAGCTCGTCCTATTGTTTTTGGTTATTGCCAGATCTCTGTATGTGCGCTGATTACTGCACGCTGTGTTGCCTGATTGCCAGCCATAACAGTACAAGGAGCCACACCAATGATTCCCAATAGAGGGAAAAAAGAAATCCTGACATCATTTTTTTTTCTTAGCTCTGTCTTCAGTCTTTTTTTTCCCCTAGACATTAGAGTGCTTCAGGACACAGCTGTGGACATGGATATTCAGGCTCTGTGCTCCTCAATGGATAATCTCGTTGTAAATGTACAAAAGATTCAAGATACTATTGATCAGAAATCGATGCTAGAACCAAGAATTCCGATTCCTGATTTGTTTTTTGGTGACAGAACTAAGTTCCTGAGCTTCAGAAATAATTGTAAGCTATTTTTGGCCTTGAAACCTCATTCTTCTGGTAATCCTATTGTTGAAGTCGAGATTTTCTCTCAATTGGAAACCAACCTCAGGTATTGTTGATAGGTACCTATAGTTAGGAGAAATAAATCAGAGAGACAGACAGCAGTCGTCTTTCCAATATAATCTGTTTTAATCCCGCCCCAGCCTTCTTTTATAACCCAAAAGTCACAAGGTTACAAGGAGTATAGGTTACACAAGATTTGGCAAAAACAAACTTATTTACTTGATGGCTTGTCACCCATTCCCAAGATAGAATGCGGGAATGCTTTTTACATATTTCTTGTCAACAAGGGATTTGACTAAACTATGTAGGTTATTCTGTAAAAAGGGCATAACAGATGTACATCCTGGAAAGGATATCAACTCCCAACCTATTGACGTTCCTCCGAGAATAACTGACCTTCTACTGAAATGGAATGTCCGGGAGACTGGACGCAAGGAGACTTAGATGATAATACTTGACTCCTTGCATAGAAATACATTTTATTTATTTCAGATTAACCATTTCTTTCACAATTCCCCTCTTTTTATCATCTAATTTACCTTGCCCTATCTGATCCCTTCCTACCACTAGGTCTGCAGGATAGCCCTACTTCACGAGATACACAGCTGGTCTATTGTATGTCATGGGATGCCAGTCCTGCTGCGCATCCATTCAGACTATACCTGGGAATCAGACCCACTTTCCCTTGGTTGCCCTGGTTATTACAGGAGGTACTAAATATGGGGAATTGCTATAGGATGCATATATATATTGGGTTATTACTATATTAACGCGTATATGAGTATATAGAAATTGGATAAATAAATGTATATAGTTTTCAAAGCATAAATGCAAAGTTCATATTTGAAGAGAGTTCATTTGATAAAGAATTCTTGTTGAAATCTTGTGAGCTTCTTTCTTCCCGTTAGACCAACGGCTTTCCACATTGCATACAGTCCGATAGGTCCACGGAAGTTTGCTTGTTGCAGAAGATGCATTCACGCTGGAGTGAAGTTATGAAGGTAGTCATCATTACTTGAGTGGACTTTACTTCTGAATCAGTATCGATTTTTACTTCACGTTTACCTGGAAAACAGTTGCATTTAGAACTGAGAATTTTCTTAACCAATAGTACAAACAACTTTACAGCTATTGCCAGGATCAAAATAACGAACACAACTTGAATAAGAAAATGCATTATTCCTGACAGCCATCCGCCTATTCCCTTGAACCAATTTAAAGGATTTAGCCAGGAGAGCCACTCAGGGAAGGGCAAATTTTCCAGTGAATTAGCTTTTCGTACTCCTTCCTTGATTAACCTTGCTTGCTCTATGTCATGGCTAATTCTCATAAGTCCAGTGGGATCTATATAGTGACAGCATGCAGGTCCCACCACCTGACAGAATCCTCCCTGTGAGGCAGTGAGATAGTCAAGGACCATAGAGTGCTGGTTGGTAATTACTATGAGCTGTTTAGTATATGCGGATTCAACATTAAGAGCGTCAAACAAATATTCAGTTACATTATCAAAGATATCTCCCAGTTCTTCTATCATTTGAGCATTTCTTACGGTTCCAAACATAAGTCCAAGGGGACCAGTCATTATCATCCCTGTTTTAAGGTACCAGGGGGTCTGCATTTGGAATTGGTGTCTCTTGCACATTGGCAAGCGGTTGTGTTTCTGCATCCATAAGCTCAAAGCAATTATGCTGAGCTTCAATTTCTTGGTCATCATCTGTTTCTGGCAGCAAAGTGGCTGGGTTCAAAACAGTACACCTTTTTATTGTCACATTTGGAGGTGTCAGCAAAGCCACTTCATATTTTGTCAGCCTGTTCATTGACAAATGTTTTGTTCTGGCTTGGAGCAATAACTCCTGTACAGAGTGTGGTACTAGAATCTCCAAAGGATTGTCCAGCACCAAATCTGCAACTTTTTCTTTTAGTACTGCGCATGCAGCAACTGCTCTGATACATGTGGGTGCTCCCTTGGCCACTATATCCAGTTGGGCGGAATAGTATCCCAAAGGGCGATGTTTTCCTCCATGTTCCTGTGTTAATACACCTTTAGCATGTCCTCCCGATTCATGACAGTACAAACGAAAAGGGAGGTCATAATTTGGTATTCCCAGTGCTGGGGCAGAGAGAATGGCTCCCTTCAGGTCCCTGAACCCCTCTTTGGCTTCAGGGGTCAGCTGGTAAGGCTGCCCCTTGTTGCATGTGGATAGTACATCAAAGAGGGGCTGCATCAATTGAGATGCAGCAGGAATCCATTCTCGACAATAGCCTATCAACCCCAGGAATGTTCTGAGTGCAGGGATTGATGCGGGCTCAACTGCTTGGCTAATAGCCTTTTTCCTTTCTGGTGTTATGTGCTTCAACTGTGATGAGATGCAGTGTCCCAAAAACGTAACCTTTTCCTTTGCTATTTGCAATTTTTCTTTGGACACTTTGCATCCCTCATGATACAAAAAGATCAGTAGAGACACTGTTTCATTTAAGCAAACTTTTCTGTTGGGGGTACATAGTAGTAGATCATCCACATATTGCAGTAGCTGCACCTCACCATTTTCAGGGTGCCAGGAGAGCAGAATTCCCGCCATGGCCTCAGAAAACAAAGAGGGAGATGTTGCTCCTCCTTGAGGCAGGCGTGTCCAACAGTACTGTTTACCTGCATGGGTGAATGCAAACAGCAGTTGGCTTTCCTCATCAATAGGCACCGAGAAAAAGGCATTGCTTAGATCTATTACGGTGAAACATTTTGCATTGCTTGGAATTTGATTCAACAGAGTGTGTGGGTTTGGCACTATGGGTAGGTCAACAATCATTAGTTTGTTAATTTCTCTTAAATCATGTACCATGCGGTAAACCGCTGGTTGTCCCTCTGTCTGTTTCTTTTTTACCGGAAAAAGAGGTGTATTATATACGGATTTTCTCTCGGTCAATATTCCTGCTTTCAGATACGTTGATACCTGAGTGGAGATGGCCTCTGTCTGTTCTCTACTTAAAGGATACTGTCGGATACGTACCGGTACTGTTCCTGGTCTTAATTTTATTGATACAGGTGATATTCTCAACAATCCCACATCAGTTTTGTCTTTTACCCATAGTGCTGGTGGTACTTGTTCAAGCATCTGCTGGACTTCCGTATCTTGCTCAATCGGGGGTTTTTCGGAATCATCCAGCACAGTCATTGACATCATAGTAGAAAGTATTTCTTCTGACAACGGGCCTGCAACAGTAATACCTTTCTTTCCAAATTTAATAATTGCATTTACTGCATTTAGAATGTCTGCACCTATTAAATTTAGTGGGCATTTGTCTGAAACTAGCAATTGGGCACACAAATCAGTGGTGTGTGCTATTCGCACCTTCATAGGCTCAGTTTCATACAAAGGATGAGTCGTTCCTCCAGCTCCTAGCCCTGGAATCGTTTTGCCTGTCATGAATCGTTGTGGCATATCCTTTTTTCGTATAATAGTACGGCTCGCCCCCGTATCAATCAGGCAATCTAATTGCTTCCCATTAGGAAGTTGTAATTGTGTGATGGCCATTGGACCATCCCGCGGGGGAACCACTATTACAGAAGTATGCCGGGGGCTGCCAAATTCCTAGTCTGAAGTATTTCCGTCCTCCTCTGTCATTATCATTGCAACATGGGTTGGGTCTGGTTTGGTTGCCGTTCGTCGGGGACAATTTCTCTTAATATGCCCCCTTTGGCCACAACCAAAACAGAGCCCCTTCTTTCTACATTCCTCCGAGTCAGGTACCCCATATCTTTTCCCCTGAGCGCCCTGCCATGTTCCTCTATTTTGCAACCCTGCTGCCTGTACTGCGGTTTTGACAGCATTATTGAAAGCATCTGGGGGTATGTTGACCATAACTGGGGTTGGCTTCTGTTGTTTCTTTGCCTTTTTACTGTTAATCTGATCCTCTATCCCTCTAAACATGGGAAGGGATTGGTCAAGGGTGGCATAGATGCATTCTGGTCGTACACGCATTACTTCTGTCCGTATCTCTTCCCTGAGTCCTGTCATGAACATATTTTTGAGAAATCTAGCTTCTCTTGGATTCTTTAGGTCATAGTCATGGTCTGTAAATACGGCTGTACATCTAGCATAAAATCTGTCAATCGGTTCATCTGCCCCCTGAAATACCTCTGGTAACCCTGATGCTAGTTCCTCTGCCTGTTTTTTGGCAACCACAAGTAATCTAGCCAGGAACTGCAGTCCTGAGTCCCTAGTTTTCTTGTCCTCTGGTACAGCGTGTATTGCAGTATCTATTTGGACTGCCTTTACCTTTTCAACCAGTGGCACTCCGGCAGAAATACGACATAGTGGTTCTAAGTCATTCCATGCAGCATCGTAATTATCAGCTGCACTTTCCATAGCTTTGTAAAACCCAAGAGGATTTTTGTATGGGTCTGGGAAACTATTGGCCATAGTAAGTTGCTCGGATCTACTCCATGGCTTATACCAAGTAGTGGTATCTACCTTTGCATCCTCTCCCACTTCTGGTGGTCTGCTGGTTGTTTGTGTAATGACTGGGAGGGCTGTGGCCATGTCACTTCTCTCTGTCCTAGTACAGAAGTCACATTGGGAGTTCCCCTTGTCATTTTGTCTATGACACTTGTCACAGATCCAAGTACTGGATCTCATTGCCCTCCTTTCTTCTAGACCACCCTGTAGACTGCTTGCTGGGTGTGAGGGTGCAATTTCTTTGGATTTTTCTTCCCTCCCACCGGATTGCCCATTTTTCAAACATGTCCATCCTTGGTCACCCTTGGTCAGGACAATCTTTTCTACGACCTTATTATCATCAGGAGAAGCAGTTTCTCCTGGAGAGGGCGTAGGGGTAGTTAGTAGGCGGAAATGGTTGTGTCCTTGTTCAGGAGAGACCCCTGGATGACTTGGACTATTTATTGGAGTGGAAAAACTATCAGGGGACCCTTTCGGTAGTCCTGGGTAGTGATCTGTGGATGAGTATTGGGGAGGGGACAAGACATGGGCAGGATAGCTCAACTGTACCTGCCCCGGTGCCTGCATCCACCCTCCTTCCGGAAGTGACATCCATGGGGCCGTGGGCTGCTGGCAGATCACTGGTGTCTGCATGTTGCAAGGTCCTGGCCTTGCTATTCCCAAAGGAGATGGAAATGATGGGGAAGAAATAAAGCTCTCGGGCAAGTAAGGTATTGTACTAGCCCCTGAAGAATTATTATCTGGGGATTTAGAAGAGCCAGAAAGCATTTCTTTATTACACTCAGTCACACTTTTTGCCTGACTGCTGGAATCCCCCTTTGTTACAGGAGCGGAGGGAGCTGTCTGCTCCAGCTGGCCATGAGAGGGAGGGGCTGCCTTTCCCAGCTCTGATGAGCCCTGTGAGGGAGGGAGCCCTAGTGCCTGCGGGGGAAGCGAGGATCTGTTTACATACATTCTGCCTCTCATGTGGGCTTCATCACTTTCATCCTCATCATTCTTTTCAGCATTATAATACGGATCATGACGTTCAGAAGTTCTGATCCATGCAGCCACTTGCTCCTCATACCCATGCTTGTCAATCCACGCAGCATGCTCTCTGCTGAACCGCTTCCATCTCTCAGCATCCAAACATCCATTACTCGGCATTCCTGCCTTTTCTAAAATCCTTGCTGCATTCCTTACAGCCTTTTTGCCATGCTCTAGACCCACCAGGTCCTTCATTTTATATCTTGGATCCATATTTTGTCCTGACCTAGTAAATCTAGCACCCATAACAGCCGTCAAAGGGAGCGACCCCTGTCTTCGGTCCTGCTATGTACTCTCCGGAATCCACTGATCTATTAGAATAGTCAGTGATTCCTGTTCCCACGGCAATTAGCTATACTGCAGCTCTCTGTTCTTCCCTGATGCTGGAGTAAATTCTTTCAAACAAATAAATACATACCCACATGAATATTGCAATTCCAAAAACTAGCGCTAAATATTCATCATGCAACATCTGAGATCCTACTGAAATATGAGTATGTCAAATCAATTAAAGAATCTTACTTTATGAAGTATCAAAATTATAGTCATGAGTGACCATATCCTGCCACTGAGGCATATACCATCTAGTCCTTATAATGTATGCCCAACTTTTATTCAGTGCCTGAGGGTGTGGGACTACGTGACAAGAGAACACTCTATATAACTTATTTCTTCGGCTATATTGATGTGGAAATACAGGTGACAAATGCACTCTTTCCAAATACCAATCTTCCTCACCCCCTACTTTCTTTTTTACTATAGTGACAGAACACAGACAATGTGTACAAGGCATATAGTATTGAAAAAACTTTCCTAGGTCCTGCAACAACCAGATAGACACTAAATGCTTTTTCTAAAAATGCTCTAGATGTAATTTATAAACAGACCTAATATTCTTGATTATCCAAGCAGACAAAACTGCAGTAATAAACCATAATAATGTGATCGATCATCATATACAAAGCAAGGATAGCACAGACAATGCGATAAATAGAGCATATATAACAAGGCATAATATGATTTATACTACCAATCAGAAACTAATTTTAGCAGTACTGCACAATAAACAACAATTAAACAACAAGATATAACAGTAAAATCCGGAACCAGTTTGGATGTAAGGTATTTTGTGAATGCACAATCTGGACCACAGCATACAATTCAGACAGGACACAATGTTTTGACAATTGACAAAATTGACAATAGTTAGCAACGTTTAACGGGACAGATGGGTTTGCAGGTGAATTTAATTACTGTACCACAATTTAAACACACAAGCAAAATCAACAGTGACGGATAACGGATTATGAAGACTATCATTATAAGAGAATATGACGATAAAAAAATAAAAAAACAAAAATACAGATATTACAACAGATAACACAGAACACAGATGTTTTCTACCTGAAGGGATTCCCGTTAGAAAAACCCTGCAGACTGACCTTCTACCGGCCTCCCCGTCCGGAGAGACAGGAAAAGAAGTGCGAGCAATAGCTCACTTACCCGGGTTCTAATTTTCCCCCCTCTCTCGGACCAGGCGGTAGGCAGCCGTGTTCAGTCTGGAACGGTAGTCGAAGGGGAATGGAGTGGAAATCTCGCTGGGAAGCCTCCAAGTTGTTGAAGTCGAGATTTTCTCTCAATTGGAAACCAACCTCAGGTATTGTTGATAGGTACCTATAGTTAGGAGAAATAAATCAGAGAGACAGACAGCAGTCGTCTTTCCAATATAATCTGTTTTAATCCCGCCCCAGCCTTCTTTTATAACCCAAAAGTCACAAGGTTACAAGGAGTATAGGTTACACAAGATTTGGCAAAAACAAACTTATTTACTTGATGGCTTGTCACCCATTCCCAAGATAGAATGCGGGAATGCTTTTTACATATTTCTTGTCAACAAGGGATTTGACTAAACTATGTAGGTTATTCTGTAAAAAGGGCATAACAGATGTACATCCTGGAAAGGATATCAACTCCCAACCTATTGACGTTCCTCCGAGAATAACTGACCTTCTACTGAAATGGAATGTCCGGGAGACTGGACGCAAGGAGACTTAGATGATAATACTTGACTCCTTGCATAGAAATACATTTTATTTATTTCAGATTAACCATTTCTTTCACACTATTCAACAGGTTTTGATTATTATTTCTTTTTTGCGCGGCGACCCACAGGACTGGGCGTTTTCTCTTGCACCAGGAGATTCTGCATTGAGTAATGTTGATGCATTTTTCCAGGCGCTGGGATTGCTTTATGATGAGCCTAATTCAGTGGATCAGGCTGAGAAAAATCTGCTGGCTTTATGCCAGGGTCAGGATGATGTAGAAGTATATTGTCAGAAATTTAGGAAGTGGTCAGTACTCACTCTGTGGAATGAATCTGCACTAGCGGCTTTGTTCAGAAAGGGTCTCTCTGAAGCTCTTAAGGATGTAATGGTGGGATTTCCTATGCCTGCTGGTTTGAATGAGTCTATGTCCTTGGCCATTCAGATCGGTCGTCGCTTGCGCGAGCGTAAATCTGTGCACCATCTGGCGGTATTGTCTGAGAGTAAACCTGAGCCTATGCAGTGCGACAGGACTATGACTAAAGTAGAACGGCAAGAACACAGACGTCTTAACAGACTGTGTTTCTATTGTGGTGATTCTACTCATGCTATTTCTAATTGTCCTAAACGCACTAGGCGGTTCGATAGCTCTGCCGTTATTGGTACTGTACAGTCCAAATTCCTTTTGTCCATTACCTTAATGTGCTCTTTGTCATCGTATTCTGTCATGGCGTTTGTGGATTCAGGCGCTGCCCTGAATCTGATGGATTTGGATTATGCTAAACGTTGTGGATTTTTCTTGGAGCCTTTGCGGTGTCCTAGTCCGTTGAGAGGAATTGATGCTACACCTTTGGCCAAGAATAAGCCTCAGTACTGGGCCCAGCTGACCATGTGCATGGCTCCTGCACATCAGGAAGTTATTCGCTTTCTGGTACTGCATAATTTGCATGATGTGGTCGTGTTGGGGTTGCCATGGCTACAAACCCATAATCCAGTATTAGATTGGAACTCTATGTCGGTAACCAGCTGGGGTTGTCAGGGAGTACATGGTGATGTTCCATTTTTGTCTATTTCGTCATCCATTCCTTCTGACATCCCAGAGTTCTTGTCGGACTTTCAGGATGTATTTGAAGAGTCCAAGTCTGATGCCCTACCTCCGCATAGGAATTGTGATTGTGCTATCGATTTGATTCCTGGTAGTAAATTCCCTAAGGGTCGTTTATTTAATTTGTCCGTACCTGAACACACCGCTATGCGCAGTTATGTGAAGGAGTCCCTGGAGAAGGGACATATTCGCCCATCGTCGTCACCATTGGGAGCAGGGTTCTTTTTTGTAGCCAAGAAGGATGGTTCGCTAAGACCGTGTATTGATTACCGCCTTCTTAATAAGATCACTGTTAAGTTTCAGTATCCCTTGCCATTGATTTCTGACTTGTTTGCTCAGATTAAGGGGGCTAGTTGGTTTACTAAGATTGATCTTCGTGGTGCGTATAATCTGGTGAGAATCAGGCAGGGAGATGAATGGAAAACGGCATTTAATACGCCCGAGGGTCATTTTGAGTATCTGGTGATGCCGTTCGGACTTGCCAATGCTCCATCTGTTTTTTCAGTCTTTTATGCATGACATTTTCCGTGAGTATCTGGATAAATTCTTGATTGTTTACTTGGATGACATTTTGATCTTCTCAGATGATTGGGAGTCTCATGTGAAGCAAGTCAGAATGGTTTTCCAGGTACTGCGTGCTAATTCCTTGTTCGTGAAGGGATCAAAGTGTCTCTTCGGTGTGCAGAAAGTTTCATTTTTGGGGTTCATCTTTTCCCCTTCTACTATCGAGATGGATCCGGTTAAGGTTCAGGCCATCCAGGATTGGACTCAGCCGACATCTCTAAAAAGTCTGCAGAAATTCCTGGGCTTTGCTAATTTTTATCGTCGCTTCATCTGTAATTTTTCTAGCATTGCCAGACCATTGACCGATTTGACCAAGAAGGGTGCTGATTTGGTTAATTGGTCTTCTGCTGCCGTGGAAGCTTTTCAGGAGTTGAAGCGTCGTTTTTGCTGTGCCCCTGTGTTGTGTCAACCTGATGTTTCTCTTCCGTTCCAGGTCGAGGTTGATGCTTCTGAGATTGGTGCAGGGGCGGTTTTGTCACAGAGAGGTTCTGGTTGCTCAGTGTTCAAACCATGTGCTTTCTTTTCCAGGAAATTTTCTGCTGCTGAGCGTAATTATGATGTGGGCAACCGAGAGTTGCTGGCCATGAAGTGGGCATTCGAGGAGTGGCGTCATTGGCTTGAGGGTGCTAAGCATCGCGTGGTGGTTTTGACTGATCATAAGAACCTTACTTATCTTGAGTCTGCCAAGCGCTTGAATCCTAGACAGGCCCGTTGGTCGTTATTTTTTGCTCGTTTTGATTTTGTGATTTCATACCTTCCGGGCTCTAAAAATGTGAAGGCGGATGCTCTGTCTAGGAGTTTTGTGCCCGACTCTCCGGGGTTATCTGAGCCGGCGAGTATCCTCAAGGAAGGAGTCATTGTGTCTGCCATCTCCCCTGATTTGCGGAGAGTGTTGCAGAAATTTCAGGCTAATAAACCTGATCGTTGTCCGGCCGAGAAACTGTTCGTCCCTGATAGGTGGACTAGTAAAGTTATCTCTGAACTTCATTGTTCGGTGCTGGCCGGTCATCCAGGAATCTTTGGTACCAGGGAGTTGGTTGCTAGATCCTTCTGGTGGCCATCTCTGTCACGGGATGTGCGTGCTTTTGTGCAGTCCTGTGGAATTTGTGCTAGGGCTAAGCCCTGCTGTTCACGTGCCAGTGGGTTGCTTTTGCCCTTGCCGGTCCCGAAGAGGCCTTGGACACATATTTCGATGGATTTCATTTCTGACCTTCCCGTTTCTCAAAAAATGTCGGTCATTTGGGTGGTCTGTGATCGCTTTTCTAAAATGGTCCATCTGGTGCCCTTGGTTAAATTGCCTTCCTCCTCTGATTTGGTGCCTTTGTTCTTCCAGCATGTGGTTCGTTTACATGGCATTCCTGAGAATATTGTTTCTGACAGAGGTTCCCAGTTTGTCTCGAGGTTCTGGCGAGCCTTTTGTGGTAGGATGGGCATTGACCTATCTTTCTCCTCGGCCTTCCATCCTCAGACTAATGGCCAGACCGAACGAACCAATCAGACCTTGGAAACATATCTGAGATGTTTTGTTTCCGCTGACCAGGATGATTGGGTGTCATTTTTGCCGTTGGCTGAGTTCGCCCTTAATAATCGGGCCAGCTCGGCTACCTTGGTCTCTCCATTTTTCTGCAATTCTGGGTTCCATCCTCGTTTCTCTTCAGGACAGGTTGAGTCTTCGGACTGTCCTGGTGTGGATTCTGTGGTGGACAGGTTGCAGCAGATCTGGACTCAGGTAGTGGACAATTTGACCTTGTCCCAGGAGAAGGCTCAGCTTTTCGCTAATCGCAGACGCCGTGTGGGACCCCGACTTCGTGTTGGGGATCTGGTTTGGTTATCTTCTCGTCATATTCCTATGAAGGTTTCCTCTCCTAAATTTAAACCTCGTTTTATTGGTCCGTATAGGATTTCTGAGATTCTCAATCCGGTGTCTTTTCGTCTGATCCTCCCAGACTCCTTTTCCATACATAATGTATTCCATAGGTCGTTGTTGAGGAGATACGTGGCACCTATGGTTCCATCTGTGGAGCCTCCTGCCCCTGTTTTGGTGGAGGGGGAATTGGAGTATATTGTGGAGAAGATTTTGGATTCTCGTGTCTCTAGACGGAAACTCCAGTATCTGGTCAAATGGAAGGGTTATGCTCAGGAAGATAATTCCTGGGTTTTTGCCTCTGATGTCCATGCCCCAGATCTTGTTCGTGCCTTTCATGTGGCTCATCCTGGTCGGCCTGGGGGTTCTGGTGAGGGTTCGGTGACCCCTCCTCAAGGGGGGGGTACTGTTGTGAATTCTGTGGCTGAGTTCACTTCTGTGGTCACAAGTGGTATTGCAGTCTCTGGGCTTCCTCCCTCAGGTGTTTTGGTGAGCTCGTTGGCTGCCTTGCTATTTAGCTCCACCTGAGTCTGTCTTCCTTGCTCCTTGTCAATGTTCCAGTGTTGGATCTGAGCTACTGCATCTTTCCTTGGGCCTGCTGCTCTGCTAGATAAGTGCTTCTAGTTTGTTTTCTGTTTTTTCTGTCCAACTTGCTATTAACTTTTGCTGGAAGCTCTGAGAAGCAAAGGGGTGCACCGCCGTGCTGTTAGTTCGGCACGGTGGGTCTTTTTGCCCCTTTGCGTGGTTTTCGTTTTAGGGTTTTTTGTAGACTGCATAGTTCTCTTTGCTATCCTCGCTCTGTCTAGAATATCGGGCCTCACTTTGCTGAATCTATTTCATTCCTACGTTTGTCTTTTCATCTTGCTAACAGTCATTATATGTGGGGGGCTGCCTATTCCTTTGGGGTATTTCTCTGAGGTAAGTCAGGCTTGTATTTCTATCTTCAGGCTAGTCAGCTCCTCAGGCAGTGCCGAGTTGCATAGGTAGTGATAGGCGCAATCCACTGCTGCTTATAGTTGTGTGAGGATAGATCAGGTACTGCAGTCTACAGAGATTCCACGTCTCAGAGCTCGTCCTATTGTTTTTGGTTATTGCCAGATCTCTGTATGTGCGCTGATTACTGCACGCTGTGTTGCCTGATTGCCAGCCATAACAGAGTATATACCTAATATATATATCCGATACCAGATTCAGAAGATCGCCGACCTCATGGCCGACCCCACACAGGGGTCGGGTCGGGTTTCATGAAACCTGACCTTGCCAAAAGTCGGCGACTTCTGAAAATGGCCGACCCGTTTCGCTCAACCCTACTTATGAGTCTTTCAACTGGACCAGTGGCAAGAACTTCCCAGTTGGCGACACTTTCCAGTGTACTGTCAGAAGGGGGTTTCAGCTCTGTCAGGGGCTTTGTCACACACAGTCAAGCATCAACTCCTGGTCCATCATTTTATCTATACTTTACAGCTTCAGTTACAGAGGCAGTCTATTGGCTCTACATTGCCAAACATCTCCTTGCCTGCCCCCATCCCGTTTTTCTACTGTCTGGCTTGTGCCACTGCACCACCACACAGACCACAAATATCCTGGCTGCACATTTGTTTTACAGTTCTATTGTTTGCCTGTGCTTTGGGGGTCTGCCTTTACAGGCCCTAAACTACCATACATTTCCTTGCTTAACCAACCATTTTTTCTACTGTGTTGCTTCTGCCACTGCCACTGCACAGCCATGCCAGCTGCACATCTCCTGGATGCACATGAAGCGATGGTCGGGGGACCACCACGGTGCAGGGAGACTATCGTACACAAGGTGAGGTGCAAACAACAAAGGGTAAATTTATTGGAAGGCAAGGAATGAAGTGGATGAGGAAGGTGCAAACAGGGGTATGCAATGGCAAAAGATATTTTACAAGAAATGTATTCTTTAGCTAGGCTTTCAAATAGCACGGTGCTCCAACTATTACAGAATCAACACACAAGCAAATGCAAACAATAAATAAAGACTGATGCTACTCTATGTATAGCCTCCCTGGCCTCTACTAAGCAGGCCACATGGCTGCCGTGTTCTGTCTATTGAAGCCTACACTAGGCCCTGACATGTGCACAAAACAGGATCAAACCCACGGTGATGTTGGGGACTCAGATCCAGTCCCAGGGGTCCCCAATAGTCTAGTACGGTGGTGCGCACGGCTCTCTGCCAGCTCCGTGAAACGTGGTCTTCTCCTTGCTTCTGGGTCTTGGAGTTGCTCCTGGAAACTGTAAATCCCTTTCTCGGTATCTTCATGGCTTCTCAAACTAGCACAGAACAGCCACCTTTGCTACACCTGAAGAATCTCTCCAATTTCACGAGTCCACTCAGTCCCAGGCTGTGGGACCTCTTTTACGGGTACAAGCTTAGCACTGACGTTCTCTGCAGCAGCTTCTGATCTGCTCACACACTCCTAAGTCTCAACTACTCCCCCTAGCACAAGGCAGTTCATTTTACACAGTCTATTGCAGGGGAAGCCGAACATTCCATCATGCCAGAGAAGGAGGTGCTGTTTCTTAAAGTGGCAGCATGTTCCTACTGTCCATAGCAGCACCTCCCCCCTACACACATTGTGTTTTATAGTTTTATTCTCTGCTTCTGCTTTGAGGGCAGACATTTCTGTTCCTACAGTGCCCGAGATCTCCTTGGCTGATTCATTATTTTTCTCTAACTGCTGGCTTCAGTCACTGCACAGCCACACATCTTCCTGTCCACTCTGTTTTATATCTATAATATACTACTGCTGAGAAGTATACTCTCGTTGGGTAGACAAACATAAAACAGCCTTGAAAATAGGGCTACATTTTTGAACGGCTTATTGACAAACCATTGCTTCACTTTGAAAACAACTAACCTGTTTCTGTCCCCTAAATAGAGAAATAATTTTTGGACAGATTGATAAAAAGTCATTGTAATTGTTTAAACTGTTTACCATTGTAGTTTTTTTTATCTTGAAAAAGGATCCAGTGTAGCTCTGAAACACAACAAGCAGTAAAAATGCATGTAACTAGACCACTTGTTCCATATCTCTTATTTACAACGGGCAGCGCAGCTTTTTACCATGCACACTTCCTATTATTTAACGTATTTGCTGAGGACCATCCTTCAGAGCAAGAGCTGATATTTACAGGCTTTCAAAGGTTTGTGCTTTTCACAACCCCTCTATTATTATTATTATTTATTGTTATAGCGCCATTTATTCCATGGCGCTTTACATGTGAGGAGGGGTATACATAATAAAAACAAGTACAATAATCTTAAACAATACAAGTCATAACTGGTACAGGAGGAATGAGGACCCTGCCCGCGAAGGCTCACAATCTACAAGGGATGGGTGAGAATACAGTACGTGAGGGTAGAGATGGTCATGCAGCGGTTTGGTCGATCGGTGGTTACTGCAGGTTGTAGGCTTGTCTGAAGAGGTGGGTCTTCAGGTTCTTTTTGAAGGTTTCGATGGTAGGCGAGAGTCTGATGTGTTGTGGTAGAGGGTTCCAGAGTAGGGGTGATACGCGAGAGAAATCTTGTATACGATTGTGGGAAGAGGAGATAAGAGGGGAGTAGAGTAGGAGATCTTGTGAGGATCGGAGGTTGCGGGTAGGTAAGTACCGGGAGACGAGGCCACAGATGTATGGAGGAGACAGGTTGTGGATGGCTTTGTACGTCATGGTTAGGGTTTTGTAGTGGAGTCTCTGGGCAATGGGGAGCCAGTGAAGGGATTGACAGAGGGGAGAGGCCGGGGAATAGCGGGGGGACAGGTGGATTAGTCGGGCAGCAGAGTTTAGAATAGATTGGAGGGGTGCGAGAGTGTTAGAGGGGAGGCCACAGAGTAGGAGGTTGCAGTAGTCAAGGCGAGAGATGATGAGGGCCTATGTGAGCACGTTTCTTCTCTTTCATATGTTTGTATGATACCATCCTATATCTGTCATTGCTTAGTCATTTTGAGAATAGAAAACCTGTCTCATCCAAAAAAGGGATAATTTTTTAAATTCTTGTTCAGAAGCCACTGCAGAGCAAAGCTCTTGATGCTACCAAAACAGGGATCATCATGTGTCAGAGCCACGGTTCCTCCCATTTACACAGTCTATACATAAAAGCCGACAAGACAGGCATCTTCCCCTAGAAAGGAATAATTTTTGGATCGTTTCAAAAATGTAAAGGATCACTTTGGTGTTTTTTTTGGTAATTTTCCCTTTTGAAATCAATGATGTGTGTATGTGTAATGAGTGCTTGCATTTGTAACCAGCCTGATCACACTATCTTCTGTGTGTAATGGTGATTACTTTCTCAATGCAAGTCTATGAGACTCAGAATGAGGGAAAATATAAAAAGTGACTTTTGCTTCACACAGCAGATACTATTTGAGTCGACAGGTCACAAGTGCAGTCACATGGTGCCAGAGAATACTGTAGCGCCAATGAAAATGGCAGAAGACTGTGATTGGTGGATATGTTACTGCACCTATTACACATACTCATATCATTGCTATCAAAAGAAAATTTTTTAAATATCACCGGAGTATTTCTTTAAGTAGTCTAAAAATTCTGTTACTGAATTGTGTTGTTAAATAGGTTGTTGGTCACCATTAGTGAGTCGCCCGCCAGGGTCGTGGGGTACCCGGTACTGGGTCCGGTGTTCACAGGGCGATGTCACGGTGACGACCCGGTCCGTGGCCCTGAGCACCCATGTAAAAGGGGAAATTTGAGTCGAGTTTATGTTCGTGACGCCACCTGTGGTTTTCAATGGGGACCGATGCTGCTTTAAGGGGTCCTTTGGGGTGATGTTATGGCAGCTAGATGGTATACTTCCCACAGGTGAAGTGTATCCCCAGGGCTCCTGGTGTGTAGATGGAAGATGGTGAGGAGTGCAGTAAATTACAAGGACACAGGGCTGCAGTCTATTTATCTGGTTTACTAAAGACCTCAAAAGAGGTTCAATACACTCCTAGGAGTCTCGTAAGTGTTATGCATGTCTTTTCTGAAAAAGTAGTGACTTTACAATATTAGGATTCAAAGTGAATTTATAAATTTTTGGGGACCATTTGGCAAATGTAGTAAATTTGAATTTCAAACAATCTTCTCATCTCTATTTACAACATTTATTTTTTAATTAAGATGCTTAATCTACTTACCGTAATTTCATTAATTTTTTTAACTGATGTTATACTTTGTACTTGTCTCTTTGAAATTTCTAATTTATCAGTAAATAAAACAGTGCCAAATTCACAAGCTTTCATTCTTGCACATATATAATTGTAAATGTCTCACCTCATTTACTTTTGTCCTTACTCAAAAGTTTTATATACTTGACGTTCCGACTTTGAAGATCACTTTCTCGTTCATTTTAGATGGTGATATATTTGTGCACAGCATTGGTCAAAATTTTGATTTGTAACTTGCTGTACTACTTAAAGCATTACATTTTATGGTTTGCAATTATTTTTACTTGCACATATATTTAAAACATATTGCCAAGGTCATAACTGGCTTAATTTAGCTTTGCTTTGGCAGTTCCTTATCATATATTCCAATATGTATACAATGTTACATAATTACATAACTTCAATGATGTCTGGCACCAAAGGTTAGCACAGGGATCAAAATATTTATCCTAAATGTAAATTACTTACAGGCACATAAATGTCTTTATTGAATAAATTTCTTATAAATTCATACAGTGCTATTTAAAGGGAACCTGTCACCCCCAAAATCGAGGGTGAGCTAAGCCCACCAGCATCAGGGGCTTATCTACAGCATTCTGTAATGCTGTAGATAAGCCCCTGATGTATCCTGAAAGATAAGAAAAATAGGTTATATTATACTCACCCAGGGGCGGTCCCCGCTGCGGTCCGGTCCGTTGGATGTCACTGTCCGGTCCGGCGCCTCCCATCTTCATCAGATGATGTCCTCTACTGGTCTTCATGCTGCTGCCCTGTTGAGGGCAGAGCAAAGTACTGCAGTGTGCTGGCACCTGGCCTCTCTGACCTTTCCTGGCACCTGCTCACTGCAGTACTTTGCTCTGCCCTCAACAGGAGCTGCAGCGTGAAGACAACAGGAGGACGTCATCCTATGAAGATGGGAGGCCCCAGGCCAGACCGCGACACCCACCGGATCGGACAGCCCGCCCAGGTGATTATATACATATACCAGAACTGATAATATGTAAGGACCATATTAGGGGAAAACTCTAAAGAGCAATGCAGTAACCATAAGAAAAAAAGAGTTACAATTCCCAACTGCAAATCAAATAAATGATAAAAAATATCAAAAGGATAAACTGATCTAGAAAAAAGTACAAAACTTTATTACCACATAATACACAAATATAGAAACACACAATAAAATCCAAAATGATTGGACAGGTAATCTAAGCAATGATGCATATAGGCAGTGACAGGCTATCCAAAGTACAGGGGTACTCTAACCGTAACATCATCTGATAACAGTGTCTAACAATACATATATAAGTAACCCCAACTGTAAGAGTACATAAATGGGTGAGAGAAATATATAACCACCAGCCTGCTCTCAGGACAATCTAAGTAAATAGGTATAGTAACCGCACAATATGTCCCCATTATCCATACAGATCAAAAGTAAGTCAGGAGCAGATGCTGGATAAGGAATGTCTCACCCATAGGACAGCACTGAACACCGCACACACCCCAACACGTGTTTCGCTTCCGCTTCTTCAGGGAGCAGTGTGTAGTAAGTGCCCGACCACAGATTTATATATGCCGCTCAGAACCAAAAAAAAAAAAAGAAGCCAATTACCTAGAATCCCCATGAGCACATCCAGCCGCAGCTGCAGAACGCATGTGGGCGGGGCCGCCCCAATCCCTAGCATCCCGTGCGGCGCCACGAGGCAATGCACCCTGGGGAAAACCCGAAACCCGCCCAGGTGAGTATAATCTAACCTCTTTTTCTCATCTTTTAGGATGCATCGGGGGCTTATCTACAGCATTACAGAATGCTGTAGTTAAACCCCTGATGCCGGTGGGCTTAGCTCACCCTCAATTTTGTGGGTGACAGGTTCCCTTTAATAATTACCTGAAATGCACACAACAGTTATCTTGGAAATGCCTGATGTAGTCAGTCTAATAGAAATTATTTAAAGGGGTTTTCCAGGCTGAAAACATACAGAACTGTGAAAGTATGCATCGTATACACTGTCATGATTTCCATGTATCACCCCCTTCATGAGTTGGTGGTCAAATGACCACATATTCACCGACTTAACACTATATCAACAATAATCTTGGTCATGCAGATTTATCTTTGCCTTCCAGATTTTTTTCTGCTGCAATGAAAACTAAATATGTTCTCCTGATGGTTCATTGAGGGGAAAGGTGTCGATACTATGCATACATGGGTATTACTCTAATATTTAGAGGTGTGCATTTATTGACTGACTTATATATAGTATATCACAAAAGTGAGACAACCCCTCAGATTTTTGTAAATATGTTCTTTTCATGGGACAACACTGAAGATATGACACTTTCATACAATGTAAAGTAGTCAGTGAACAGCTTGTATAAAAGTGTGCTCTGCTAAATAACACAACAGCTTGTTGTGGTCTCTAAATAACTCAACACACAGCCATTAGTATCTAAACTGCTGGCAACAAAAATGAGTACACCCCTAAGTGAAAATGGCTAAATTATCAATATTTTGTGTGGCCACCGTTATTTTTAAGCACTGTCTTAACTTTTTTGAGTATGGAATTCACTAGAGCTTCACAGGTTGCCACAGGAATCCTCTTCCATTCCTCCATGACCGACATCAAAGAGCTGTTGGATGTTAGAAACCTTGCGCTCCACCTTCCATTTGACGATGCCCCCCAGATGCTCTATAGGGCTTAGGTCTGGAGACATGCTTGGCCAGTCCAGCTCACTTACCCTCAGTTTCTTTAGCAAGGCGATGCTGATCTTATAGGTGTGCTTGTGGTCATTATCATGTTGGAGTACTGCCCTGCAGCCCAGTTTCCAAAGGAAGAGGATCATGCTCTGCTTCAGTATGTCACAGTACATGTTGGCATTCATGGTTCCCTCAATAAATTGTAGCTCCGCACAGCCGGTAGCATTCATGCAGCCCAAAACCATGACACTCCTACCACCCTGCTTGACTATAGTCAAGATACACTTGTCTTTGTGCTCTTCACTTGGTTGCCACCACCCACACTTGACACCATCTAAACCAAATAGGTTTATCTTGGTCTGATCAGACCACAGGACATGGTTCCAGTAATTCATGTACTGAGTCTGCATGTCTTCAGCAACGTGCTTGGGGGTTTTCTTGTGCACCATCTTTAGAAGAGGCTTCCTTCTGGGATGACAGCCACTAATTTGATGCAGTGTGCGGCATATGGTCTGAGTACTGACAGGCTGACATGCCCCACACCTTTATCCTCTGCAGCAATGCTGGCAGCACTCATGTCTATTTTGAAAAGACAACCTCTGGATATGATGCCGAGCACTTGCACGCAACTTCTTTGGTTGACCATGGCAAGATCAGTTCTAAGTGGAATCTGTCTTGTTAAACCGTTGTATGGCCCTGGCCACCGTGCTGCAGATCAGTTGCAGGGTGACGGCAATCTTCTTATAGTCTAGGCCAATGGTGGTGAACCTATGGTACACAAGTCAGAGGTGGCACGCAGAGCCCACCCTGTGGGTATGCACATCATTGCCATTCTGCATCAGTAGACTGGGGCTGGCGGGTGAGGGGCCTTGCGATGCCAACCCTTTAGCTGGATGTGTCCTCGGCTCCACATCCAGCTGAAGTGTATTACAGCTTGCGAACTTACTTGGTTCATGCAGACACTATCCTGAGTGGGTTGACCTGCAATATTGTATTGACATTTTACTTTGTGTTTTCACTTTGTGCCAAAAAAGGCTTTTTTTTTTTTGGTTCCTTGAGCGGTTTATGCAGTCTTAATAAACCTGCCTGGACATTTTTTCATGAAACCACTTCACATGCCTACCTCAAACCGCAGCACAGTGAGGACGAAACCCTACAAGACATACAGTATATCACTTATAATCAGACATATATCACTTACATTGGGTACGGAAAGTATTCAGACCCCTTTAAATTGTTCACTCTTTGTTTCATTACAGCCATTTGGTAAATTCAAAAAAGTTCTTTTTTTCACATTAATGTACACTCTACACCCCATCTTGACTGAAAAAAATAGAAATGTAGAAATTTTTGCTAATTGAATAAAAACGTAAAACTGAAATGTCACCTGGTCATAAGTATTCACACCCTTTGCTCATACACTCATATTTAAGTCACATGCTGTCCATTTCCTTGTGATCCTACTTGAGATGGTTCTACTCCTTCTTTGGAGTCCAGATGTGTTTAATTAAACTGATAGGACTTGATTTGGAAAGGCACCCACCTGTCTATATAAGACATTACAGCTCACAATGCATGTCAGACCAAATGAGAATCATGAGGTCAAAGGAACTGGCCAAGAAACTCAGAGACAGAATTGTGGCAAGGCACATATCTGGCCAAGGTTACAACAGAATTTCTGCAGTACTCAAGGTTCCTAACAGCACAATGGCCTCCATAATCCTTAAATGGAAGAAGTTTGGGACCACCAGTAGTCTTCGTAGACCTGGCTGTCCAGCCAAACTGAGCAATTGTGGGAGAAAAGCCTTGGTGAGAGAGGTAAAGAAGAATCCCAAGACCACTGTGGCTGAGTTCCAGAGATGCAGCAGAGTGATGGGAGAAAGTTCCACAAAGTCAACTGATCACTGCAGCCCTCCACCAGTCAGGCTTTTATGGCAGAGTGGCCCGACGGAAGCCTCTCCTCAGTGCAAGACATATGAAAGCCTGCATAGAGTTTGCTAAAAAACACATGAAGGACTCCCATACTATGAGAAAAAAGATTCTCTGGTCTGATGAGACAAATATAGACCTTTTTGATGATAATTTTAAGTGGTATATGTGGAGAAAACCAGGCATTGCTCATCACCTGCCCAATATAATCCCAACAGTGAAACATGGTGGTGGTAGCATCATGATATGGGCGTGTTTTTCAGCTGCAGGGACAGGACGACTGGTTGTCATTGAAGGAAACATGAATGCGGCCAAGTACAGAGATATCCTGGATGATAACCTCTTCCAGAGTGCTCTGGACCTCAGACTTGGCCGAAGGTTCACCTTCCAACAAGACAATGACCCTAAGCACACAGCTAAAATAACAAAGGATTGGCTTCAGAACAATTATGTGACCATTCTTGACTGCCCCAGCCAGATCCCTGACATAAACCCAATTGAGCATCTCTGGAGAGACCTGAAAATGACTGTCCACCAAGGTTCACCATCCAGCCTGACGGAACTGGAGAGGATCTGCAAGGAAGAATGGCAGAGGATCCCCAAATCCAGGTGTGAAAAACTTGCATCATTCCCAAGAAGACTCATGATTGTACTAGCTCAAAAGGGTGCTTCTACTAAATACTGAGCAAAGGGTCTGAATACTTATGATTATATGATATTTCAGTTTTTCTTTTTTAATAAATTTTCAAAAATTACTACATTTCTGTTTTTCTCAGTCAAGATGGGGTGCAGAGTGTACATCAATGAGAAAAAAATGAACTTTTTTGAATTTACCAAATGGTTGCAATGAAACAAAGAGTGAAAAATGTAAAGGGGTCTGAATACTTTCCGTACCTACTGTATAATCTTAATGATTTATTATGGTCATTTCACGTGTCTGTAAGAAAAGTTAGCTCATCGTAATTATTTGAGATTCTGTCCAGAAAAAAAAAATTGGCATCCCTGGCTTGGACCGGTTATTCGCTGCCATTATCTGGTGTATTCAGCAGTGCATTGTTGCTGACATCACTTATGACATGCTGCTGGAAACACCTGGCCACATCAGCCAACCATAGGTCCCAGAGGTCCTGCTGACACTTTGAACGGTGGCATATTCCTATCTGGGTACATGCAACAACCTGTGCTTGATCTTGATAAGGTGAGTATAGCTGTTTTTTTAATTTACCAAGCCATCTGTAAAGTTTTAATTTTGCCTGGACAACCACTTTAAGTCTATCTATTAATTTTTATCAGTTGGGGAACCATGTAGAGAAAGAACTGCGTGACATTTTTACTATTGCTGCAGTGTCAGATGAGGTGAGTTTCAATTCTACTTAAGAACGCCAAACGAAAGCCTTAGAAAAGATGACAGGTGAAGCTCAGTGGTATTTAAACATTGTTATGATTGCAACATGAACTATAATCCCTTTAGCTAAGTTGTCACTGGATCTTACTAAAACCAGTGTTGATGATTTTCCATTGATTTCTGGAAAAATCACTCAACATCTGATGT
This sequence comes from Ranitomeya imitator, assembly GCF_032444005.1. NCBI lineage: Eukaryota > Metazoa > Chordata > Amphibia > Anura > Dendrobatidae > Ranitomeya > Ranitomeya imitator. The sequence goes on along the minus strand of NC_091285.1, from coordinate 271,791,052 downwards.
TCTGTTCTCATAGGGACTCATAATAGACGTAATGTTCACTAGTTTACCCTTTTTCAAAAAGGCAATACACATGTGCAGTCATAAGAAAAAGTCAAAGTCAATAACTGTCTCCATATCTCATTTATACTGTACTTAAATGGAAAAAGCTGTGCTGATGCAGGTCTGCTTCTCCACTTGCTCTGCTTCTGTTTGTGGATGTTGCCCAAACAGGAGGTTTGCGGAACATAACTTAGGACACCTCTGGTCTCTTGAAATCTGCATCTCACAGAAGACACTATCTACCCTTTACTCATTTGAGTTGTCCCATTAACACCATTTATCACCTATACAGCTGCAGACTGCTTCTCATCCCAAAAAGGAGGGTCTCAAAGTCCACTGTGTGAATGAAGCGTAGCCATTATTGGCAACAGCCACTGCTTTAGACTGTTTATTTCAAGTCCATTTACACAGAGAAATTCAGGATCTCAATTCTCTTGATCGTTGGAGGTACCAAAAATTGGACCCCCGTGGTCATGGATTTATCCTCTATCCCAGGGGTGGGGAATCTTTTTTCTGCCTAGGGCCATTTGGATATTTATACCATCCTTCTGTGCCATACAAACTCCGCCCACAAAGTACATCCTGACTCTGGCACTGGTGTCAGGACGTAATCTTTCATTGCATGCCCTTCAATGTTCAGTGGTGAACACTGCATGTGTGTGTGCTAACAGAGCAAGAAGAAATTAATGAGCTGGTGGTAATCAAATTACACCTCCCTGCCCAAGAATGCGGTCCCTGAGAATTTGCTTGGGGGCCTGATAAAAGGCGATTCAGGGCCGTAAATGGCCCTGGAGCCTGAGGTTCCCCACCCCTGCTCTATCCCATAGATAGGTGAGATATGTTATTTTTGAGATAACCTCAAACTTCTCAATGGCAACCCACAAGATATAGCGAGTGATTCATCAAATTACATTGGTAGGACTTTTCTCATCTGGACAAAAATGGCAGCTAAAATAGCACAGCATGTTCCAGTATTCGGTCTGGTAGTATGGCAGACCCCAAGATCAAAACTAAAGACCCTATTATAGTCAGTTGGGTCCATCAGGTACACAGGTGATGATCATCCTGCAAGGAGCCTGGCACTTCCATATTATTTGTATTTTTGTTCTGGACCAGAAATACAGAACTAATAAACATATATTTGAACAGAGCCTAATTTGTTCCAATATGATCATTTTATGCTGAAAACATATTTTCAGAATATATCAATGGAAAACTAATAATTAGCTTTGAATCTCTGAAATGCAAACCAAACATAAGAAAAAGCGAGGTGAACTAAAAACAACAAATATAAGGAGACTCTACCTGTATAATAGAAGTCAGAAAGATCTGCTGGAAGATGTAAATCGCCTTCTATGTAGCAGAAATGATCCAGTACAAAACAAACAGTGGCCCCAATTCATCAACACAATTATGCAAAAATGTTGGTGTAAATCATTTTAAAGAGTCGCAAAATGTCTAGATGAAGTATGGCACTCATTATGACAGAAATCTTACTCCATTTTCTGACTGAAGACAGATTTGTAGCGTGGTGCACGCTGCTAATCAGACAAGCCGAATTCAATAAAAAGCACTCTCCCCTTAATGAGTCAGCTGTGTGTATTTGATATACCTCCTCATCAAGACCCGCAAGAAAATCAACAGCAAAGGTTCATGAATCAAGGCTAGAGCACCAGAAAACTTCATGTTCGAAGAGCTGCCCATATTGGCACAGCTTGAGTCGTTAAGAACATGCAGCACTGCACTATACTGTAGCGAGACGCTACTAGACAACCAAGCAGTTCAAGCACTTCAGTAACGCCTATGCTGATTGGTTGACCCTTCCATACATTGGCAGGTTCTCTAGCTTCAATTCACAAGGGACCAGGAATAATTATTGTAAGATAAAAATATTGAGAAGCGTTGGAGAGGGACAGAAGTACACACAAAATAGGGCAATACCGTCTAATAAGGGATAAGTGAAAGCGATGATAGTGCTAACCTTAAGGCATAATACTTATAAAAGTGTAAAAAGTGTGGACAATGACTATTGCGTTCCTATCCCTGAAGACACCAATCGCATTATATGAATAAGTGTTATGCGTCTTTTACACATATTGTGTTATACAGTGGGGAAAATTAGTACTGTGAGAATGTAAAAAAACAACAGAAAATCGCATTGTATGATTTTAAATAATTTTATTGCATTAAATAGATATTTGATCACCTACCAACAGCAAAAATTCTGGCTCTCAGAGACTTGTTAGTTGTTCTTTAAGAAGCCCTCCTACTCTGCACTCATTACCTGTATTAATTGCACCTGTTTGAACTCGTTACCTGTATAAGAGCTACATGTCCAAGCAATAAATCACACTCCAACCTCTCCACCATGGCCAGGACCAAAGAGCTATGTAAGGACACCAGGGACAAAATTGTAGACCTGCAGAAAGTTGGGATGGGCTACAGGACAATAGGCAAGCAGCTTGGTGAGAGGTGTAAGATGGCCGCCGGAATTGTCCTTGAGGGGAGATATGTGTCATCGCGGCTATTAGCTGCGGTGATGTGAGCTCGGAAGTATGTTCCAGCACATATAGTGCTAAGAGCTATTTGGGCTATTCCAGGGCCGGGTTTTACGAGCTGTCATAAGACATGGGTGGGAATGATGGCTCTCATATCCCAACCCCAGGGACTTGGTTTGTCTAATAAAATAGAGGCCAAATGTCTCATTCGATGACTGTAGCTGTAGGTGTGGAGAACCTCCAGTGTGTGTTGCTAAAGACACTGACCTTAGCAGGTGGCCCTGCAGTACTATATGGACTGTTTTTCTGTTTGTTTTTTCACTTTGTGCCAGAAAAAGCTGCTCATTTGTTTTTTCTATCCAGAGCAGTTTATGCAGTTTTAATAAAGTTACTGGGACATTTCAACAATACTGCTTCACGTGCCTACCTCAACTGCAGCATAGTGAGTACAGACTCCTACAGAGGGCAATAACTGTTGGCACAATTATTAGAAAACGGAAGAAAGACAAAACCTTCCTTGGTCTGGGGCTCCATGCAAAATCTCGCCCCGTGGGGTAAGAATGATTCTGAGAAAGGTCAGTAATCGGCCCAGGACTACATGGGAGGACTTGGTCAATGATCTGAAGATAGCTGGGTCCACAGTCTCAAATATTACCATTAGTAACACACTACACCATCATGAATTAAAATCCTGAATGGCACGAAAGGTGCCTCTGCTCACGCCAGCACATGTCTAGGCCCGTTGGAAGTTTGCCAATGACCAACTCGATGATCCAAAGGAGGCATGGAAGAAGATCATGTGGTCAGATGTGATCAAATTAGAACATTTTTGTATTAACTCCACTAGCCATGTTTGGAGGAAGAAGAAGGATGAGTATAACCCCAAGAACACAGTCCCAACCATGAAGCATGGTGGGGAAACACCATACTTTGGGTGTGATTTTCTGCAAGGGTGATAGGACAACTGCACCATATTGAAAGGAGGATGGATGGGCTCGCGTATAGCGAGATTTTGGCAAATAACCCCCTTCCCTAGTTAGAGCATTGAAGATGGGTTGTTGTGTCTTCTAGCATTACAATGACCCAAAACACACAGCCAAGGCAACTAAGCAGTGGCTCCATAAGATGCATTTTAAGGTCCCGGAGTGGCCTAGCCAATCTTCAGACCTGAACACTAGTGTTGAGCGACTTTTACTTTTATAGGATCGGGTCGGGTTTCACGAAACCCGACTTTTTCAAAAGTCGGGTCGAGTGAAATCGGCCGATCCTATAAAAAAGTCAGGGTCGGGGTCGGCCGAAACTCGAAACCCAATGCATTGCATTGGGTTTCCAGGGTTCCCAGGGTCTGAAGGAGAGGAAACTCTCCTTCAGGCCCTGCGATCCATATTTAGGTGTAAAATAAAGAATAAAAATAAAAAATATCGCTATACTTACCCTCTGACGCGCCCTGGTACTAACCGGGAACCTTCCTCCTTCGAATCAGCGCTTCCAGGACCTTGCTGTGACGTCGCGGTGACGTCGCGGCTTGTGATTGGTTGCGCGACCGCCCATGTGACCGCTCGCGCGACCAATCAGAAGCCGTGACGTCACCGAAGGTCCTTCAAGCGCTGATTCTTAGGAAGGAAGGCTGTCGGAAAGAAGCAGGGCGCGTCCGAGGGTGAGTATATTCCAGAATGCTGTAGATAAGCCCCTGATGCGGTGGGCTTAGCTCACCTTCCATTTTGGGGGTGACAGGTTCCCTTTAATGCATATTGTGTAATGTAAGTGCATTATGCCCAGCGACAGATAGCAGGGTCAGAAGTAGTTAAGTGTTGGGACAAGCCCACAAAGGAAGGTCTTAGTTCTAAGGAAAGGACTATGTTTCTTGGTTAGAGTGAGACTGGAGTTAAGAGCCTAAAGAAGTAACAAGTGTGCAGTGCTGCCAAGGGGTGATCCACAGCATAAAGAGATGTATGTTCAAGGATAGTGTGAGCTTGAAGAGAATTACTGATGAGACACAGTAGCCTTCCACATTATAGGGGTCCTTGGATAGGGCAATGTGCCACAAGAAACCTGAGAGCTTGCTAAGGCTGAAGGTAAAGGACTGAGAGTGTAGGACTAATGGAGGTCCTGATCAGTAGGTCCAGGGTGTCCATAGTAATAGAACAAGGAACTACTGAGTGAGTAGAGAAAAACTTGCTGATCAGGACTGTGGCTTTGAGGCTGGGTTGTGGCAAAGTAGGATGAAATAGTGTGCTTCACCGGCCCTGGAATTGACTACAGTGGAAGGAAATGCTTTTCAATGTGAAGGAAATATGCTTAAGACTGTGTACCCGCTATCCCTTGTACATAACCCTTATCAAGTTCATGAAAGTCCCCATTTTTAAACGTAAGTCTCCTATATTAATCTGTGGGATTCATGGTCCTGGTCATTGGCTAAAGATGGCCTGCACAGGCGCAAGGCCCTCACTTTACCAACACACCACCAGGACCCACAATTTTCTGTAAAGTGCCAGTGCATTATGAAGCAGCAGCTCAGTCATGGCTATCACTCTCCAACACTTTGCAAAAGCATGGAAAGCTGCTGCCCCGTGGCAGAAGGAAAGGGTTCTTCCAGACGTATAATGGCAAAAACGGAAATTGGCATGTTTCTGCTATTTTATGCTTTCAGAAAGGTGTCAGTCCGGTGCAGAAACACATTCGTGTTAATAAAACTTATTTGGCATCCCAAGGCTCTTCATATCCACAGCGCAGACCAGCTAAACGTGCCACTAGCCATTTTTGCCAAGATATAAATATAGTTGTGCTCAAAAGTTTACATACCCTGGCAGAATTTTTGCTTTCTTGGCTTTTCTTCAGGGAATATGAATGATAACACTAAAACTTTTTCTCCACTCATGGTTAGTGATTGGGTGAAGTCATTTATTTATTTTTTTATTTTTTTATTTTTTTTAATTCTTTATTTTCAGATTTAAACATATTACTTGAACACAACATTGTGTCATAGATGCATCATAAAAGGCATTGTTCAGGGGATGGTTTAGGACAGAAAGGGAGGGTAGAGAGGGGGAAAATAATAACTAGCGGGGGGCGAGAAAGTAAGGAAAGGGAAAACAGAGGGGATACACAATAATAAACAATATCACAACGTCTTTAAACTGTGACAGATGGCTTGGGCACCAGTATGTAATGGGTGTATTTAGAAAATGACGTAGGCTGTTCAGGGCATAGCAAAAAGACCAGATATAATAGCGTAAATGCTTCTAAGTGGGAGAAGGCGTCCAGGAACCACTAAATTCCTCTCAAGAAGTATTATCTTCAAGGTATTTAACCCAATGGGTCCAAGTCGACACATAGGAACTGTGACTAAAGATCTCCCAACTAGACAGCTCCTCCAGGCGGGAGATATGAGCTACCTTAACGTGCCATTCCTCTATTGTGGGGGGATCTGTATCCTTCCAATGCAACGCTATTAAATGTTTTGCAGCGCTTATCATCAATGGAAGGAGACCATGTTTTTCTGGAATAAAATCTTTTGACGGGCATGAGAGAACATCCGTGACCTTAAGGTTTGTTTTTATCAGGTGTAATTTTTTGAGAACAGACTCCACTCCATCCCCAAAATTTCTTAATTTAGGGCAGTCCCAGAATATATGTAAATAGTGGCCTCCAGGGCCAAGACATCTCCAACAAGTATCGTCATCTACAAGACCCATATGATGGAGTCTCGCCGGAGTCAAATGCCACCTGGTTAATATTTTATAGGAATTTTCCTGTAGGAGTATACATCTGGAGAAACCCCTGGCATTAGCCAACATTCTATGTATTTGGTCTTCCGTGAATGTGACGTTAAGCTCTATTTCCCATGAATAGATAAACGCGGGCTTAAAACCAATGCTCGGAGAAATAAGATGTGAGTATATACGAGACAGAATTTTTTGTCGCGGGGGTGGGAGTTTGGTCATAATATCCAGCCAGGACCAATTACATCTAGCTGGGAATCTTTGTTTAAATTGTAGGAGTGTACGTCTAATCTGCTGGCTTTGGAGGAAATTTGTAGGACGAGCTGTTGCACCCGATGGCCAAGTCCCTCCCTGTAATATTTTATCATTGTAGAAGCTGCTTAACGTTTCTCTTGGTAGAGTAGACCACAACTTATACGGATCTTGAAAATCTAAATCTATCAAGTAAGGTATTGCGCCAATTGGTGTTAATGCAGAAGGAAAAGTGTCCTCCGGGAGTTCCCCGATCACCATTCTTTTAATATGCAAAGTAGTTAAAGTTATCTCATCTAACCTGAGAGTGCTTGGTGGTGTAGCCTTGGTCCATAGGTACGGCAACCCCCCCGATCCCAATGAAGCCAGATCCAAACAATCACCCTCCCCTCTCTCAGCACAAGATACTAATTTTAACCATCTACTGAGATGTATTGCCTTATAATAAAGAAGGGGATCTGGGACCCCCAATCCTCCGGAGGAAACCGGGTTTGAGAGAAGCCTATATGTCAACCTAGCAGGTTTCAATTTCTAGATAAATTTCCTTTTTAGTGATTTTAACGATCCAAAAAAGGTCAGGGTTATATGAATCGGAACCATGTTCATGGCGTACAATACAATACCTAAATATTTAATAGAGTTGCCAGCCCAGGAAAATAGAGTCTGTGAGCGAATGGAGAAGACTTGAGAGTGGGGTAGAGTAATGTTCAACACTTCAGATTTGGATAGATTAATTTTAAAGTTAGAAAGGAGACCGAACTCGTGGAAAATTTGAAGGATAACCGGGAAAGCCCGGGACGGGTTGGTAATAAAAAAAAGCAAATCGTCTGCAAAAGCTAACGTTTTAAGAGACCCCCTACCCACTAGCAGCCCCTTTATATGCTGTTCCTGTCTAATGCTTTGTATCAAAGTTTCAATAACTAAGATGAACAAGTATGGTGACAACGGGCATCCCTTTCTAGTCCCGTTGTTATTCCCGAAGCTATCTGACAGGGTGCCATTAATCCTGACTTTGGCCGTCGGTTGAGAGTGGAGAGAGAGAACAGATGATATATACTGAGGGGGAAGCCAAATTTAACCATTTCCTGTTCCATAAATCGCCAGCTCACTCTGTCGAAGGCCTTCTCGGCATCTGTCGACAGGAGAACTAAGGGAATTTTTCGAGTCTTGGCGAATATTATAGACTGTATGGTCTTAGTAGAGTTGTCCTTCCCCTCCCTTCCCCTCACAAAGCCCGCCTGGTTATCATGAATCAATTTGGGTAAGAAGCCGCTTATTCTACCTGCTAGAATCTTAGCCCACAATTTGGTGTCTGCATTAAGCAGTGCAATCGGTCTATAGCTAGCACACAGATTGGGGTCTTTACCCTCCTTCGGAAGAACTGTGATGAAGGTTTCTAAGGATTGCTTGGGAGGGAGTTGATCCTCCAAATAGGAATTAAATAAAGACACCAGGTGGGGTAATAATGGTTTTGTAAACTTTTTGTAATATATAATGGGGAGGCCATCTGGACCTGGGGCCTTTCCGTTAGGAATGGTAGAGAGGGTTTCCAAAATTTCTTTAGGAGTAACTGGAGTGGTCAGTAGAGACTGGCCTTCAAGGGTAATTTTAGGGAGGTTCAATGGGGATAGGAATTCTTTGATTTTTTCTATAGCTGCTAATGGGTCTTGCATACTGTCTGGTATGTTTAAATTATATAAACTATCATAAAAGGATCTAAACTCCTCTGCAATATCTGCAATCTTAAAAACTGAAGAACCGTCTAAAGCTTTAAGTTGTCTAATGTACGTTTTGTCCTGCTGCTTCTTGAGCAGTGATGACATAAGTTTACTGCTTTTCTTGCCATGGAGATAGAACCTCTGTTTACTCCTCATGTAAGTCTTAGCCGATTGAACATTTAAAAGATTTTTTAATGAGTTTCTTAATTCAGTTAGTTCGGTTTGTATCTTGGTTATTTGGGATCTCTTATGTAAGCGTTCAAGGGAATTGATTTAATGTAATATAGACATGACCTGTTTTGTTCTTTCTTTTTTGAGATAGGAACTCAAGGCTATAAATTCCCCCCTCATTACTGCTTTATGTGATTCCCACACCATAGGTATGGGTGGGCCTGAGTGTAAATTGGTCTGGAAAAAGAAGTCAAGGGTGTTTGATAGTTTCATGACATGAGAGTCAGAGTCTAGGAAAGTCTCATTAAGGGACCAGGACTTGGCTGGCTGCGGTAGAGTAACTATGGCTATTTCGAGAAAAATAGGGGCATGGTCTGAGAGAGAAATAATGCCTATAGTTGCAGATTTGACTAATGGCAAATTTACTGATTATGTTAGCAAATAGTCGATTCTATGATAGCTATTACCAGGGTTGGAATAAAAGGTGTAATCCCTGCCTGAAGGAAAAATTACTCTCCAGGGATCTATCAAATGTAATCTCTGCAATGATAGGTGTAATCTTCTCAGAGCCCTCTGAGAGAGGACCGATCTACCCGTCGAAGTATCAATAGAAGGGTTAAGTGGAATATTGAAATCTTCCCCCATTATCAAAAGACCCACAGAAAATAGCTTTAAGGTACCTTCACACTGAGCGACGCTGCAGTGATCCAGACAACGATCCGGATCGCTGCAGCGTCGCTGTTTGGTCGCTGGAGAGCTGTCACACAGACAGCTCTCCAGCGACCAACGATGCCGGTAACCAGGGTAAACATCGGGTTACTAAGCGCAGGGCCGCGCTTAGTAACCCGATGTTTACCCTGGTTACCATCGTAAAAGTAAAAAAAAACAAACAGTACATACTTACCTTCCGCTGTCTGTCCCCGGCGCTGTGCTTTCCTGCACTGACTGTGAGCACAGCGGCCGGAAAGCAGAGCGGTGACGTCACCGCTGTGCTTTCCGGCTGGCCGGCGCTCACAGCCAGTGCAGAGAAGCACAGCGCCGGGGGACAGACAGCGGAAGGTAAGTATGTAGTGTTTGTTTTTTTTTACTTTTACGCTGGTAACCAGGGTAAACATCGGGTTACTAAGCGCGGCCCTGCGCTTAGTAACCCGATGTTTACCCTGGTTACCAGCCAAGACATCGCTGAATCGGCGTCACACACGCCGATTCAGCGATGTCTACGGGAAATCCAGCGACGAAAGAAAGTTCTGGCCTTCTAGCTCCGACCAACGACAGCACAGCAGGATCCTGATCGCTGCTGCCTGTCAAACTGAACGATATTGCTAGCCAGGATGCTGCAACGTCATGGATCACTAGCGATATCGTTCAGTGTGAAGGTACCTTTAGAGTATTCATTGTTTCACACATCCATCTAATTTGGTTCCTGTTTGGGGCATATAGATTACACATGGTAACCTTAGTATTAGCTAAGAGGCCTTTAATTATAATATATCTGCCTTCAGAGTCAGAGAGGCAATCACTTAAAACAAAAGGAACATTTTTTTTTATAGCAATGCTCACTCCTCTAGATGCCGAACCACCCGTGCTATGATACCAGGTCGGATAACGAGATCTAGACATGTGTGGTACTCTCCCTTTTCCAAAGTGTGTTTCTTGTAAGAAAACTATGCTAGATTGTTGTGAGTGCATAAGATTCATTACCTGGCTTCTCTTACACAGAGAATATAAGCCCTTTACATTATATGAAGCCACTACCATAGTGGCGAAATTAACATCATCACCCATTGATTAATAAAGGGAATAAGAAAAGAACTGTATACGTGAACCAAGCCATCAGACCACAAAAAATGGAAGAAACCTTATCAATTACAAAAATATAATATATATAGGGGCATCAGGGAGTCCGTGGGACTTACTTCATACCATGGGTAAGCATTTATAATTACTCCAGTGCACTTCGTGGCTGGCTATACTCTGACCTATTGTTAGGGGTCGAGTTCCTGCCTCTGCACAGGGGGAATCTCGGGCCATCTCCGCTGCGGTCTCCCATTCTTCTTCTGCCGCAGTGGAGCCTGCTCAGCGGAGACGTCGATCCCAGCGTCTCGCTCAGTCTGTGCTAAGAGTTACTGCTGTGTTTCCTGCTTCTCCCATTGAAGTCAGTGCTGGGCAGCGGCGAGCGGACGCTTCTGGGGCTAAGTCCTGCTTTTCACATTCTGAGCATGCCCAGAGTAAGATCTCTCAGTGGAGATCGAGGGTCACATGATCAGATACTGCAACTAAGGTCCTTGTAGCTGCTAGGACTAAATCCTGCTTTGCACTCTGAGCATGCCCAGGGCGAGATCTCTCAGTGGAGATCCAGGGTCACATGCTCAGGTGCTGCAGCACTCCATTGGTCCTTCTTTGAAAGGTCCTAAACATGCTGCAACTATTTAAGGCTCGCATGGCTGCACGGCCATGCGCTAGTATCAAGTCATATATGTGCTTTGCGCCAGTGTGGTTATGTATGAGTGTGTTCAGGGACCCGGCTGAAATAAGCCCCTAGAATACTGGCTCCTCCGGTGAGGAGATTGCATGTGTGTGTTCAGGGACCCGGCTGAAATAAGCCCCTAGAATACCGGCTTCTCTGGTGAGGAGATTGTCTGTTACATAACCACTGACTGCCATCAGCTAGGCAGTAAGCTTGTGCTCCTGTGAAGCTAACAGGGCGCAGTGCTTCCCTTTCATGGCTACTCTGTGGAGTAACAGAGCTAGCCTATACCGCCTAACAGTGCCGCCATTCGCTAGCAGCAAGTTCCTCCTGCACGGTGGACCCCGGGTTGCGAACGCACCTTTCTTAATAAACATCTCTATTTTCTCGGTGCGTTCCGCTAGCCCTAACACCTATAAGTAGGGTTGAGCGAAACGGGTCGAAAATTTTCAGAAGTCGCCGACTTTTGGCAAGGTCGGGTTTCATGACCTGTGTGGGGTCGGCCATGAAGTCGGCGATCTTCTGAATCTGGAATCAGAATTCCGATACCGATTCCCGATATGTTTAAGATATCGGGAATTGGTATCGGAATTCAGATTTAAATGTAAAATAAAGAATTAAAATAAAAAATATCGCTATACTCACCCTCTGACGCGCCCTGGTACTAACCGGGAACCTTCCTCCTTCGAATCAGCGCTTCCAGGACCTTGCGGTGACGTCGCGGTGACTTCGCGGCTTGTGATTGGTCGCGCGGCCGCCCATGTGACCGCTCGCACGACCATAAATATACAAAAAAGGTTGCACTCTATCGTGCAAAAGCATGTCTAATATGAAATATATGAAATATGAATAGCAAAAATTGCTTTTGAACATTAGGAAAATATTTAAGAGACGCTTTGCACAGAATTTGATATAATCAAATAGTGTGAGCCCATCAACCAGTCGTCAAGGTGGTCTCAGAACTGATGGGTCCCTGACCCCCCTGTCCAAATGTGAACACTTACCAAAGGCCAATGTCTGTATGCCTGGGTGAATGTGGACACCTCTGTTCAGTAAAGCCTACATATGAGTTGGCCGGGACCAAGTGTGATGAGATGCAATTAAAAACCACATGGTGATGGGAGGAGTGCGCAGTCAGTAAGCTAATATAGAAATGACTTGCACGACCAATCAGAAGCCGTGACGTCACCGAAGGTCCTGCAAGCGCTGATTCTTAGGAAGGGAGGCTGTCGGAAAGAAGCAGGGCGCGTCCGAGGGTGAGTATATACCTAATAGGACTATACTCACCTGTTGTGAATTCTGTGGCAGAGCTCCCTCCTGTGGTCACAAGTGGTACTTCGGCTGGTTCTCTCTGTGAGCTTCCGTTGGTGGAGGAAAGTGGTACTGCGGCTTCTGAGTTTCCTTCCTCAGGTGATGTGGTGAAGTCGTTAGGTGCTGCTCTATTTAACTCCACCTAGTGCTTTGATCCTGGCCTCCAGTCAATGTTCTAGTATTGGACCTGTTTCCTCCTGGATCATTCCTGTGGCCTGCTTCTCTGCATAGCTAAGTTACTCTTTGCTATTTGTTTGCTGTTTTTTTCTGTCCAGCTTGTCAATTTGTTTTTTACTGCTTGCTGGAAGCTCTGGGACGCAGAGGGTGTACCTCCGTGCCGTTAGTTCAGTACGGAGGGTCTTTTTGCCCCCTTTGCGTGGTTTTTGTAGGGTTTTGTGTTGACCGCAAAGTTACCTTTCCTATCCTCGCTCTGTTCAGTAAGTTGGGCCTAACTTTGCTAAATCTATTTCATCTCTACGTTTGTCTTTTCATCTTAACTCACAGTCATTATATGTGGGGGCTGCCTTTTCCTTTGGGGTATTTCTCTGAGGCAAGGTAGGCTTATTTTCTATCTTCAGGCTAGCTAGTTTCTCAGGCTGTGCATAGGGAGCGTTAGGCGCAATCCACGGCTGCCTTTAGTGTGGTTGGAGAGGATTAGGGATTGCGGTCAACAGAGTCCCACGTCTCAGAGCTCGTTCTTGTTTTTTGGGTTATTGCCAGGTCACTGTATGTGCGCTGACCTCTATGTCCATTGTGGTACTGAATTACCTTTCATAACACTCACCCTCGGACGCGCCCTGCTTCTTTCCGGCAGCCTTCCTTCCTAAGAATCAGCGCTTGCAGGACCTTCGGTGACGTCATGGCTTCTGATTGGTCGCGCGAGCGGTCACATGGGCGGCCGCACGACCAATCACAAGCCGCGACGTCACCGCAAGGTCCTGGAAGCGCTGATTCGAAGGAGGAAAGTTCCCGGTTAGTACCAGGGCGCGTCAGAGGGTAAGCATAGCGATATTTTTTATTTTAATTCTTTATTTTACACTAAAATATGGATCGCAGGGCCTGAAGGAGAGTTTCCTCTCCTTCAGACCCTGGGAACCATGGAAACCCAATGCACTGCATTTGGTTTCGGGTTTCGGCCGACCCCGACCCCGACTTTTTTATAGGATCGGCCGATTTCACTCAACCCGACTTTTGAAAAAGTCGGGTTTCGTGAAACCCAACCCGATCCTATAAAAGTAAAGGTCGCTCAACCCTACCTATAAGATGTGGCTATAGAATTTATGACAAGCTGTGCCTCTTGTAGTGTGTACATCGGTATATGGATTGGGCTTCTACCATGGTACTTTATACTTTTTCTGTTCCCATGAACTCTCTGTTATACCACTAGTCTGTTACTTGGATGGTTCCTGTGTACTATGTATTACTGTGGATATTATTATTCTTTTATATGTATCTAATAAAATTGTGTGTTTTTATAATGATTTGTGAGATTTTTTGTTTACTCCATTTTTTTGGTTCCGCTGACTGCGGCAGAGGTAGGGGGTCAAACGGTCCTCCCATAGCAGACAAGGAAGTACATTGAATATGCACGAGTGGTGTGGTGAAGCTATTAGAAGAAATAGAATAAAACAACAAGCAACTAAGTGAACATCAAATGAGATTAACCAAATTAGTTTAGAATATTATCAGAGGTCAATGAAATTCCAGAAAACATGGAATGGAATGTGGTGAGATATGAACAGAGGGGGACCTGCACAGTCTCAGGTAGGCATCTTTTTCTTCACTCCAGATCTCCCTTGTTTGGGAGGTGAGTGTTTCTTTACCAAATCCCAGTCACCCTGTCCTCCAGCATAGGCAATGATAGGAGAAGGCGTGCGAAGATCCATGTCTAGGGGTAGCCATGAGGTAATATCTATCGGGGTGATTTCAAAGGTGTCCCATACTTTAGTCAAATCTTCGGGGTTCTTTACTGATACTTGTTTGCCGTCCCCATATATGGATACTCCGAACGGGAACAGCCACCTGTAAAGGATCTTATGCGAGCGCAACACTTCTAAGAGGGGTCTTAGGATTCTTCTTTTTGCAAGGGTCGATGGTGCAACATCTTGGAAGAGTTGAATAGGAGATCCCTCATAAGAGAGACTTTTAGCGTCTCTCGCAGCAGACAGAATGATGTTGGTGTCTAAATAGCTCAACAAGCCGCAAATCACATCCCTCGGAGGTTCAGAAGGCTTAGGTCTGGGTCTGAGTGACCTGTGAACTCGCTCAATCACAATTTGGTCGCACTTTTCTCGATTTTTCTAGGACCTCTGCAGATACACTCTCCGGCAAATCCTTTATTCTTATATTCTTTCGGCGACTCAGATTTTCTTGGTCCTCCAAGGCAAGAAAAGAGTTATTAAGTTGTGTTCTGTGATATTCCAAGTGTTCCTTCATGACATTGGAGTGACCGATAAGAGTGGTCTGGGATGCTTCCAAGGACTCCACCCTGTTGTCGATATGCAACAAGTCTGATCTCATGCCAGATATCTCGGCAACCAGTGGTTTTATGGCTTGAGCTAATAGTTTTTTGAAGAATGAACGGGATAATTTCCCTGAGTCCGACTGGGTAATATCACTGCCTGAAGCTTCGTCGCTTGAATCTGATTCCTCGACATGATCCTCTGCGATGACATGTGTGTGTAGTTTTTTAGGTGTGGATCTAGCTGGCACAGATTTATGCTTCAGGAATTTCTCCATTTCACTTTGTTTGCTGTGATATACACCAGTAGCCAGAGTTTTTGCACGCTCTTTATTAGTTTGAACCATTCTTTCCAATTTTAGCGTGCGTTTGAATCACCACTCGTGCATTTAGTAAGTGCCTGTTAATGCATAATCACATGAAAGACTAGCCCCATGCGGTTTTGAGGAAGGAGTGCTGACATTTATAAGTAACTATGGGAGGTAGGGCGGTATCAGCGTTCATATATGATGCGTTGAGCAGAGGCCCCCTCTTCTATGGCCCAGGAAGAGTTAATAGTTAATAGTTGCTGCTGTGTGCGGCAATAACGGCAACCGCAGGTTTCTCAGGCAGCGTGGGGTTTTCTCCCAGCCACCCGCTTATCCACCGGGACAATGGGCCCCTCCGTTATCACTGCTGGCCTCCGGTACCCCTTCGGTGCCCCCTCCAGCACACGTGCGCCTTGCTCACCTCACCTTCTTCCTGCGGGCGAGTCTGCTCCACAGTCGGTGGCCGCTCCTCTACTTGGGGTCGCGGACTTCTTACCGCTGCAGGGGACCACCCGCGGTCCGTTGTCCGGGCACCGCACCGAGCTTCCCTCCAGGCAGAGCCGCGTCCCCCTCAAGTATGCAGGCTCCCGCGTCTCCCAGTCCGCCGTCTCCCTCTGCTGGTCACGGGTCAGCTCTCGGCCAGCGCAGGGACCCGGGATCCCGTATGAGCTCTCCCTCCACCGGAGGTTTCGATGGTTCTCCGGCGGCCCGCTCGTCAGGCACTCCCGGCAGGCTAGGCCCTGGGCGCAGCATGGCAAGATGGCGCGCACCCTCCAATGGCGCCAATTCCTCTACTCCCAGTCCTCTCTGCTTCTCCGTAGCAGGCCGGGTCCACTCCGCTCCTTCCCGTCGCCTCTGCACGCCGTGCCCCTGATGTAGAGCCTATTTTAGGTGTTTAGTCACTCTCTCAGGGGTCCAAAAGGGTGCATTTGTGGTCTGGCAGTGGGAGCTGCAGCGAACCGCGTCTTCCCCGCTTGAGATCCAGGCCACGCCCCTGGGTGAAGCCATTTATTTTCAAACTACTGTGCTTTCTCTTTTTAAGTAAGTGACACATCATTAAAACCAGTGTCTCAGCCCCTACCTCATGCTGCCCTCAGATTACGTAAAAGAACTTGCTGACAAATTCTCTTTAACCGCCAGGGTAATAGATACATGATGCATGAGAGGAGGCAGGATTCTGACTCTCTTTGCTTTTGGGTTATATTTCAGCATGCATCACTGAACACAATTTCAGTTGATATTGGAACTGGAATCCAAGTGTATATTACTTAGAGGGTCTGGCCAGTGTGGATTCACAGCTTGTTATTGCCCAGAACTTGCTGATAAATAAATCATATTGTACAGTAAATATTCATAAAGAAGAAAATGAAGTTCAATTATTGCTAGAGTAAAGGCTGACAGTATTATAGCTCTAATGAGAAGTCAACCTTATAAAAAATAAATGGAGTTTTCTTAACATATTTTGACTGAAGATTTCAATTCGAGGAATGTGTTATCTTCCCTAGGCAGATCCGTGACCTGGCTAATAGGATTATTTGATTGTTACAGCTGTTAAATAGGTCCAGTTATTTTCCATAATTAAGTGGAAGTCAGTGATAAACTCTATAGTCATATAAAAGCACATTCCTGTCTGATATTGAAGGGGTTGTGCGGTCTTGTGCTAAAAGTCTACTGTCCCTCTATGTAAGTCACATACTCTATGTAAATCACATATTTGCGTTCATGTGACCACTTGCTCTTACTGCCAATACCGGTGAATCCTGACAGTGTGCGCACCACACACTGTGAAGATTCAGGAGTCTGCAGTTACATAGAGTAAAGGTTCCTTCACGCATAATGATTTCTTTAACGATATCGTTGCAACGTCACGCTTTTTGTGACGTAGCAACGATCCTGCTAACGATCTCGTTATGTGTGACAGTGACCAACGATCAGGCCCCTGCTGGGAGATCGTTGGTCGTTGGGGAATGATCAGGACCTTTTTTTGGTCGCTGATCACCCGCTGTCATCGCTGGATCGGCGTGTGTGACGCCGATCCAGCGATGTGTTCACTTGTAACCAGGGTAAATATCGGGTTACTAAGCGCAGGGCCGCGCTTAGTAACCCGATATTTACATAGTTACATAGTTATTAAGGTTGAAGGAAGACTATATGTCCATCTAGTTCAACCCATAGCCTAACCTAACATGTTGATCCAGAGGAAGGCAAAAAAAAAACATGTGCAAAGAGTAAGCTCCACATTGGGGAAAAAAATTCCTTCCCGACTCCACATACGGCAATCAGACTAGTTCCCTGGATCAACGCCCTATCAAGGAATCTAGTGTATATACCCTGTAACATTATACTTTTCCAGAAAGGTATCCAGTCCCCTCTTAAATTTAAGTAATGAATCACTCATTACAACATCATACGGCAGAGAGTTCCATAGTCTCACTGCTCTTACAGTAAAGAATCCGCGTCTGTTATTATGCTTAAACCTTTTTTCCTCCAACCGCAGAGGATGCCCCCTTGTCCCTGTTTCAGGTCTATGATTAAAAAGATCATCAGAAAGGTCTTTGTACTGTCCCCTCATATATTTATACATTAAAATAAGATCACCCCTTAGTCTTCGTTTTTCCAAACTAAATAGCCCCAAGTGTAATAACCTATCTTGGTATTGCAGACCCCCCAGTCCTCTAATAACCTTGGTCGCTCTTCTCTGCACCCGCTCCAGTTCAGCTATGTCTTTCTTAAACACCGGAGACCAGAACTGTGCACAGTATTCTAAGTGTGGTCGAACTAGTGACTTGTATAGAGGTAAAATTATGTCCTCCTCATGAGCATCTATGCCTCTTTTAATGCATCCCATTATTTTATTTGCCTTTGTAGCAGCTGCCTGACACTGGCCACTGAATTTAAGTTTGTCATCCACCCATACACCCAGGTCTTTTTCATTGACAGTTTTGCCCAGAGTTTTAGAATTAAGCACATAATTATACATCTTATTACTTCTACCCAAGTGCATGACCTTACATTTATCCCCATTAAAGCTCATTTGCCATTTATCAGCCCAAGCTTCTAGTTTACATAAATCATCCTGTAATATAAAATTGTCCTCCTCTGTATTGATTACCCTGCAGAGTTTAGTGTCATCTGCAAATATTGAAATTCTACTCTGAATGCCCCCTAAAAGGTCATTAATAAATATGTTAAAAAGAAGAGGGCCCAATACTGACCCCTGTGGTACCCCACTGCTAACCGCTACCCAGTCCGAGTGTGCTCCATTAATAACCACCCTTTGTTTCCTATCCCTGAGCCAGCTCTCAACCCACTTGCACATATTTTCCCCTATCCCCATTATTCTCATTTTATGTATCAACCTTTTGTGTGGCACCGTATCAAAAGCTTTTGAAAAGTCCATATACACTACATCCACTGGGTTCCCTTGGTCCAATCTGGAACTTACCTCTTCATAGAAACTGATCAAATTAGTCTAACATGAACGGTCCCTAGTAAACCCGTGCTGATACTGGGTCATGAGGTTATTCCTCTTCAGATACTCCAGTATAGCATCCCTTAGAATGCCCTCCAGTATTTTACCCACAGTAGAGGTTAAGCTTACTGGCCTATAATTTCCGAGTTCAGTTTTTGTCCCCTTTTTGAATATTGGCACCACATTTGCTATACGCCAGTCCTGTGGCACAGACCCTGTTATTATGGAGTCTTTAAAGATTAAAAATAATGGTCTATCAATGACTGTACTTAATTCCTGCAGTACTCGAGGGTGTATCCCATCCGGGCCCGGAGATTTGTCAATTTTAGTGATTTTTAGACGCCGCCGCACTTCCTGCTGGGTTAAGCAGGTGACATTTAATTGGGAATTTTTATCACTAGACATTTTGTCTGCCATGGGATTTTCTTGTGTAAATACTGATGAAAAAAAGTCATTTAGCATATTGGCTTTTTCCTCATCCTCATCCACCATCTCACCCAGACTATTTTTAAGGGGGCCAACACTATCATTTTTTAGTTTCTTACTATTTATGTAGTTAAAGAATATTTTAGGATTATTTTTACTCTCTCTGGCAATGAGTCTCTCTGTCTCAATCTTTGCTGCCTTGATTTGCTTTTTACAGAATTTATTTAATTTTCTGTATTTATTTAATGCCTCCTCACTACCTACTTCCTTTAATTCTCTAAATGCTTTCTTTTTGTCACTTATTGCGCCCCTGGTTACCATTGTAAAAGTTAAAAAAAAACAGTACTTACTCACATTGCGATGTCTGTCACGTCCCCCGCCGTCAGCTTCCCTGCACTGACTGTCAGCACCGGCCATAAAGCAGAGCACAGCTCTGTGCGGGAAGCTGACGGCGGGGGACGTGACAGACATCGGAATGTGAGTATGTAGTGTTTTTTTTTTACTTTTACAATGGTAACAGGATAAATATCGGGTTACTAAGTGCGGCCCTGCACTTAGTAACCCGATGTTTACCCTGGTTACCCGGGGACTTCGGCATTGGTGAAGACAGTTTCAACGATGCCGAAGTCGTTCCCCTGATCGTTGGTCGCTGGAGAGAGCTGTCTGTGTGACAGCTCCCCAGCGACCACACAACGACTTACCAATGATTACGGCCAGGTCGTATCATTGGTCGTGATCGTTGGTAAATCGTTTAGTGTAACGGTACCTTAAGACTGGACAACCTTATGTAGTTGCTTTTCACTCCATAAATTTATTTTGAAGTAATAGTAATATGTTTTACAAGATTTTGCCTTACCCTGTGGTTGTCTTAATGTCCTCTGCCATTCATTCCACAGTTGCTACTAAACCTTTGTAAAAACAGGCAGGCTAACTTTATGATGGTCAGCAAGGACTGCTACAGAAGAGGGCTATACAGGCAAGTACCTTATGACAGACGGACCACCCATTCATACTTGTAATGAAATGAGTTGCCTGTTCATTTTATCAGGTGCAATGTAATGCTATGCTGATTTTGCAGCAGTACTGAACATTTGATCAAGGGAACAGTCCTAGAATAGGTAGGCACCTCTGCTTCAAGGAAAAAAAAGATTCCCTGTAACATAAAAATTAATTGGTATTGCACATAGCATTTGGTAGATTGGGTTCTGAGTTTGCAAGTTTACTTTGAGGTCCAGAACCAGAACTATAAGTTCTTGAAAGCAACAGAAAAAGGCTAAGTCCACATGAGCAATTATTTTGAGTTTTTTTTTTTTTTTTTTTTTACACGGCATTAGAGATGAGTGGAGGTTTTGAAATTCACAACATCCTCTCCAAAAATGTTATTCACAGCAAAAAAAATTAGCACGAATCTCAGTACTGAAAAGGTGGTAGGACGGGAGAGACCACAAGAATAGTACATCCAACCCACTTTTCTGATGAGTCTGAAGATAAAATCCATCTCTGACCACCACTGTACAAAGTATGAAAATCCACTTGATAAACTGTGGTGTGATGTTGTAGTTGCTGGACATTAACCCCTTCATGACCGGGGGATTTTTCGTTTTTCCGTGTTCGTTTTTCGCTCCCCTCCTTCCCAGAGCCATAACTTTTTTATTTTTCCGTCAATTTGGCCATGTGAGGGCTTATTTTTTGCGGGACGAGTTGTACTTTTGAATGACATCATTGGTTTTAGCATGTCGTGTACTAGAAAACGGGAAAAAAATTCCAAGTGCGGTGAAATTGCAAAAAAAGTGCAATCCCACATTGGTTTTTTGTTTGGCTTTTTTGCTAGGTTCACTAAATGCTAAAAATGACCTGCCATTACGATTCTCCAGGTCAGTATGAGTTCATAGACACCTAACATGACTAGGTTATTTTTTATCTAAGTGGTGAAAAAAAATTCCAAACTTTGCTAAAAAAAAAAAAAAAAAGTTGCGCCATTTTCCGATACTCGTAGTGTCTCCATTTTTCATCATCTGGGGTCGGTTGAGGGCTTATTTTTTGCGTGCGGAGATGACGTTTTTAATGATAGCATTTCGGTGCAGATACGTTCTTTTGATCGCCCGTTATTGCATTTTAATGCAATGTCGCGGCGACCAAAAAAACGTAATTCTGGCGTTTCGAATTTTTTTCCCGCTACGCTGTTTAGCGATCAGGTTAATACATTTTTTAATTGATAGATCGGGCGATTCTGAGCGCGGCGATACCAAATATGCGTAGATTTGATATTTTTTTTATTGATTTATTTTGATTGGGGCGAAAGGGGGGTGATTTAAACTTTTATGTTTTTTTTATTTTTTTCACATTTTTTTAAACTTTTTTTTTTAACTTTTGCCATGCTTCAATAGCCTCCATGAGAGGCTAGAAGCAGGCATAGCACGATCGGCTCTGCTACATAGCAGCAATCTGCTGATCGCTGCTATGTAGCAGAATTGCAGGTGTGCTGTGAGCGCCGACCACAGGGTGGCGCTCACAGCGACGGGCAATCAGTAACCATAGAGGTCTCAAGGACCTCTATGGTTACCATTCACAAGCATCGCCGACCCCCGATCATGTGACGGGGGTCGGCGATGACGTCATTTCCGGCCGCCCGGCCGGAAGCGGTAGTTAAATGCCGCTGTCTGCGTTTGACAGTGGCATTTAACTAGTTAATAGGTGCGGGCAGATCGCGATTCTGCCCGCGCCTATTACGGGCACATGTCAGCTGTTCAAAACAGCCGACATGTCCCGGCTTTGGTGCGGGCTCACCGCGGAGCCCTGCTTCAAAGCAGGGGAGCCGGCATCGGACGGTATAGTACGTCCGATGCCGGTAAGGGGTTAATGATAAGCCTGCTTGGTTGTACCAAACATTATTAGCCCACTCTCTGGTTCTTTATCGGTGTGGGAAAAAGTACTGTGCAACTTTTTTTTCGCTATTCGAGTCATGGAAATGTGAATGTCAGGAAATTTTATTCAAATTTGATCCTTCAATTTGATCTGCTCATCTCTATATGGAATGTAAATTGATATACAGTGGCTTGCGAAAGTATTCACCATCCTTGGCTTTTTACCTATTTTGCTACATTACAACCTGTGGTCAAATATTTTTGTAATCCATTTTTTGCGCGAGTAATCAAGTTGGTGAAAGGAGAAAAATATAGGCATGAATTAAATTTAAAAATAACTAAAAATTGACATGTGTATATGTATTTACCCCTTTTGCTAAGATGCCCCTAACAATTTCTGGTGAAAGCAATTATTTTCATAAGTCACATGCTTAGTGACAGGAAGTCCACAAGGGTCACGTGGTCGGTCACTATATACTGTACACACCTTTTCTGAAAGGCTACAGAGGCTGCAACACCATTAAGCAAGAGGCACCACTAACCAAACAACACCATGAAGACCAAGGAGATCTCCAAACAAGTCAGGGACAAAGTTGTTGAGAAGTACAAGTCAGAGTTGGGTTATAAAAAAAATCCCAGTCTCTGATGATCTCTCAGAGCAGCATCCAATCCATTATCAGCAAATGGAAAGAACATGGTACCTCAACAAACCTGCCAAGAGAGGGCTGCCCACCAAAACTCTGAACCAGGGCCAGGAGGTCATTATCAGAGAGGCAGCACAGAGACCACAGGGTAAGAGCTGCAGAGTTTCCAAGCAGAGACTGGGAGTATCTGTCCATACGACCACAATAACCCATACACTCCATAGAGGTGGTCTTTATGGAAGAGTGAATAAATATAGTAATCTATTTAATGTGTATTGGCTGTTACCAAGAACTGCAGATCAGC
Source organism: Ranitomeya imitator (assembly GCF_032444005.1). Classification (NCBI taxonomy): domain Eukaryota; kingdom Metazoa; phylum Chordata; class Amphibia; order Anura; family Dendrobatidae; genus Ranitomeya; species Ranitomeya imitator. The sequence goes on along the minus strand of NC_091285.1, from coordinate 271,768,395 downwards.
TCCTAATCATTAAACAGGCCCTGATCTGCAGTACCCAGCAGTCGCAGCTACACATTAAACAGAAATGTGCAGCTCAGTTCAGTTTTTATATCCGGCCACTGCAGAAGCTAATAACACCAGATCCGGGGGAGTGTCGGGTGTAAATCCCTCACTGATCTAATATTGATAGCTCATCAATATTTCATGCTGGAACAAACCCTTTAAATAGATACCGAAGAGCATCTGTGCAGTGTGACTCTTTGTGTCTGAGTCTTGTGAAAACACTTGATCTAAAAAGCTGGTAACCAAACTGACGCGGACTGATTCATTGGATTGGATTACAATCGGTTTTGTGGATTAATTGTAAAATAAAATTACAATGAGGAAATTCTGAGGCGAAAAATTGCTATTACCAACTACTTAACACAATATTTTTTTTAGATCACCCATGAGAAACATGGGCAGGTAAAGGAGAGTCATTCATTCCCCATCAGTACTATCTGCTATCACAAGAAGTGGACAGACAAGAAGATGGAAGCGCTTTTGTTTTTTATTTGCACTGAATGTGAAATGCTGACAGACGTAACAGGTTTATTACAGGGGGTAATATAAAAACATATTACATTTCTTATTACATTGTAACTGAAATAGCAAAACTGTCCAATAACGCAGTACTGAACTCCAATGTTATATACAAACCACTGAAAGCTTACAAATGGCAGGAAGTTATTTTCACAGTGTTTCCCTCCTTGTAAAATAAAGCTATTGCTACATTTGAAAATGAGGAGAAAACAAGATTTTAGAATACATCTTCCATAATCCCAGAGACGTGCCGGGTCAAACTGGTACAAATATATGAAGCAACCAATCACTTTAACTCTTCAATTTGTCTTACAAAATGCAGTCGGAGGTGCACTGGATATTTCAGGTAACTGCATTAGTTTCCCTTACACTATTTTTTATCACCTCCAATATAGATGGGTTCCTTCAGAAGTCCAATTTTCATGTAAAAGTGCTATATGTATTTTTCATAAATAGTACTCAGAACCTGCGCTAGGCTACGGGGCTATTCACATGGACTGAGAGGCCGCGGAAAATCACGTAGACATGTCCAATTATGATCCGATGGTCAGATCGAACTCGGCCATGCAAGTCATTCGAATGCGGTCCAGTTTTCACAGACTGTCAAAATGGAGAAGATGGAGAAACTTTCTTTTCTTCCCCATGTCCGAGAAAATTGTATCACACTTTGATCAAACTCTGATCAAAGTCTGTTCGGAATAATCAGTCCATTTTTCTCGTATATGGAAAAATTGGACGTGTAAATGAGCACCAAGGCAATTATTCAGATAAGAAAAAATAATAATGCCCCATACTTGTGCACTTATAGCTTATGTATATTTCTGATTATCACCTACTCTCAGTTTAAATTAGTGACCAGTCAGGATATAAGAATTTTTTATACGCATAGCCTACTGGCTAAGCTGTTTTTAGAGGTAATTCAATTATTAATATTGTGTTATTAAAAAAGGGCATCAATATTAGGCTAAGTGCACACGTTGCAGAATTGCCGCAGAAATTTCCGTGGCAATTCTGCGCCTCCTGCCGCGGGTATATCGCATGCGGAATTGGCATGCATATTCTCGCAGAAAACTAGCGTTTTGCAAGCATAATTAGCTTGCAGAATGCTAACGTTTTCCAAGCGATCTGTAGCATTGCTTGGAAAACTGATTGACAGGTTGGTCACACTTGTGAAACAGTGTTTGACAAGTGTGACCAACTTTTTACTATTGATGCAGCCTATGCTGCATCAATAGTAAAAGATAGAATGTTAAAAATAATAATAAAAAAATAAAAAATGGTTATACTCACCTACCGCAAACAGCCGATCTCCTCAGCGCTGAACGCGGCCGCTTCCGTTCCTATAGATGGTGTGTGTGCAAGACCTACGATGACGTCGCGGTCACGTGACTACGACATCATCGCGGTCATGTAATCGCGACGTCATCGCAGGTCCTTCACACACCATCTACAGGAACGGAAGCGGCCGCGTGCAGCGCTGAGAGGCGGGAAGACTCCGGGGCCATCAGAGGGTGAGTATATCACAATTTTTTTATTTTAATTCTTTTTTTTTAACAATTATATGGTGCCCAGTCCGTGGAGGAGAGTCTCCTCTCCTCCACCCTGGGTACCAACCGCACATGATCTGCTTACTTCCCGCATGGTGGACATAGCCCCATGCAGGAAGTAAGCAGATCAATGCATTCCTAGGTGTGCGGAATCCCCGCGATTCCGCAAATTTAATGAACATGCTGCGTTTTTTTTTGGAATGCAAATCCGCTCAGAAAAAAATGCAGCATGTGCACAAAAAATGCGGATTGCATTCTATTAAATAGGATGCTTAATGTGAGCATTTTTTTCACAGTTTTATAGCGTTTTGTATAGCTACGTGTGCACACAGCCTTAGTTGTCTCAGCAGTATGTGGCTAATCATTTCAAACATACTCATAAATATCCTTTCATAAAGAGATTTTCAATAGTATTTGATAGAGTCGAATAAACAATGCTTTGATAAAATTGAAGGAAGGGAGTGTGTATAACTACAGAAGATTATAACATCTCCACATCACAGACTAAAGGCAGTGGGACGCTATTACTTGGAGCACAAAGGTCTGGAGAACACCTAGGTGAGAGAGAATTTGAGATGACAGCCTGATGCACCCCAGGCAAAAAGTAAAACTGTCACCTTTAATAACAATAAATGTAGAAAATATAAAGGTGATGTCCTACCTTTTTTTCCTGAAACAATATGGTCTGTAAATGGAAAAAATAAAAAGTATACTCATGTCACCTTTTTGGCCAGTGTATCACATGTAGTCACATGTCAGTGAGATGACATGTGAACCCTGCAGCCAATCACTGGTTACAGCAGTGAACAATGCACTACCTCTGCAACCAGATCAGGTGGCTATATTTTTTTAAACCATGCTTGGACAACATCTATAACGTTTCTTTCACACGTCCGTGTCTCCCTCCGGTATGTGTGGTGACTGTTTTCACATGTACCGCAGACTCCGACATGTAGACTTATTCAAGTGAATGGGTCTGTGCACAAGTCAGTGTGTCTCCACGGACTGTGTGTCCGTGGGCAAAACACACTGACATCTCCGTTTTTACAGTCAGCATTGGCACCAAAACAGCCCGCACACGTGCACATGGAGAGAACACATAGATGTCATCTGTGTGACATGCACCGATGCCTGAAAAGCTGCGTACGGTAGGTGCTGTTCCTGGTGCCGGGTGGTAAAGACCATTCTCATCATTCTCCCCTGCTCTGCCGACTATCAGCGTGTGAAAAGCCAGTGATGAGGTCACCGCAGTTCAAGCTCAATGAGTTCACAGCAGATCACTGTGAGAATTTTTCATCATTCTCCCCTGTTCGCACCGATCGCCGGCAGAGCAGGGGAGAATGATGAGAGCCATCTCCAGCACCGGGGAACAGCGCTTACTGTAGCGCTTCTTCTTTGGCACCTGTCTGTGTGGTACTGATGCGGCACACGGTTGCCACATGTGAGACACAAGTATTACACACACGGACACTCACATCTCCAGTACCGTTTTTTGTACCGGAAAAAAATGGACATGTGAAACCGGCCTAAGACCAATTATCAATGACAATGTCATCTCTATACTTTACACGTATTATTATATATTTAGATTCTTCTAATGCTTTAAAAATATTTTGTTTCTTACAAAATGCAAAAATACTTAAAAACAATATTTACTGGACCTTTAACATATTGTGCTATGGTGCTTGGCAGTGAAGTAGGACGTCTGTCCAGCATTGGCAATAAATGTATTTTTAATACATAACAACAATATAGATAACATTTAAATAAATATGATTAAACATAAGTTAAAAGCAAATAATTGCTAAAGTATTGTAGTATAAGCTACATATCAAACTTTTTGAGTAGCATGAAAGTCTGAGTGCTCTGGTTTCATATACTGAATGAGGAGATCTTCATGCCGCCATTATATGATTGCACTGCATTATCCAACTGCAGCATGTAGCTCCTCTGCGGTTTCATGTAACCAAACATAGATCGCCAGAGAACCTGAAATTCTAGACATTTGGTTTGTAGAGCCCAAGAAGCCAAAATGTTTCAGCCATACTACGAAGGGTGAAATATGGCTGTAGTATGGTTGTACAAACTGACTTTGGAATAATGCCATTTACCTTGTTCAAAAGGGAACAGGAGTGGAGGTTCTTGATGCCCGAACTATGAGCAGCATTAATCAGGCACCATGTATGCCTCAATCTTTGAAATGCTGCAGCAGAGTAGTACAGTAATACTAAAACATTTTGTGATGGTTTATAGGTTACCATGAATTCGTAATACAAATGTTTCACTGAAGGCAGGTGCGGATGTGTGAATTTTCAGTGTGATTGCAATCCAGCAAAACACCGGATCGTATCTGGACCCATGTTAGTCTGTGCACATGTCAGAGTTTGATCTCATAATCTAACCAGACTCGGCCATGCAAACCATCGGACAGAATTCAAATGACATCTAAGTGCAGTCCGATTTCCACGGACTGACCCAATGGAGAAGATGGAGAAAAAATGTCTCCATCTTCTCTTCATCCAAGAGAATCAGATCACACTCTCATCAGAGTCTGATCAAAGTATGATTTTCTTGGATGAAGACCCATAAATAATCGGTAAAAGGAACCCAACCAAACTGACCATCCTTGGTGTCTAGACTCTAAGCTCTAAATCTAATGATCTACTTGGACAAGTCATTATTGAGAGGAGTTGGTCTCCCATGTATCCTCTTTAGCTTATGCACTTATACACTTCAATGAGTAGTTTAGTGAGTACAATTGTATAGATACATTGTTCCATTGTTCTGTTGAAAAAAACGACACATATCCATCAAGTTCAACCAAGGAATGGAAAAGGATAAAGGGACAGTGTATATGTACAACCATAACGTTGGAACCAATCTGCTCCAAAGAGTTTTTCCTTTCTGGTTCTGACTGTCGATAGGAGCATCCTAGGTGTTAGTATCTTATGGACTGGCCTTAATATGTGGATATTACCTATATATCTGTATTTCCAAATAATATTATACAGTAAAGCCCTTCTCATATATCTACCTGCTTCCATAAAGTAAAGCCAGTGTGAAATTTCACTTTAAGAATCATTGAGTCAGAATTCTAACTTACTAACGAATAATGTTCTGGCCATTTCCCAATGAACATTTTAATTACCATGGTAACCTGCAATTCGGAAAACAAACCTTTTCAGTTAATGCTTGTCAATGTGACCCAGATGCTATGTCTGCATTTCATGTTCCAGGGTGAGTGTATACCGGGTCACGAGATTAGCCTACCATTCTGCATCACTTGATTTGACACACAATATGATAAACCAGCTAATAAATGCATTCTGGTTCAGTAAGAATGTAATAACTCATGGCTGGGCTGAAACATCCAAGTGCTAATGTTTGGATGGAGCATTATCACAGCCTGCGCATTTTATATATTGTATATTGTAGTAAGAACATGCCTTTAAGATCTCATAGAAACACAATGCTCTTCCATATCACACCTATATACGCCCATGCCAGAAATCACAGTGGCGATAGTTTACCATAGCTGAGGTTCGGCCACTAAAGCACCACTTTATAAGTGCCACGGTTCTAAATAGCTTATATTGTATCATTCATCCATTACACAAGTGCCTCGGTTCTGGCTGAGTGCAAATTGCTGGGTGAGAGTGATACATTCTGATACATTCAGCACTTGATATACCAATGGACTGAGAATATGCATATATGTAACATTATCCGAATATTTGGGATCTTTTACAAATGGAAACCCTAGACTTTCCAGCCTATGTAAGTGCATAAAAGCTATACTTTTTATAGAAATTGCTTAGTACGAGGGAGTAATGCTTGGATTAGAGAATAGGCACGCAGCGACAAAAGCCACCATTCCGAACTATAAAGTGGGATCAATCTTGTGCTATTATATACAGCGTATTTCCATTTCAAGCATAAAAGCACAAGCCCAACCTCTACATGGTATATGAAGTAAGCTCCTGCTTTTTTATTCTACATGAAAATAACCAGATGCGGTTTGACGGAAGATGAAGAGGTCCCTGACACCGATGAGATTGGATAATATGTCATTGAGATGTCAATGCACTAATGCAAATGTGCTGGATACATTGACACAATGCAGATCGTCAGCTATTGCAGAGTGGTCAGAGTTCATCCAGGGTCTTCAATTTTACAGCAAGGAGTTAAGTAAACAGTCTGTAAATGCGAATATATTTACATATATCATGAGGCTTGATGTGATGTACAGGTATATTACATATACATTACAAGATGCAGAAGAAATACTGAAGATACGCGCAGTGTCTCATGCGTAGTCTTGATTGGAGTTATTGTCTGGCATACACATTTTCTGAAAAAAAATAGATTTCATTGTTAATTTGGACTACAAAAACATAAGTTAAAGGGAGTCCGTCACCCCCAAAATGCATTTTAAATGGGCTATACAATGGTGTAGGGGACTTAGCCCCTAGAACAACCAAAAAAGTAGTGTACCTGCAACTGGTACAGTGCCTGAGAAAATAACTTTTCATTTATAGGCAAATGAGGAGATGTTGGTGCACCGATATGCCTCCTCATTTGCATATTGGGTCTCTTCCTATGCTTCTGATTGGCAGTGCTCACTTCCCAGAGTGAGCACTGTCTAAATGCCACCAGCGTCTGCTATTGGCCTCTCTGTCTCCTTTCTTCTCATGCCACTCACTGGATTTCTGGGTGTATTAGTGCAGTGAGAAATGAGACAGGGAAAAGAATGCATGCGACCACTATATGCATCCGCGTACATACCGGCCCCATTCAGTCCGTCAGTAAAGTTGCACCATACCATACCCCAAGCCTACTCATTGCTATTTGCTAAATCCCCTATAACACTCTATAATCTGTATTGTGCATTTTGGTGGGGACGGACTCCCTTTAAAGGTATTTACAGAATAGCTGATGTTCTCACCTCTATGATATTCTGGATTCACATTTTCGTAAATTGGAAATACTGGATTATCTTGCTCATTTCGCAGTTTTCTTGCTCTTAAGACATCTCTAACACACTGATGCAAGTAAACATATTGACACTATAATAAGTCAAAAAAATGAAAAAAAAATATTTAAATATGAAATGAATTACATTATATTTATATTATAACAGATATAAACAATGAATCTGTCAGCAGGTTTTTGCTATGTAATCTGACAGCTGTACGATGAAGGGACAGAAACTCTGATTCAGCCATATATCACTTAATTTACTGGGTGCAGCAGTTGTGATAGAATTACAGCTTTCTCTGCTGCAGATTTAGCAGAGCTCAGATGTTGCTGCGTACAAGGTATATTGACCGAAAGCTACTAATCAGTGCTGGGGACATGGGCAGATTATCCTGTTATAATAATCTACCCTATTGTGTTGAAACAACACACAGCCCAGTAAGTGACACACAGGCTCACAGCCCCCACATCATGGTGCTCTCGAATTACATAACAAAAACCTGCTGACAGATTTTCTTTAAAACTTTACACCGCTGTTATAAAGGACCTGAAAAGACACATCTGGCTGAAGTATACTTTTTTGAAAGAAGGGTATGCACATAAAATATTTTCCTTTTCTAGGTAACATAGTAACATAGTAACATAGTTAGTAAGGCCGAAAAAAGACATTTGTCCATCCAGTTCAGCCTATATTCCATCATAATAAGTACCCAGATCTACGTCCTTCTACAGAACCTAATAATTGTATGATACAATATTGTTCTGCTCCAGGAAGACATCCAGGCCTCTCTTGAACCCCTCGACTGAGTTCGCCATCACCACCTCCTCAGGCAAGCAATTCCAGATTCTCACTGCCCTAACAGTAAAGAATCCTCTTCTATGTTGGTGGAAAAACCTTCTCTCCTCCAGACGCAAAGAATGCCCCCTTGTGCCCGTCACCTTCCTTGGTATAAACAGATCCTCAGCGAGATATTTGTATTGTCCCCTTATATACTTATACATGGTTATTAGATCGCCCCTCAGTCGTCTTTTTTCTAGACTAAATAATCCTAATTTCGCTAATCTATCTGGGTATTGTAGTTCTCCCATCCCCTTTATTAATTTTGTTGCCCTCCTTTGTACTCTCTCTAGTTCCATTATATCCTTCCTGAGCACCGGTGCCCAAAACTGGACACAGTACTCCATGTGCGGTCTAACTAGGGATTTGTACAGAGGCAGTATAATGCTCTCATCATGTGTATCCAGACCTCTTTTAATGCACCCCATGATCCTGTTTGCCTTGGCAGCTGCTGCCTGGCACTGGCTGCTCCAGGTAAGTTTATCATTAACTAGGATCCCCAAGTCCTTCTCCCTGTCAGATTTACCCAGTGGTTTCCCGTTCAGTGTGTAATGGTGATATTGATTCCCTCTTCCCATGTGTATAACCTTACATTTATCATTGTTAAACCTCATCTGCCACCTTTCAGCCCAAGTTTCCAACTTATCCAGATCCATCTGTAGCAGAATACTATCTTCTCTTGTATTAACTGCTTTACATAGTTTTGTATCATCTGCAAATATCGATATTTTACTGTGTAAACCTTCTACCAGATCATTAATGAATATGTTGAAGAGAACAGGTCCCAATACTGACCCCTGCGGTACCCCACTGGTCACAGCGACCCAGTTAGAGACTATACCATTTATAACCACCCTCTGCTTTCTATCACTAAGCCAGTTACTAACCCATTTACACACATTTTCCCCCAGACCAAGGTACATCAGTAGGAATCTGTTTTCTGTTAATTACCTGAACAAGTAAGTCCTCACATATTTTATGTATTAAGAACCAAGTTCTTTATCACACACACAGACACCTTTCCAAAGAAATGGAGATGCACCTCCAATATTTAGGCAAGGACTACATCTGCAAGGAGTCTGTATGTTCTCCCCGTGTTTGCTTGGGTTTCCTCCGGGTTCTCCGGTTTATTCCTACACTTCAAATACATACTGATAGGGAATCTAGATTGTGAGCCCCAACGAGGACAGTAAATACAATGTCCGTAAAACGCTGTGGAATAAGATAGCGCTATATAAGCACAGCATAATAAATAAATAATTTGTGTAATCAGACAATGAAATGTAGCAGCCATCATAAAAGGAAAATGTAAAGGAAATACTTTCCTAAGAATAGTACTTCAAAATCAGAACAGCTTCTGGACTTAATACACATAGATGTTTGTGGTCCAATAAGTACTAGTACTTCTGGAAAGAAGAGATATTTTCTCACATTTATAGATGATGATTCAAGAAATATAGTTGTCTATCTGCTTGACAGCAAAAATGAAATTCCAGAAAAAATTGATATATATATTGCTGAAATATATAACAAATTTAGGAGAATGGCAAAAATTCTGGGTGCAAATAATGGAACTGAATAAACGAGTAATGAGACACAAAACGTTTTAAGGAAAAATGTAATCGTATTTCAGACCACTGTAAAAAGCGAAAGTGGAGGATGTACGCTATTTGATGCAGATGTGCCAACAACATAATGGGGTGAAGCAATCATGACAGTATTTGTATATGTTCCCTAATAAAAATGTACCAAGTGGGAATCTTATGCAAAAGAGGGCATCCTGGTGGGCTGCACTGAAACCCAGAAAGGATATAGAATCCTGCACCCAGAAATGAGCAAGGTCACAATAAGCAGAGATGTAATGCTTGATAAGAATGTTGTGTCACTCAAGTTTCATGACATTATACCAGTAGTCCAGCTGAAGCAACAGCAATCTCAGTCTCAATTTAAAAATAACAAGAAAAGGGATGTGGAAATTTGGTTAGTTTCTTCAACCACTGAAGAGCAGCAGAAAAATCAGGTGAACCTGAAGTCAGGAGATGATCCAGATCAAACAAGGGTATACCAGCTAAGCATCTATCCTACTTTGTCAAAACACTACCTGAGTTGGAGCTGCAGTCATGGGATGAGATGCAACAACTACCTGTCCTTGAAAAACTTAAGTGGATTAATGCTGCTAATGAGGAAATTGAAGTCCATTCATCAAGTTCACACTTGGAAACTCACCAAACTACCACAAAGCAAGAAAGCCATCAAATGTAAATGGATTTTTAAGACCAAAAATGACCCTGAAGGCAAGGTTCACAGATTTAAAGCAAGATTAGTCACAAAAAGATATTCTCAGAAATATGGTGAAGATTATGATGCCACATTTTCTCCAGTTGCTAAGCAGATCATATTCAGGACTCTAATGGCTATAGCTGCTGTACAAAATATGTTTATCAGACACCTGGACATCAAAATTGCTTTTTTAAATGGTGAAATTGAAGAGGACTTGTACATGACTCAACCTGAGGGTTATATCAAAGAGGGTGAAGAGAATCTTGTTTGCAAACTCCAAA